>NW_026126559.1:0-600000 GCF_943737965.1 Phodopus roborovskii
AATCATCATGTCCCGTACAATGTGAACATAACTGAGAAAACAACTGTGAAGATTTTTTTAAAATTACTTGTTTGTACAAGAGGAGTAATTCAGATGATATTATACTCAAAATGATAGAAAGTAGCTGGACAAAGTTGCTGAGAAACCAAGGGCAACCTCTTTCAGAGCTGTGGGGTGGGTCTTGGTGTTTTCCCTTTAAGTCCTTCACTTCTTTTTGTGCCTGAGATGTAGGTCTATTTTCTACCAGGTTTATAGATAAGCCCTTTTCACTTGAAATCTGTTCATCTTGTTTGTGATCCAGATGACAAAAAGCAATTGCACTAAGTCCTTAAGTCTGTTTGCATACAAATGGCGCCTTCTAGGCCCGATTTACATTACCCAAGCAGGTTTTTGTCTGGGAAATTCACTTCCAGACTTGCATGTGGATGCCAATTTTCATCAAGGGTGTATCTATTAGTCTCCTTCATTTCCTGATTACTCAAGGCTTTATCAACTAGAAGGGATTTAACTTGCCTGAAGGATAAGCAATCCATTCATTTCTCCAGATATGGTAAATTTTCTCTCTGAATCTGGCTAGACAATCACAAAACTCCTCTGATAGAATCACCTTGACTGAATGGGCTTTTCTAATTCCTGGGCTTTCATTAAGTGCTACAAGTTTCCTTCTTAGGCAAAGTTAGTCCTTTCCATTTTTGAGCCTAAGGAAATATGACCATGTCCAAATATTCTCTCTGTAAATTAACTTTAACTATTGTTAAGGCATGCTTCATGATATACTTGGGAGACTTGGAGTTAGATAGAGTCCCTGTAAACAGACAGATAGGAAGAAAGGCCATGACTAGGTCACAGAATGGATGAACTTCCAAGATGGCAGTTTCTTCCTCATCTTCCTCCTTTTCCTCACCTGAAACAAAAATCTGGTGGCTTGTTTTGTCGTGTTGGTTTCGTTTTGATTTTCCCTCTAAATTTTTTAATGAGTTATGTATTTTTTTATTATTCATTAGTGTTTTGCCTATGTGTCTGTGTGAGAGTGTCAGATATCTTGAAACTAGAGTTACAGACAGTTGTGAGCTGCCATGTGGGTTTGGGGAACTGAACTCAGGTCCCCTGGATGAGCAGCCAGTGCACCCAAGTGCTGAGCCATCTCTCCAGCCCAAAATTTTAAATGTATTTTTGTTGGTTTCCTTGCATGTATGTCTGTATAAGGTTGTCTAGTCCCTAGAAATGGAGCTATAGACAGTTGCGAGCAGCCGTGCCATGAATTGTGTCTTTTTCTCTTAACCATGGAGCCATTCTCCAGCTCTAAATTTGGCAGATTAAAACAAAGGCCTTATAGGGTTTGTTATTGTTGTTGCTGTTTTGTTTTGTTTTCCTGCCAGCAGGCCCTCTGTTGATAGTCTGGGTCAACAGGTTCGAGGCTGGCTCTGTCTGTATGCACTAAGTAGGTGTGTCCTCTTTCTCTGTGTGTCTGTGGCAGGTGGGTATTTCCTCTTTGTGTGTATGCAGTAGGTATGTATGTCCCCTTTCTCTGTGTGTCTGTGGCAGGTATGTGTGTCCTATTTCTCTGTGTGTATGCAGTATGTGTGTGAGTCCTCTTTGTGTGTCTGTGGCAGGTATGTGTGTCCTCTTTCTCTGTGTGTATGCAGTATGTGTGTGTGTGTCCTCTTTCTCTGTGTGTCTGTGGCAGGTGTATATTTCCTGACACCCAGTAAATGCCTTTCTTCCCCTGCTGACTCTATCTGTTGCTGTCTGCCGTGTTAGAGATTTCTCCACTGCTACCTGTCTTGCTTGAGGTTTTTCCTGCCTTTTAATTTTGTAATTGACAGTGAAAACCAACCTGATCCAGACTCTTAAAGGCTATCACACTAATAACCTTAGAAGGTATGGGCAAATCTGTTTTATTCAGGCTCTTAACAAAAACCTAAGAACCATCCCTTCTGTGTGAGAACAACTTTATCTGTTTTTCAATGTGCACCTTTAAAAATTCCAAGTTTTAGCTTTTTTTTTTTTTTTTTGAAGTGGCTGGATATATGGGAATTAGAGCCCCTTAATGATTCCATTGGAGTATTTCCTCAGTGACTTGTTTATCTTTTGTACGGTGGGGGATTTAAATTTTTAACTGGCTCTGTTCCTTTTCATTGGTTCTTGGGAATTTCAGAGCCAAGTCAAATATTGGCAACCTGGCTTTGGTTACTATAAAGGGCTTTAGTGCATGGTTTGAGGTTTGATTGCAAACCTATCTTTGTTTTATAACATTTGATTTATTTTATCTTCATGACAACTTAGTATGTATGGGTGGGCACTTTGTAGGTACTCTGTACCTTCCTTAGCTTTCTTTCTGTTTTATGGTGATTTTGTTACTCCCCATGTATTTGAATAGGAACAAGGAGAGACATGAGAATAATGGAATATAACAAGATAATAGTACATATAAAAATGTAATAGTTAATGACTTGTGAAACAAAATGGCCTCTACCTCATCACAGATCAATTTAATGTAGTATAATAAATCTGCATGTCATTGTTTGAAATAGAAATCAGCAAAAGGAGGATTCCTAATGAAGAAAGGAACACATGACAATCGTTCTCTCTCTCTCTCTTTCTCTCTCTCTCTGTCTCCCCCTCTGCCTCTCCCCCCTCTCTAATTGTTAAATTCAGTTAATCTCCTCAATTAATGAAACAAACAAAACATCACTCCTAATTATGGATCCTATTCCTGGGCCCAACTTCCAGTTTTCTCATTGGGAATGCAATTATTGATTTTTGTAATTGACTAAGGCTTGGGCATATCCATATACAAAATCTTTAACTAAACTGTCCTCTCATGATTTTCAAACAACTTTTTACAAATAGACAAGGCATGCTATATTTACATATATGTACATCTTATATATTTGTAACAATAATAATAAAGGAAAAAAGAGAATCAATTTGAATGGAAGTTAAGGGAAAGTTACAAAGGAAGGGCTAGATGGAGGACACATGAGAGAATTTGGAAGAAGGACAGGGGAGAATTCACATATTATATTTTAATTTAAGATATACTTAATATTAAGCCTCTTAATATTTATTTAGGGAATGATAGGCAGTAAAGGAACTTCCATTTTCAAAACTGCACATCTAGACCCAAACCAGAGAGAGTGCAGTTTACACTGGTCAGATATGTCTATATCTAACCTGCAGATATTCAATCTTAAACCAAATGATGTGTCTTTGTGGATGCCAATTATAAATGCAACTGACCTCTTCTACCTGGGAAAAATGGTTGGTTCAATTGTCCAGTGTGGAACAGGATCTTATTTACAGATGAATTGTTGAACATTGGTGTCATATTAGTATTATAGTTTTAAGGATAATTGCAAAAGCGGAATGTGTAAGTCATTAAAGAGTCTTGCACCCTGCCTTCCATTCATGATCAAACATTCCATTTATGATCAAACATCATCGCTTAGAATCCTTCATAGTTCTTCATCTTTACCAGGAAGTTTCCTTTGAAGGTTGTTTTTACCCCAGTTCCACTCCACTGACTGATATACTATCCTATTCTGCCTCATAACCTTTCCACTTACTCATCACTCATCTGTTGATTTCTTAAGAAGCACCTACTCACCAGGAATTCCCAAGTAGGCACAATGTGGGTTTCACTGTCATTGGCAGCAGAGCATGGGACCAGACACACAGCACAATGCTGATGCCAGCAAAAAATCTGAGCAGTTTTCTCAGTGGCATCCACTGTAGTGAGGCCAGATTCTGATTCTTGACTTCATTGCAGAAAAGAATGAAGAAAAGCTCATTTAGGAGAAATTTAAACAACATGGTAGTTAAGAGAAAGGTGTTTGCTGAAGGAATGAGATATACTTAGGTCTGGGTATGGGCATTTCAACAGAGTCACTCAAGTGCCTCAGTAGCAACTATAATACATATACAGGGTTTTCCTTGCCCTAAATTAATCTCAAAGGATAGAGTAGGAAGACGATGGCCAATAGGCCTGAATGAGCCAGAGTCAAGCTCGATTGAGCATAAGCATTAGTAACTTCCAACTTGGGCCAACCTGGAGTCTGCTCATGGCTAGCTGCTGCTGACATGGAGGCCTATGATCTGAGAATCAGTGGAGAAAGGACAACACACCTCTAGAGGCCCAGAGGACCAATGAGGTGCTGGTAGGGGGATGTAAAGAGAAACCTGATCTCCACAGTAAAGGAGTCTGCAGCACTCTGCTACTCACCTGACTCCAGGAGTCTCAGTTGATGACTCCAAGCCTTCTCATCCCCTACTTCAAGGGATGTCTGGGCAGGGTTGCCTGGAACAGGATAGTTTAGAAACTTTTCCTTCTCTTCTGATAAAAGAAATAATAGTGTAACTTTGGAGGTGCCTTGGGCATGATTCCAATACGTTCAGGTAAAACCACAGTTTACAGGTGTGCAAAGGGGGTGAAGACATGAATTTTACTATTAAACAAGGAAGTGTTTCTTGTGAGATAACTAGAAAACTACAGTTTTACAGTTGGGAGAGGAAAGAGGCCATATATGCTTAGATCTTAAACATTGTTCATTGCTGTCTTAACATTCTTTTTTAACCTCTTTATATATTAGAATTACTGTCTCTATGCAGGCAACTTGCACAGTCAATGTTTCTTTCTGAAAATTTGACTCAGAGCAGGCAAGAAACTTCAAACAAACTCTGAGGTAAGCATGTTTTTCCTGTGCATCCTAAGTTTCTCTGTCTTCCTATCAGGATCATTACCATTGGAGTCACTCACAGCTCTGTGGAGAAGTATGCTTATCTGGAAAGGTTTTATCTATCACCACTCTCTTGGTTTTTTTTGTTTGTTTGTTTGTTGTTTTGTTTTGTTTGTATGTTTATCATAACTCTTGACTAAGTTTTGTGATATTTCTTTTTGACGAGCATTCTTCAAATTCCAGGGGATTTGGTAACATGAAAGAAACACACTTAGGTCTTGAGATATATTCACACAGTTTGAATACATGCTGTGTATACCATTTGGCAGTTTAAGTGGACATTTAGATTCCCCAACATGTTTCTTGGGCCAGCCAGTGGGGATCATCTTCTCTACCTTTTAATGAGGGTGGTGATTCAGATTCATTTGTATTATCTGAGAAACAAATGGGTTGGTGGGTACTCTGTATTTTATGTAGAAACTGGTTTTCTGAATACACTCTGTCCTCTACAGAGGACTGCAGGTACAGTTTAAAAAACGATCAGGGAATAAATGAGACCATGCAATGAAATGCAGGTTACCAGGCCTACCCTAAGGCGGTCAGCTTTAATAGATCTGCCACATAGACTGGAAATCTGTGTTTTTTATGAAGATCTTTTAAGCATACCCTTTCTTTTATTCAGTCCAGGTCCATGGCGTGCAATTACACTGACAGATGTCCAAGGGATTCTTTCTCCCTGTCACTGAGAAAAAGGTAGATTTCCAAAGCATATTTTCCCTTTTCAATCTTAAGCAAGATCAGGGAAGCTTATTCTCTGAATCGCTAATGAAGGCAGCACTTTATATTAAAGGCTCCCTGCCGCGAAGCTATCAACTTTAGCACCAACCTCAGCTTTCAAGTGCTAATTACCATCCTCCCTCTCCCCAGAGGAGTGAGGCAGACTTGTCCATCCTATTTAGGGACTCCTGCCTGCAGGCTGACTTTCTGAGAACTATTGGGCCAGGAGGTTTTCCACCAACCAATAAAGCCGTCCTTTGCAAAATCACCCTCTCACCTCTATTTACTTCATGCTGTATAGAGTACAGAATTCAGTGTTTCCATTTTATTTACTTATTTATTCATTTGATTATTTATTTTATTCTTGTACTGCACATCGACCCTAAGGCTTAATTAGTGCTAGGGTAGCACCATTGAGACACAGATCACTAGACACTCCAACCCCTCCCCCCTTTTTGTTGTTGTTTTCATTTAAAATGGTGAGAAGGGGTTTCCCTGTGTGGATTGACTAGGCCAACTTTGAACTCACTCTGTAGCCCAGCCTGGCCTTGAGTTTGCAAAGTGTCTGGTTTAACCAGCTGAGTTTCTGAGGCTATGGGCTTTCACTGCTGAATCCCAGCTCCATATTTTAGGCTTTCTCCATGGGAACACTTCATGAGAATTTGTAGGTATATATGAAGTGTGAAAGAGCAATAGGCTTGTCATCTGGTGGACTTGGGTTCCAAGAGTATTGGGTTAGTGTCTAGGTCTTTAATATGTGCTACTTAATTTGTACCAGCTCCATTTCTATAAAATGAAGAAAAATCTTTCATTGAAAAGCTAGTTCATTCAACATACAAATATCTACTGAGCACCAAAGAGGGTCCAAGTGCTAAGGGGTTGGCACACAAACACATGTACTCTCTGT
This sequence comes from Phodopus roborovskii, assembly GCF_943737965.1. NCBI lineage: Eukaryota > Metazoa > Chordata > Mammalia > Rodentia > Cricetidae > Phodopus > Phodopus roborovskii. The sequence continues at coordinate 6,364 of NW_026126559.1, forward strand.
CTCTCTCTCTCTGTCTCTGTCTCTCTCTCTCTCTCTCTCTCTCACACACACACACACACACACACATACACAAAAGAGAGAGAGAGAGAGAGAGAGAGAGAGACAAACACACTGACAGAAGAGGGGATACTGGGGTTGAATGGCAGACTCTCCCAGGGAATGAACTTCATGGAGCTGACACAGTGAAGCAAAGACCTGGAGGGAGCATATGGGGCAGACAACATGAGAGGAGCAAGCCAAGACATTAACAGCTTAAGAGGCCAGATACAGAACTTGGGCAGTTGTGGACAAGGAAATGCTTGTGCTGCTGATGAGGGTATGTAAGGTGGGAGAATTCTGGATGCAGAATCAAGATTCTGTGGTAGTTCTTCAGATGTCTTCCTTGGAGGTCACAGAACAGAAGAATTATATTTATTATATTCATCAAATATGACAGCTCATTGTCAACTGTCTTATGATCTGGAACAGCCCAATTAATATAAAATCCCAGATATTGTAGATCTATGAATTTACAGTATCTACAGCAAAGGCTAAAAGGATAATAAAAGATTAAATTGAATAATTCCATAACTCCCCAAATCAGAGTAGGGGTGAGAAAGTATTTGATAAAGAGATGGGGAAATTAAGCATCTTTTAAAAGACAAAATATTTTTAAATGTGCAATCATTTTATTTTTTAAATGTGGATTAGAATGGTCCTAAAGAGCCACTTGGTAAATGTATTGACAGTTGTCACTGACTGATATTTCTGGACAAAGAGGATGAGGCTATTTGGGATAAGAAGCTTCTCTAGTGACATCTGGCTGGTCAATGAGTCATATCACTGCTTCAAACATGTGTCTTTTTTTTTTTTCAAAAAATAACCAAGTCCAATTAAATGAAAACAAACATTTATAGACAATATTTAGGAATTTGGGAATTTCCAAACTACTTCCTGCTGGTAAGGGGCAATGTCATGGGGGATTTGAAGAAGATTCAGAAATCCTGGCTGTAGTCTGTAAGGCTGATTTGTCCAGCTGTTTTGAATGTAGGATCACCTCTTACTCTGTTTCAAGCGGTCTGGCTAGATCAAACAACATTAGTCTGGAAGGAATCCACATCTTTTCATTTTCTGTGGAAACGAAAATAGAAATCCTTTTCCCCAGTAACTTGTCCTTCAACTTAAATTTTGGAGTCAAAGCATATTTTTCAAATTTAATTTATTATTTTACATGTCAATCCAAGTTCCCTCTCACTCTCTCCCTCCCACCCTCATTCCTTCGCTTTTACCCTCTCTGCCCTCTTACATGCACTTTAACCACCCTCCCTCCAATCCCCCAAAACCAATTTCATATGTAGGGGAATGCCATCCACTTGGGGTCATGTAGGTCTGACAGGTCATGTGAAGTAGGGACTAGGGCTTCTCTCCTGTCTCTAGATTAAGGCAATTATCCCTCCATGGGGGATGTGTTCGCAAAGTCCTTTTGTGCACCAGGGATACATCCTGGCTCCACTGTCTGAGGTCCCTTAGACTGCTCAGTCCTTCTGGCTGAGCAGGGGGCCTAAGTCAGTCCCCATGCTGGCATCCCAGCTATCAGTCTGGTGGCCCCTTAGCTCCTCCTTGTTCAGGTAAGCTGTCTATATGTGTTTCTGCTGCCTGGTCTTGTCCTCACCCTCTGCATCTGAGTTCTACTTCAACTCAGTGTTTATGTATAGGTGTTTGCTCCTGTTTCCAACAGGCATTAGTTGAGGGCTCCATGGATAAGTTAGTTGTTGATCTCACTCTCCAGGAAGGGCATTTATGGTAGCCTTTCCACAGAAGCTCAAATTGTTAGTTGGGAACAGTCTTGTAGTTCTCTAGACCTTTGTTTGTGTTCAATTTTATCTTCAAACCAATATTGGCTCCCTCTTTTATGTTCTCTCTCTCTCTCTTTCCTGTCTTCTATTCTTAACCAGGCTCAATCTTCCTGGTCGCACATGTTTTCCTTTCCTCCCCCTCGTTTTCTCGTATTTCTCTCTCCATTCGCTGCCCCCCCCCACTTCCCCTGAGCTCTGGGGGACTTGTCCCTTACCAGTTCTGTGAGTGACTTTATATGAATTTCTTAGAATATACCTTGTATCCTAGCTGCTCTGGTGGTGTGAATTATAGGCTGGTTTCCTTTGATCTAGGTCTAAAATCCATATATGAGTGAGTAGATACTGTGTTTCTCTTTTGTGACTGGGTTAACTCATTCAGGATGGTTTCTTCAAGTGCCATCCACTTGCCTGGAAATTTCAAGATACCATTATATTTTTCTGCAGAGTAGTATTCCATTGTGTAGATGTGCCACATCTTCATTAACCATTCTTCAATTGAGGGACAGCTAGGTTGCTTCCCGGTTCTTGCTATTACAAATAGTGCTGCTATGAACATAGTTGAACAGATGTCTTTGTTGCATGGATGTGGATCATTTGGGTAGATGCCTAAGAGGGGGGATTGCTGTGTCCTGTGGTAAACTAATTCCATTTTCCAGAGGGACCGCCATACTGAACTCCAAAATGGCGGTACGAGTTTGCACTCCCACCAGCAGTGGAGAAGTGTTCCACTTTCTCCACATCCTCTCCAGCATGATTCCTCACTGGTGTTTCTAATTGGTAATTCAAAGTGGTTTTGATTTGCATTTCCCTGATAGCTAAGGGATGTGGAGCATTTTCTTAAGTGTCTTTCAGCCTTTTTGATTTCCTCTATTGAGAATTCTTTCTTCAGTTCTGTACCCCATATTTTAATAGTTTTATTTGGTGTTTTGTTGACTAGTTTCTTGAGTTCTTTGTATATTTTGGAAATCAACCCTTTGTCGGATATAGGATTAGTGAAAATCTTTTCCCAGTCTGTGGGCTGCCATTTGGTCTTGTCCACTGTGTCCTTTACTTTTCAGAAGCTTCTAAGTTTGAAGAGGTCCCATTTATTAATTGTTTTTCTCAGAGTCTGTGCCCCTGGAGTTATGTTCAGGAAGCAGTCTCTATACCCGATTTGTTCAAGGGTACCTCCTACTTTCTCTTCTAAGAGGTTCAATGTGGCTGGATTGATGTTGAGGTCTTTGATCCATTTGGACCTGAGTTTTGTGCATGGCGACAGACATGGGTCTGTGTGCAGTCTTCTACACACCCTCACCCAATTGTGCCAGCACCATTTGTTGAAGATGCTGTCCTTGACTCATTATATAATTTTAGCTGTTTTGGCAAAAATCAGGTGTTCATAGGTGTGTGGGTTAATATCAGGATTTTCCATTCGATTCCTTTGGTCTACCTGTATATTTTTATGCCAATACCAGGCTGTTTTCAGAAGTATAGCTCTGTAGTAGAGCTTAAAGTCAGGAATGGTGATGCCTCCTGAAGTTCCTTTATTGTATAGGGTTGTTTTGGCTATCCTGGGTTTTTTCTTTTTCCATATAAAGTTGATTATTATCCTTTCAAGGTCGGTGAAGAATTGTGGTGGGATTTTAATGGGGATTGCATTGAATCTGTAGGTTGCTTTTGGCAAGATTGTCATTTTTACTATGTTTATTCTACCTATCCAAGAGCATGGAAAATCTTTCCATTTTCTGTTATCTTCTTTAATTTCTTTCTTTAGAGCCAAAAAGTTCTTATTATATAGGTCTTTTTACTTGTTTGGTAAGCATTACACCAAGATACCTTATGTTGCTTGTGGCTATTGTAAAGGGTGATGTTTCTCTGATTTCTTTCTCTGTCTCTTTGTCGTCTGAATAATGTAGGGCTACTGATTTTTTTTGAGTTTATCTTGTATCCTGCTAGTTTGCTGAAGGTTTTTATCAGTTGTAGGAGTTCCCTGGTAGAGTTTCTTGGGTCGCTTATGTAAACTATCATATCATCTGCAAATAGAGAGAGTTTGACTTCTTCCTTTCCAATTTGGATCCCCTTGATCTCCTTTTTGTTGTCTTATAGCATTAGCTAGAACTTCTAGTACAATATTGAAGAGATATGGAGAGAGAGGACAGCCTTGTCTTGTTCCTGATTTTAGAGGAATTGGCTTGAGTTTCTCTCCTTTCAGTTTGATGTTGGCAGTTGGCTTGCTGTATATTGCTCTTATTAGGTTTAGCTATGTGCCTATTATCCCTGACCTCTGCAAGACCTTTATCATGAAAGGGTGTTGAATTTTGTCGAAAGCTTTTTCAGCATCTTGTTTTCTCCATCTATAGTGATTGAGAGTTTTGCTGGATATAGTAGCCTAGGCTGGCATCCGTGTTCTCTTAATACTTGTAGAACATCTATCCAGGACCTTCTGGCCTTGAGAGTTTCCATGGAGAAGTCAGGTATAATTTTGATAGGTCTGCCTTTATATGTTACCCGTCCTTTTTCCTTCGCTGCTCTTAATATTCTTTCTTTATTCTGTATGCTTGGTGTTTTGATTATTATATGTCGAGGGGTCTTTTTTTTCTTTGGTCCAGCCTATTTGGGGTTCGGTATGCTTTTTGTACTTTCATGGGCATGTCCTTCTTCAGATTTGGAATGTTTTCCTCAATGATTTTGTTGAATATGTTTTCGGCACCTTTGAGCTGGGCTTCCTCACCTTCCTCTATGTCTATTATTCTTAGGTTTGGCCTTTTCATGGTGTCCCACATTTCCTGGATGTTTTGTGTTAAGGATTTGTTGGATTTATGATTTTCTTTGGTCGATGAATCTATTTCTTTTAGTATATCTTCTGCGCCAGAGATTCTCTCTTCCATCTCTTAAATTCTGTTGGTTGTGTGTGTGTCGGTGGTGGCCGTTTTTTTCCCCTTTTTTTTTTTTATTATTCCTTCCCTGTGTTGGTGTTACCTTTTTTTTTTTCTTTTTTTTTTTTTAAAGCATTAACCTTTTCTTCCTCTTGCTTTATTTTTTTTTTTTTGTTTTTTTTTTTTTTTCTTAAATAATTTTTTCATCTCCTTTTTTTTTTTTTTTTTTTTTCCTTTTTTTTTTTTTTTTTTTTATTTTATTTTTTTATATAAAATACATTAAAAATAAAAAAAAAAATTTTATACACAATATTTGGGAATTTGGGCGTTGTTCTTTCCAAACTACTTCCTGCTGGTAAGGGGCGCTGTCTTGGGGGATTCAAGAAGATTCAGATATCCTAGCTGTAGTCTGTAGGGCTGTTTTGTCCAGCTGTTTGGAATGTAGGATCAGCTTGTATTGTTTCAGGCGGTCTGGTGTGATCAAACCACATTAGTCTGGAAGGAATCCACATCTTTTCATTTTCTGTGGAAACAAAATAGAAATACTTTTCCCCAGTAACTTGTTCTTCAACTTAAATTTTGGAGTCAAAGCGTTTTTTTTTTTTTTTTTTTTTATTATTATTATTTTACATGTCGATCCCAGTTCCCTCTCCCTCCCTCCCTCCCTCCCCCCAAGCCCTCCCTCCCTCCTTCCCTCCCTTTTGCCCTCTCTACCCTCTCCCATGCACTCTAAACACCCTCCCCTCCCAACCCCCCACCACAATACCATATGTAGGGGAATGTCATCCAGTTGGGGTCATGTAGATCTGACAGGTCCTGTGAAGTAGGGACTAGGGCTTCTCTCCTATCTCTAGAATAAGGCAGTAATCCCCCCATGGGGGATTTTTTTGGAAAGGCCTTTGTGGGCCTGGGGTACGCCCCCGGTCCCCTGTTTGGGGGCCCCTTGGGTGGCTTGAGCCCCTGGCGGGGAGCCATATTCCGGGGGGGCCGGGTGGTCCCCCTTTTTCTTTTTTTTTTTTAAGGGATTTTCTCACATCTTCTTTGAGGGCCTCTATCATTTTTATGATGGTGATTTTAAAGTCATTCTGTTCTGCTTCCTCTGCTTTGTTGTTGTGTTCCATTCTAGTTGGTGAAGATTCCCGAGATTCTGGTGGTGTCATGCTTGTCTTTCTGTTGTTAGGTATTTTTTTTTTTTTTTTTTTTATTGCCTTCTTCCCATAGCTTCTACCAGTAGGTGTTGGTGGGGTCTCCCCTTCTCTCTGTGGTACTTCCCCGGTGGGCTTATGTTGGTCAGAGATTCAATATCTGTAGGTCTGTGTGGTCCAAGCTCTCTAGGAGGTCTCTCCGCAGACATGGACCCAGGGATGGAGTCAAGGATGAGGATCCAGTAGAAGATGCCAGCAGGTACTCACAGTGGTCCTGTAGACAAAGGCCTATCTCTGGGAGGGTCCCTGGACTCCAGCAGAGGACTGGAGGTGGGGGTCAGAGACCAAGCAGGTGGAAATTATGGATGGTCCCGCGTGGATAGGCAGGTCTCCTTTGTGCAGAGTTGCTCTGAGTGGTCTCCGAAGTAAGGTGGACTGTTGGCTCCACCCTCTGTCCCAGTACTCAACCAGAGTGGCAGGACTGTGGGCAGGGTAGGTTACAGGGTGGGGGGGGGCAGGCTCACGGTGGGGATGGGTGAGGGTGTATCAGAGTTCCAAGGGTGCTCTCAATGGGGACCGGACACAGGAGTAGCAGGATCAGGGGCCAACCCAAGGAGTTTGGGGGGGAGAGGTTGTAGGGGATAGGTAGCCCTGATTGGGCCCAGACTCACCTCTGGCCAATAGCTTTCAGAAGAGGACAAAGGCTGAGCTGAAACTTGGGAAGGTTTTGCAGGATAGTTGGATCTCACTGGAAACTGGAACTCTCCAGCTGAGGCCTCTTTCTTTAGCAGAGGCCCGGATTTGGGGGTCAATGATCTTGCAGGCAGGACCTCAGTGTGGACCTGCAGAGATAGGCGGATCTCTGGGAGGGGGGCCCAGGACTCCAGCAGAGGACTGGAGGTGGGGTCTGTGACCAAGCAGGTGGAAATTACAGGTGGTCCTGCGTGGATAGGCAGGTCTCCTTTGTTCCCACACATGTGTCTTAAACATGACTGTACAGGGCCTTTATTTATTGAAATTGAAAACAATGTAGGTAGTAGAATAACAGACAAATTGTGTATTAAGCATTAAGTTACTGGTTATGGTGGGTAGGAAGATCACAAAAGTCAATTATTTAACATTTTGTTGGGTCTAAACACAGAAGGCAAAAAACTTTCATGGGACTAAGGTGAGTTAATCCCATTCACATGAACTTTATGAAAACAAAAACATGTTCTAAATCTAGCAAGGCAACCTCAACTGGAAATTCAATATTCTTCCACAGGGAAGACAGAGCAGAGCTGTTTTATGAAGGCACTCCCTCACACATAACACTGAAAGTAACACCAGAAACTTTAGTTCATGTTTCTGAACTTAGTAAGATAACCTTAACTAAGCATTGAAATAAGTCACAAACACTGAACGTCAGCATGCTTTGTGACTGCCTTGTGAAACACAATTTGGAAGCAGTGCATAAAGAAAACTGAAGTACAGGATAGCCAGGCAAGATGAAAAGGGCAGCTTCTCCCTTGTTCAGAGCTGTAGGCATGTTGTAGGTGTGGCTTAGATCCCTGATTCCTTGAACTTTAGCAACCCTAAGTTTCTAGCCAACCTTCACCAAGTATAAAATATGAATAATAATTTTAAGCTGTAGTGAGTATAAAACAACATCACAACATCATAGTGATGCTTATTTTTGTTATCACTGGATTAAAATCATTTTTTAATACTACCCATTTTAGGTGACCTGAAACCCATGTAAATTATAAATATCAATAGTGAGAGGAATATGTTCTTATTATGTTTAATGATAACTTTTCATTAAGAATACGGTGTGTGTGTGTGTGCGCGTGCGCATGCGCGTGTACCATGGCACCTTTTTGGTTAGAAGACAAGTTAGTAGTTGTTGGTTAGCTTTTTGTACCTTTATGTGGCTTCTAGGAACTGAACTGAGGTTGCAATCTTTATCAGCTGAGCCATCTTGTCTCAAATAGTAAATTTATTTTTCAAATGGTTCATTTTAATGATTGTATTGTTCCTTTTGATTTTTTCCCTTATAATCTCCAATGCAGAGGTGTGTTTCTTTTTAGAAGCCAGCAGGTGGCTCTCTGGCGTATAGCTGCCAAAACAAACAAAAGTAAAACAATGCCAAACAAACCCAACTTTCTAATACCACCGTGACAAGATATAATAACCTCTAAAGAACATCTTCCAGGTTGATATAAAGCCATTACTAACTCCAAGATTACTGCCTCATGCTTAGCACACCAACTTCAGTGGTGAAAACTAATTTAATTTCCACTCAAAATTACATCCTCCCCATCCTCACAGCGGTACAGATGGAAGTGATTTTGTTTCTCTCCTTCTCCAGGGGGAATTATCCATTTGAACAAGTAAACAACAAAATCTGACAATGATCATGGATGTCTTTCGTTGTTAATGCTTGATATGGAGCCTTACCGTGCCATGTAGACTGATTTCCAATTCATAATCCTCCTGCCTCAGCTTCCAGAGCTAGGGGATTTCAGATATGCCTACCATCTTAGTTAATTTTTTAATCACTGTGTTAGTATACTGTGATCAAGATACCAAGAAAGTGTTTAAGATGGGACTCAGTCTCTAGAGGGGTAGAGTCCATAATGACTGAGGTGGGAAGCATGGGAGTAAGCAGGCAAGCACAGTGCTATAGCAGTAACTGAGAGCTTACATCTTCGTCTACAACACAAGACAGAGAGAGCTGACTAAGAAGCCAGGGACTTTTGAAACCATAAAGCCTGCTCCTAGTGTCATACCTCCTCCAAGAAGGCCACACCTCTTAATCCTTTCCAACATTTCCACCAATGGGGGATACAGGACAACAGGACTATTCTCATTTAAACCACCACATCTGCCATATCCATCCATATGACCACTGTAGATGGTAGAGTTCACCTTTTTAAAGGAAGAACGGGAATGTACTAAGAAACCTGCACATTTACTGTTATTGATTTTAACACAATTCTTTTAAATGTTCTCACACAACATGGAGCCAAACTCTACAGAAGTCACTCTAATATTCATGAAACCAAACTTCTGTTCTGATAGCATGGATTAGGCTGTCATTTCTGATGATTAATAATCACCCTCAGGTTTTGCAGATATTTTATGCTATGGTGTATTTACTATGCAGATGATTACCTTGTACACAGAATCAGGGTTGTTTTACAAACTTAATCTAGGGCAGCAGATTATGATATTGTACTGTGGACCTTAGAATTAGAAACACAAGCTGCTGCCTGAGTAAAATTTGCAAAGAAGACCTGAATGTACTTCACTTTTTAAATGTGACTAGATAAAACAAGTTATCTTCAGCCTCACATTTGTTTTTGCCACGGGAAGTAGCATTTACTGTAAATGGGCCCTTTTGAGGAATGAAATCTTATAGTTAGGAGTGTTACTGAAGGCTGGTAACCCAAATGAATTAATTGCTTATCATGGCTTTAAAGTTAATTCTTACTTGAGGCTCCATAATCATACATATTTTAACATCAAAAGCTAGATGCTGGAAATTAAAAATAATTTCATAAAAAAAAAAAAACCCTCAGAGTAACCCAGATTTGAAATGGAGCAGTTTGTTTGCATTATTCTGTAAAGGATAAAAATGAACGGTTCTGGATATTAAGATAGAATCTGTGTAAGGAGAGATTTTTAAAAAGTGAAGAAAAGAAAGAGAAATACCCACTGTGCACTCAAACAATCAAAGCACTCCCTGTTTGGAAGGAGTTGGAATGCTACAGGTCCAGAACTAAACCCTTGCCTCCTTTTAGTCCTCTTAAACATTTATCACCCACTTCTCTTTTTGAACCAACATATTTTTGACTATTAGGCTAAAACTTTTGAATGCATTAATTTATCAAAACAACAACTTCCCCCAGTCCCAAAGCAAAGAATATCATTAATATCTGAAAACTCCAACAGAGTAATCCTGTTCTCCCACCACCTTGAGCAATGCTGGAACCCAGCTACCTAATGTTCCACCAAAGTATTTATTTAACACATTGATCTGGGACTATGAAAATGTCATTTGCAGCTATCTGAATCTAGCTACTCACATTTGCCTCAGAATAAGCCACCTTGCACTGCCTTGCAGGGCGGGGGTGGAGGGATGCTACTTCAGTACCTTCTATTTATAAAATTTGAGGTATGATGGTTAAAGACTAATTCTCCAAGATCATGAGACCATCATGTCAAGTAGCTAGGAATTAGGTCCCCTGCAAGGCAGACAGATCTGAAGAATGGCCGTGACAAAGTAATATATTGTAAACTTCCAAGATGACTGAACTTGCAAGATGGCCCACTTCTTCCTCTTCTACAGAAAAACACACCCTATCAAGACTCTGGGATGGTATGAATGTCATGGTTGTGCTGTTTGCATCCCTTACTGGGACCACTCCCAGGCCTATTTTCTTCTTGCAGTTGGTTTCCTAAAGTTTTTAGACTTTCTGAGTTCAAGTGTACTTTCTCTAGACAATGCTTCAACAAAGCTTTCAATCCTGCCAGTGAAAGCTCATTTTCCCTTAGGTTTCTTGGACCAGGCCATGAAGTCCTACCCAAAAGACTCTAAACTATGGATCTCTTTTAGAGGCACCCCATGGAACTCAAACCAGAGCCATGAATGAGAGGTAGGACCAATACTCTGCATTTGCTCACCTAGAAACAGTAACAAAACCAACAGATCTTCAGTTTCCTAAGATTGGGTTTGTTACTCTGTCAGTAGAGAATGTGGAGAAAAGGTCATAGACTAAAGATCAGAAATAGAGCAGGTCCCTGTAAGGTCTTTTCACATGTGCAGTCAAGTTCAAGTTCAAGAATGCTGTGACCCTACACCAGATGCCCCATGAACCACCTTATCACTAGAACTGCCATTATTTGCATTACCTTGAATTCCATAGAAGCTTTCTTTCTTTTATTTATTTATTTTTTGCATGGCAGAGATTACAAAACTGGATATTAATAAATGCATGGTAGCTCACACTACCTTCCTAGAAACATACTATACAGTATATACTATAGTCCTTCTCATGGTGTAACTTGATCACAAAGAAACTCACCCTAACAAACTAACAATAAATGTCCCTCTCTCAAATAAACACACACACACACACACACACACACACACACACTGCACACACACACACACACACTGCAGGTTGGGGTATTCTAGGGGCTAGTCACCTTATTGTCTACAGTAAGGCATTTTTCCCTCCTGAAAGACCGAAAAAAGTAATGTTAATGATGGACTGACCTGGAAACCAATATCTGTTCCCTGGAATTTGCTAACTTCCTCTCACAATGCCCTGAGATAAGAAGAATTCACACTGCCCCTCCTTTCCTGTGAGTCAACAGGTGGTAAATAGGGTCCTTAGGAAACAAAGAGATAGCTGTAACTCTGGTTTGCCCAGACAAAATTAATTAGCACACCCTGAGGCCCTAAAGTCTGCTGACCCTAATAGCAGACCATCTGGCCTCCAAGGGTCACGTACTCAATGGACAGAGGGTCCCCACCCCCCCTCCCTAAGTTTGTGTGTTTGCCTTTAAAAACACCTGGACCAAGGGAGGGGGTTTCTCTCTAGCCTGAGTGCTGCAGGAACACAGTTTGCGCAAACCTTTCCTGTTCATTAAAGCCTCTTTCGTTTTGCAGCAACTGGACTGGACATTGAGTTCTTGGGGTATCTACCGAACCTGGAAGACTCCTCATTCTGAGGGTCTTACACTCCTTTGGTCTAAAGGGTGTGTTCATTCTCTGTCTGCCAATCCCTTTCCTTCTACTGTAGCAACTGGACACCTTGCCCACTGCAATAGCCACAACATTAAAATGGTCTTCAATATCCCAACTTACCTGCTCCGGGACTAGGACAACAGACAGTTTTAAACATCATACAGGTATCTGTCATTTCTTACTTCCCCAAGCAGCTAGGAGCTGCATTTATCAGAAAATATTCAGCCTTTATATTGGGCTAAAGCCTTATTCCTATTTTATTCTCTATTATGAATGAGAGAACAAAATTAAGAGAATAAGTTTCCATTGTGTCAGTTAAAATAGTAGAGGCTGCTAGACTCCTGCAGGTGAGGTGGATTACAGAGGGTTAGAAGAAACCAAGGAATTTATATCCAGATTAATAGAAGGAGGTGGGAAGATAAATAGCCTACCCAAAGATTTTTTTTTTTTCAATCATCGTGGGGCAAGGTGTTCTGCCATTCAACTCAACTGTAGTTACTTTATGCTAATCTACCAAAAACAAAAATGCACATACTATCAAAACTGATAGAGGCAGGATTATCTGTGCCCAAAGCAGCACACCTTTCCTTGTGCTATCTATCCCTCTCTCCAGTTATGCAGTTTTCTTCCTGTGGATTCAGGGGACTAGAAAAGCCACTGTCTGTCTGTCCCCCTCCCTCCTGCTGTCAGATGTCGTCGATCTGCCATCTCCCCACTGTGCTTAATCATTCAGTTCTTCTCCAAGCAACACCCCTCATTGATCACTGCTTCTGAAAATGTTGATTCAACTCAGTGGGGAAGACAGGCTAGATGATGCTGGTGGTAGAGGACTGGCAGAGACTCCTGAAAACAACACACCTCTTAGTTTTCATAGGCATGAAGAGCTATTCCTCCAGCTCCTTCTTCTTCCAGCTCTCCACCCCTGCCTCTGACACACTCATCTACCAAGCTGGCAAAAGATTCCAACATGCAGTCAAGAAAGGTAAGTAGGAAGCCAGTGAATGGCATCACATGAAACACCTGTTTCTTCCTGCCCTCTTTAGATTTGCATACTCCCAAAGGACTCTAAAACCCAGCTGCCTTCAGAGAAGTCCTGCTCTGCTTCGGTACTAAACCTGGAGAATTGAGATTAATGAAAAGTACTTCTGCCACTAAAAATACCTTTCCCAAAGAGTAATTTCCTAGCCCACAAATGTTCAGAACAGCATCGTTTAACAATGTTTATAAGTCATAAAACATGCATTGGGCTGATGTATGAGTTTGTATCTTTGGAGAAACTAGAATTGCAAACAAACACAAGAAAAAAATGCAAGGAGAGAGAAAAGAAAAAAATGTTCTAGCAGATGTGTTCACTGCTAAATAGAACACACACCATGTGCTGAAAAATAAAAGAACCATTTGGCAACATAAACTATCTTGGCATCTGCGTTAGATTTGTAACCACAGTAAAATATTGATATGGACCATAAAACTCTAGCTCTGTATGCCATGTTTCTGGGTGACTCTTGCTTTGAAAGACTTTTTGCACTACAGAATTGTTCTTGTTCATCAGAGGTATTTTATGACAAACTTGCTTTTATGACCTTACGTGATTGGCTCATTTTCAGGAAACTGATGCAAGAAATTGCAAACATCCATTAATTCAAAAGCAAGGCATGAGTTTTTGACACATTAAATGAATGAAAGAAAAGCAATATAAGTTAGAGCTGTTGTGTATTTAGGGACATGTGCCCGAATTAAAGGTCACTGAATCCAGATGTGGAGCTCTCATATCAATCATATATTTGAAGTATATATTGAGAAATTGGCCATTTTCAGAACTAACCTGAAAACTTATATTGACTATAAAGGTATGCAATATATAATATTAAATAAGTATGCCAATGTATGATGATCTAAATATTATGTGAAATATTTTTGATGTTATTAATTATGGAACATGCTCTTATGTGTAAACAGTTCATATAAATATGGCACTGTGATATACATATGTCATCTTTGTCCCTGGTATCTGAATCATGGCTCTGAAAATCTTTAAGCTATCCAAAGTGATGCATGTTTTTGTGGATGTCAATAAAATGTCTGGTGGGGGTAGGTCCCTGGCTAGCTTCAGGTAGGACACTTAACTAGACAAACCAAAGTCTAAGAGAATGGAACATACAACCCATCCTCCCACCTCCAGGGAACTGAGAGTAATAAGGGAAGCTGATTCCTCAAGCACAAGGTGTTGTGTGACACTATTCCTTGGAAATAAGAACAGCATTTATTCATTCTAAACAAGGAACCAATGACAGAACAAAGTACTGTCATTGGGCCAACAAAGGGCCAACCCAGTGAACTAAGGAGTTTTATAGTATTACTTAAAGAAGTGTAGATGAGAGGTTACTTACAGGAGTAGAAGTAACTCAAAGACAGCTATGTCATCCAAAGGCCTACCTGCTATGGGCGAGGGCTTACAAAGCTAGGAGACTGGTGTTCCTGAGTGAGGCAGCTCAATAGTTGGCATGTCTCTTCCAGGCAGCTCAACTGTCTGTCCATGTCTGTGCCAGGTATCAAAGCTTGTTTAAGAGTGTCTATCAGCAGTCCTTACTGCTTGTATATACTTGGAGAAAGAAACTAGTGAATCTGGTTAGTTTCAGGAACTTACTAATCTATTGAGGATGGAATGTTTCACCTCCCCTTAGAACATGTGTGTGTTGACAAACTTCCATTTAGGACAGATTTTTTTTTTTTTTTTTAATCTCAGAAGAAGCTACACAGAACAAGGCTGAAGTAAGGAAGCCTCCACAAAAATGTTCAAAATAACACATCTGAAGAACTTGTGGATTCTGAGAATGTCCACATACCTGAAGGATGACCTTGCCCAGAGGGACAGAAGCCCTAAACCATTATTTACCTAGGCATAGATTTCTTCCATCTGACTTTTTATCAGCTACGTTCACAATATCCTTTATAATCAATGTAAGTGTGTGCCTGAATTATATGAGCCATCCTGGCAAATTAATTGAACCTTAGAAAGGGTCATATTGTTAAGCAGCATAAGTCATAATACGTGTTTGTGTTTGTGATTATTATGTGAAATGAGGGACAGCCCTTTAGGGGTTAATTCCTTAGCTTGCAGAATCTAATTTTACTTCAAGATAGCACTAGAACTGAGGTATAATGTAGGATTCCAAGAGATGATCTTCTGGGGATCCCCTTAATTTGTAGTGGAATTCCTGATAGCTCTGATGTGCTTTTAACTACATGTTGCTTCCTACACAAAGCATCCATTCTACTCATCACACACCTAATACAACCTCTATTAAGTCTCTGTTCTGGTAGATGTCTCTTTAAGGTGTATTTATGTTGCTGTTTTCCATTCCATCAATTTTCAATAATATCAACTCCTTAATAAGAATGGCAAAATATCTGTGTTCTTATTTGAGCTCCCACTAAAATTTTATTATGAATTAAATAACAGTCAGTTCCTGGTCATCTTTATAGAGCAATATTCATATAGTAGTCGTAAAGACATTCTAATATATTCATATGCACATAATGAACAGTCACTTATTTCTAAAATTTGTAATTTGATTTGTACTTGTAGGCAATTCATTCTGAACTCCTGCATGTGTTTGAACAGGCATGAAAGAATATCCAGGTAACTTAAGGAATGTCCAGTCTCTGGTCATATCTCCTCTCCATCCCAAACCACCCATCTGCCTCTGTTTGCTGCCTCTACTCTAGAGATTCTTTTCTCTTTTATTTGTTCTATTTATTTATTTAGTATGCTTTTGAGGCAGGAGCTCATAAAACACAAGCTGAACTCTACCCTGAAGATAACATCAAGCTTTTGATACTTCTGTCTCCATACTCCAAGTGCTTTGGTTATAGGCATCCATTTCCATGCTAGTCTTATGTGGTAGAGGAGATAAAACATAGAGCCTCCTGCACACTAAGCAAGTACTCTGTAGCCAGTATCTCTTTGGACTTCCAGCTACCAAAGAATGTCACAGAGACTTCTTTTTTTCATTATGAAATCCTGTCCTGAGTTTGAGCTTGCTCCCCACTAGCTCTTATAAATTAAATTAATCTGTTTACAATAATCTATGTCCTACCATATGGCTCATTGCTTCTCCTCCATTCTGTACATTGCACTTCTCCTTGGCTTACTAGTGAATTCCACCTCTCTTCTTCCTAGAGGTCCTCTCTCACTTCAGAAATCCTTCCTATCCTATCCTGCCTAGCTATTGACCACTTGGCTCTTTATTAAACTGTTCAAAAGGTACCTAGGAAGGCAAGGTAAAATAGTAACACATTTTCACACAGTGTGATCAAATATTCTGAAACAGTATTCCACAAATTGAGCTCCATCCCTAGTCACTCCTGCACATGTCTTCCTCCTTATACATCTTCTCCTCTTAACAATTTGCTTTGCTTTTCTTATATCTTTCCCTTGCTGATTGCTAAATTCCCTCCTCATTTTATTTGAACCGATTTTCGTGGGAAATACTTGATGCAATGATATTGTATTTGGAGGCTTTTCACATGTCAAAGACTGCACACTTCTTCCTTCCATGGATTAACAATTTGTCTAAGCACTGACGTCTAACTTGAAAATCAAAATCCTACCTCCAGAATTTTTAAATGAAAACATCGCTTCATGATAATCTAGTGTTCAGGGTTTTTGATTGTTTGTTTGTTTTTTGTTCATTTGTTTTTTTCAGTACAGTCTTCTATTGAATCACTTTCTCAGATTTTAAAGTTCTATACCTTAAAGTTCTGTACCTTCAGTGGTGGTGGTATAAACTCATTGTGGGGTTATTTTATCATTCAGTATGTGTGTCATGGTGAGCCTTTTTAATCTAAAAACAATGTGTCCTAACTCTAGTGACCGCCTCACACATCCAATTATTTTATAGAAATGCCCACACACACACACACACACACACACACACACACACACACACACTGAAGATACCTGTTACTGGTGTTATTGTTGCTTATACTTTTCATTTAGCTCTATTTATACCATAGAAGAGTTGGCTAACTTTCTTTACCACATGGAAGGATTAGTGCTCCAAATACCATGGGAAACCGGAAAACAGCAAGATAACTACTGAAGGTTTACAAGTTTTTTTTATTTTTTATTATACTGTGACCTTATATTATTTTTATTTTCTTAATAAGAATTAACTTCCTAAAATTTATAAATGTAGAGACAGTGAGGATTGAGTTAGTCTTCTTGCCAAGCTAATAACTAAATATTAGGTCATGGTGACCAAAGTAAGATAATGTCACCCTAGAATTCTTGAAATACAGTCTGTTTTCCTTAGTGATAATGGCAAATCATTAATTGCATCTATCAAACTATATTAAAAGGAAAGATGATTTAGAAGAAATCAAGCCTGGTTATTGCATAGGGGAATATTCGTCCACTCTAGAATAATTAAGAATATTTGTTAGCTTCAATCTTTCAGGAAAAACTATATGCCACCAGATTGTCTTGCAGAAAAATTAGAGCCGGAATTTGTAATTTTTATGGATATTAAACAAGAAAGATTGCTCCCAAAATACTTTCTTTGTGTTTTCTGTAGGACAGGTGCTGACTCAATCGTCCTAAAGTTCATTTACTGGCAGGACAGAAACATATTAGAAATAAGGGTGGCACTACTAGCCATCCCATCAACTAAGGCCAAGCATTCACCATGCTCTGTGGACAGCCATTGAGATCATGCACTTAAATGGCTAAATCCAACATCACCCTGTGGGAGCTTTCAGCCTCTGGGGCTCATTCTCTTTTAGGGATCCACTAAATGTGACAGCAGGGTGAGAATAAGCACAGTCCATGACATGTGGACACTTGTTCATCAGACACTAGGTTGGAACCATCCATTTACTTCACTGAGAGTGCAGAATGCAAACTAACTGTTATAAAGCCATGACAGACATCTGCTGTTGCTCAGGGCTAGCTTGAGATTAGTTGTGAGGAATAAAATAGGCCTTGAGCACTTAAACAAATCCAACCAAAATGTTCTTCTTTGTTAAATATGTAGTGATAGATGAGGGTAGAAACCATGTCCACATAGCAGACATTCATTTTAAGACAGATATATTTCTGATTGACATCTTTAAAAATTATAGAGAGCTATTTAAAAAATTGAGTCATTTTCTCATGATAAAGAGGAACAACATAAAACACAAAGATTCTTTAGTTTTAAAAATTATACTTTCTCAGCCTAGACACAAGGGGAAGGGCCTAGGCCAGACTTGGAAGGCTCCACATGGAGTGCCTCACCCTCCCTGGGGAGCAGAAAGGGTATAGGCTGGGGTTTGGTGGTGTTGATAGAGGGTAGGAGGGTAAGGGAACTGGGATTGACATGTAAAGAGACCTTGTTTTAAATTTAAATAAAAAAAAGGAAAAAAATGAGGAAAAATATTATTCCCTTCACACATTTAATTTGGTGCTATGTTCTTTTTTTCTATTGAAAGCAAATGTATGTTCATTTTTTTTAAAGTTCTATAGATCAAGCAATTGTTTCCAAAATTGTTTCCCACAAGCAGATTACCAAAAATCAAAAACAAAACAAAAATACCAAACTAGCTAAAAAGCCAAAAACCCAAAGAACTCCAAGGAATTCTATTATGTTGAACTTTCATATTCCAAGGCTATTTCCACTACAAGCTATAGTGACATTTCCCTGTTCTTCGTTTTTTCAGCTTTGTCTTTTCTAGAATGTCATGCCCAGGGGTTCATGAGCAGTATCAACTTTTTTGAGTCTAGCTTCTTTCACTTATATTAATATATTTGAGACTGGTAGATATTATTTGTGTATTAGTTGATTATTATTCAGTAATATACCCTTGATTGTGAAGACCATAGTTTGCTAATTCATATGTAGACATTTTTGTTGACTCTGGTTTGGGACTATGATACATTTCACTGCCATAAGTATTTATATTTAAAGTTTGCTTAAAGACTTAAGCAAGATTTTGTGATCAGGTAACTTTTTGATATTAACTTCTTGCTTCTTTGCAGTAAGATTGAGAGATTTTATGGCTGTATAGTATATATAATAATAATGCTGTTGTTATTTTTTATCAAAGTATATACTATATTCCAAACAATCCTAGTTACTGAGTACCCAGGGTAGAAGAAGAATACACTGCATATTAGAAGGCATGAGGATGTAACTAGAAGCTGTTTTTGTTTCCTTGGGTGCCGTAACAAAGCAGCTTTGCAATCTACAACACTTAATTAAGAGGCAGTTATTTTCACAGTTCTGGAAGATGGAGAATAAAAACTCAAAGGTAAACAGTGCCCACTCCCTCTGAAACTCATGCTAAATACCTTCCTCCTTTTTCTGGAAGGGCCCTTCTATATTTCTGCTCCTCAGATCTTAGTTAGATCACTTCTGTCTGTCTCTCCTTTCATGTAAACTTCCCTCTTAGTTTCTCTTTTCTTCCTTTAAGGATAAGAATCATGTTATATTAGGAACCACTTTAGTCATGTATGACCTCATCATCTTAACTAATTAAATCTACAGTGATGTCATTTGCAAATAAGCTAATATCCTCAAGTGCTGGAGATTAAAATCTGAATAAAGATATGTGTGAGACAGAACTAGGCCTATAAAGGATAGATATAAAAATGTATTTTATCTTGACATCTAAGAATGGAAGATAGGTTTATGCAAAGTACTCTTTTCACAAACTCTATAGCTATTGACCAAGATGGAATTTTAAATAAATATTTTTGAATAATAATTTTTAAAAATATGCTCTATAAAGACAGAATACAAAATGCCCTTGGAATTAATACGGTGTTGTCAGTTGATCCAGATCTGGCTTCTCTGAGGAAGCAACATTTAAAATGATCCCAAAAGAGTAATAATATGCATAGGGAAAAGAGATCAAGGCCTTTAGATCGAACTAGAAGCTGGAGAAGGTGTCATATTCAAGAGAAGATTGTCATGAAGAAGTTGACCTAGTTTGATGATGCAGTTTGTAAAGCCAGTTTGGAATATTGTATTCTTAAGGGCAACGAAAAGCTGTTCAATTATTTTTTTTTTATCTCAAAGCCACAAGAACAAAAGAGCATTTACAAAGATTGTCCACTGTGTGCAAAATAAATCAATACTAAAAAGCTGGAAGCAATATGATTAAAACAGTAAATGTTTAAAACAAGATATAGTGGTCAACTGTACTTTGAGTTGTGTTAATAGAGAAATGAAACTGTTGTTAAATATGCTAGAGTTTCACCTGAGAAGAGTTAGATACAAAAAGAGTAATAAAAAAAAACCCTCAAATTTTTAGGACAATAGATAGGTGGAAGTGTGTCTTTTAGAACTTTAAAGACCCATGGTGGTCATGTAGTTTTATGTACGGGATGCTCTAGGAGTTTCAATGGTCACACACTGACTTTTATGTTCTGGAGATATTTAAATAGTATTACCAAACCAACAGCCACATGTAGAACCATACAGTTAAAAGAGATGTCTGGTCTGCACTCATAAATTTTGAGTCATCAAATAGATGACAATTTACCTTACAGGAGGAATGAAAATGTCTAGGCAAGGAGGATAGAAATTGAGAGAGTTCTAATTGAGTCCTGAGGAGTTCTATCATTAAAAGGTCAGGTGGAAAGAAGGTTGTAGGAAGTAGGTTGAAGGCATCTAACATTTTTGCCACCAGTACAACTCCCACAATGGAAGTGACAACAGAAGCTGTTGTCACATGCCAGATGCAGCAAGGGAAAGAAAAAATAAAGGACAAAGCTGCAAAAAGATGAAACCCAGAACATTCGAGCAAGTTGGTAAGTTTGGCAGAACCTTGTAATGTGAGAGTTAATGTACTAAGAAGGAAGCCTTTCAAGTTTGGTTAGAATTCAATAAAGTAATTATTTGTCTCAAAAGTTTGCTGTATTTTTTTTAATGACTAATCAGAATCATTTAAATAAGTCACTTTAGAAAACAGTGTTAAATTACTGGTCCTATAGTAGATTCTTGGGTAGAGGGAGGAGTGACATCAACTATTCTATACTTGATTTCAGTACTTCAGAACTTAATCCTGCTTTAAATACTCCCTTTACGCACAGATATGACATGCTCTTC
Source organism: Phodopus roborovskii (assembly GCF_943737965.1). Classification (NCBI taxonomy): domain Eukaryota; kingdom Metazoa; phylum Chordata; class Mammalia; order Rodentia; family Cricetidae; genus Phodopus; species Phodopus roborovskii. The sequence goes on from NW_026126559.1 coordinate 27,031, forward strand.
TCTTATAAAAAGGGGTGAATTTCATTTACTCAATGTTAAATTTATTTATCAATGACAGTTTTGACTTGTTTTGTTTGCTTGCTTTGGTTTTTTGAAATAGGGTCTCTCTACATAGGCCTGGCTGCTCTGGAATTCATTCTGTAGACCAGGCTGGCCTCATAGACCTGCCCTGCCTCCCAAGTGTTGGGATTAAAAGTGTGTACCACCATGTTCAGTTTTATAAATGATAATGTAAGTAGGGCTCTTTCTCTCCTTCATATACCAACATTTCCTTAAAAGGCAACAATGGATAAAAACCCAGTTAAAGACCTTATTTTTCTTTTTCCTTTTCTTTCTTTTTTTTTTTAAAAAAAGAAAGCAATGTTTTAATTTCTGCAATAACACACACTTTAATTCTCTAAGGTATGTTTTTCTTATTGTATTGAGCTTATACAGGCTACCATAGAAATCAGTCAAGAGCTGAACTGACTAGGTACCTAGCACAGTGACTGCCAACATTAGCTACAGTGGCAACCTAATTGTAATGTAATTCCCGTAATATGCACAGTTAGCACTGAGTACAATCTAGGGTTCCCTGCCTAGAGTTTCAGGAACACCATGCTGTTATTGTAATGAACCCACTGCTTTGCTGCTCCACTTTTACTCCTTAGTTTTATTATTCAGGCTGAGTTTCCCCAGTGCTTTCTAAAACTCCTCTAAAGGACAGAATGGTAATGACTCTCTACCACTGTCATGTCACTGAAGACTTTGTGATATCCATTATTCCTAATTTCTTACCTCATAGCTATTAGCATTTTGCATGGATTATACGACTTCCAGTGTTTAATAATCTCATGCACAGGCACTATTGTTAAGCTCAGGTTCAAATAATTCAGTGAAAGTCATGAGTATGGCAGAAGAGAGACAGGATTCAGACCTAGATTAGTCTGATATCTAGGTCATATGTATTGTAAAGTCCTGGATTTCCACACAGTAGTCTCATGTTGCTTGCACCCTGGGTGAAATGTAAATTGTTTTTTGGAGGTCTGTTTTTGTCAGAGACTTTGTAGATTTGAGAAACCAGTGTTTGTGTGCAGAGGGGAAAGAGCAATGAAAAAAGAAAAAAGAAGGAAAATATGGAAGAATGGAATAGAGGAAGGGCAGGAGGGTGAATAAGATAGAAAGGAAAGAAAGGAGGAAGAGGGAGGCAAAGAAATGCTGAATTTACCTTATCTTCATTTCTCTCCATTTGACAATTGATGAATGTATGGGATCACCAGAAAAATAATAGCAATGTGTCTTTTCAAGTGCTAAGATATAAACACCAGCTTGCCACAACTCTGCTGCATTCATGGAGGTGAGTAGCTGTGTGGTCCCAAGTACACAGCATGAGTTTGCATCCTGATTTTATTTTCCTGAGTGATTGCTTATAAAATGGATGTCATATCAATACATGTCATGGAGTTTTGATACAGATGCTACTTGATGAACTTTTCATGAGGTTGCTAGTGACTGGTGACTTGGACTTTTCTCCTTAGGGTGATCCTTATACTTTTCTTTCTGCCATTGTTTATCTGGGTACACAAGAAATCCCTGTCAGCTTTTCTTAATCTCTCAACTACACTGAGGAATAACCTTCCTCAGGTAAGAGACGGGATAACAGCTGACTCACACCTAAGGCTTAGGGAATGAGACAAGTGAGACACATTCAGAATCAGAGAGGGAGGTACAATGGTTCTTATTGGACATATGTATAATCCATGACTCAGGTTTGCACAGAAGACTGAGAACACAAAACAAAACCAGAATGATGTTTTTAGCAGTGGATCCTGTTTTATGAGCACCTTTATCACTGCAACCTCTGTGACAAGGAAGGGCAAACATGATTCCCCATAGGTGGTGAGGGTGGTGGTGGAGTGTGTGTGTGTGTGTGTGTGTGTGTGTGTGCGTGCGTGCGTGCGCACGTGCTCGCACAAATCAAATGTAAAACTTTGTATTTTCTTCCATTTTTTTTTTAAAGGGATTTTCTCATCTTCATAAAGTTGTTTTTAAGGTCATTCTCTTCTGTTTCATCTGTGTTGAGATGTTCAGATCATGTTGGTATAGAATCCCTAGACTCTGATAGTGTCATATTAGTCATTTTGTTGTTTAATATGTTCTTATACTGTCGTCTTCACATCGCTTCTTCCAGTAGTTGCAGATGTGGTCTCTCCCTCTTCTGGTGGGTATGTGTCCAAGGCTCTCTCAAGGTATGTGCAGGTGGGTCCAAGAATTAAAGGGCAGAAGATGCTAGATGGCTGTCTGGGGGATTTGTTGACAGGACAGGACTAGGTGCTATGTTTTAGGGGACTCAAACAGGAAAAACTGGGCAGGAAATGGCCCTGCCCTCAACTTTTCAGTGAGTGCCAGTTCAATATAGGAAAGGTAGCAGGTGATAGATAGCTCAGTTTGCCTCCAGGTCTCTCTGGGGGATTCGGTGGAAGGATAGGTCTGGGGTCCACTTTTCAGGGGAATCAAACAGGGAATACTTCCTGTGTTTGTCTGTCCAAGACTGGGATGGTGGCAGATTCTGGATGACCCAGTCTGTCTCCATGTTTCTCTCTCAACTGTAAAATCTGGAACCTATTTAGCACTTGCTCATCTACACCTTCCAGATCCACAAATATTATTCTAATTATATACTCAACTAATATTCGCACCTGTGAAGTAGAAATGTACAGGGTAAATGTGTGATAATGAAATACTAAATCTCACCATTTTACTTAAATATCAACAACACTGAGGTTTAATCCATGTCTTTAGGGTAAAACTGCTGTTCTCAAAACTTTGTCCAAAATCACATTCCTACTTAGCTCTCTCTTTCCCAGTCCTGATTTTTATAGTTCCTAGTGATTGCCTATGGAAATACATCCTTTAAAAATCATATACAGGGCCAGATGGTGGTGGCTTACACCTTTAATTCCAGCACTTTGGAGGCAAAGGCAGGCAAATCTCTGTGAGGTTGAGGCCAACCTGGTCTACAAGTGAGTTCCAGGATAGCCAGAGCTGTTATACAGAGAAACCCCATCTTGAAAAACAAAATAAAACATATACAGGATGCGAAGAAATGGCTCAGTAGTTAAGGTAAGAAGCTGCTTTTGTAGTCAACCATTGTTCAAGTCAGTCTCAGCATCCACATGGCCATTGATGACTTCCTGTAACTCCGGTTCCAGAGGATCTAGCACCCTTCTCTGACCTCTTCAAGGATTGCATTCACTGGGTACAAACATACACATAAAATAAAATAATAATCATAAAAATGAAAACAATAATTTCTACATAAGGCCCTGTATTTGGCTGCCATGACATATTCTGTGAGGCCTGAAATGAAAATTGTCTCACTCTGAGTTAGATTTGACATGAATTCCTCCTCTCTAAGGACTAGCTTTCATGATATCAGAAGGTATTATGCAAACTACCAAAGAAGGGAGACAAACAATAGTCCTACCCAGCTATGATACCTATGAATCAAATCAGTGTCCACCATGGCATGATAACTAAGTGCAGTAGTGATGCACAAGCCTTGATGATAACCAACAGCTTTCTAATTGGGCTTAAAACCTACTCATCAAATAGGAGAAAATGACTATTAATGGAAACTTAGCCAAATATCCAGGCCTAATAAAAGTCATGGATATTGGAGAAGACCCTACAATAATTACTTAACCAGCATAACCCCTAGTTACATTCTAAATGTTTGTCCTTATACCCACAGATATCAAGGAAACTTTTCTTTGCAAAAATTGGAGACCATTACCAAAAAGCCACTCAATGCAAAACCAATTAAAACGCAGCATTGTGGAGTCCGTGGCATGATGGATACATCCACAAAACACTTCTTTACCCAAGGTTCAGGGAATGATGATGAAGAGGGGACAGAAAGATTGTGTGAGTGGAAGGATCGGGTAGCTTGCTCTTTTATGGGAAGAGATCATTCCTATTTTAGAAAAGCACATGCAGGATTATAAGCATACAATTGAAACTTACCATGCTCATTGTCATTATCTATGAAGCTGTCTCCCCAGGACAGACTCCAAAGGGATCTAGGACTCAGCTGGAAATGACCTCACTCCATCATGCTCAAGAAATGGCACGGGCAGAAGGCCTGTCATCTTATAGCACAATCTAAAGGAGTGCAATAGCTCTGAATGAAAAGCTCAGTCACTTCCATCCATCACTAGTGAGAGGCAGGAAAACAATCGGATGTGTACTCTGAGCACCTTGGTCCTGGCCAGCTCACTATGCTTGATGTTATTGCTAATGGAAGAAGGAGAAGTAAATGCTCTGCTGTGGATAATGTGAACTTCAGGGGTCTAGACAGACAAATGTAACTTTTATGAAGTTCATGGATAAGCCCTCAGGGAAAGCCTGCACTGTGTTTGCAGACAAGTTTTCAGTGCCTTTCTAGCTTGCTGGGCAGGACGATAAGTAAAGCAAACACCTGTGCTCAAGGGAAGAGCTGCAGTTGATCTTTAATGCTCTGGTCAGAGGAGACCTTCAGTTCAAAGGATGACAAATGAGGTTGTGTAGCATTTATAGTTTCCCTTGGCCTGGTACTGTCCATCTGTTATTGCAGGCCAGGCCTTCATTGATCTTTTCTCCCAGCTGATATTTATTCTCTCCTTTTAGCCTCAGCAAAAGAGGAAGATGAAGGGTCTAGGTACTTTGTCATTCTCCCAATACATGTGAGCATTATAGAACTTTCTAAACAGGAAAACCAGTAGTTATTCTCTTCAGGGTTACCCATTACATTCTGTTACCTTTGAGAGTGCAAAGGCTGCCCCTTGTATGGCTACAGATTTCATAAGGTTGGAATTCGTGGTATACACACATTTCTTTTTCTCTTTTTACTTTTGGTTGTTTCTGTACTCCTCAGCAGCACTGCACTTCTTGTCTTTTCTGGAAATACACGAAGCCCTTCACCTCCATAACTTTCCCTCACTCTAGATTATGTCTCTCTTCTTGGTCAATTTCAGTAAGATTCCAAAAGGGTTATCTGTAACGAGTACGGTTTTTTCGCCTGCCGCTTGGTCTTGTCCTGCCGCTGCGCCAGCCCCAAATAACACACAGAGACTCTGTATTTGATACAATGCTGTTGGCCCGGTTACTTGTTTCTTATCAGCTAGCTCTGCCTTAATTATTAACCCATTTCTGCTGATCTATGTATTTCTCTTACCGGGGAGCCGGCGTCATACTGCTTTCTCCAGACTCTCCATCTTCGCTCCTCCTTCCTACTTCCTATTTCCTCCTTGTCTCCTAGTCCCTCCTATCTTCCTTTCCTATTGGCCAACAGTGCTTTATTATTAACCAGTATGAGAAACATATACAGAATGACATCTCCCACCATCTCCTCTTTTCTGTCTAAATAAAAAGAAGGGTTTTAACCTTAACATAGCAAAAATATCACATAACAGTTATCAAATAAGAATTACAGTTAACACTATTTAGTCCATTAACATTTAGTAAGATTTGAAGAAAATATTCCATTATCTATCATATCTTTGTGTGTCTAAAGTCTAAGTAACTTATCTTTAATACTAAGGAAAACTGTAACCATAACTCTCTGTCTTCAAGTCCCTCAAAGACCACAGAAGGATAGTATAAACTCTAGAAATGACAGAGACAACTCACTGCCTGGTCACCCAAAGTTTTTTTGTAATCTTTCATCTTTAGCCCATAGGCCATAGTGTGTCTGGCAGACTCTTTAGCAATACAGGAAACTTTAAACTGTCTTCTTGTATTGGCAGTTTATCAGTCACTTTTTTTTGTGTCCTGCATATTGTCTCGCAGACTCTTCCATGAAGCAGGAACTCTGTAGCAATGTCCATCGTGAATCAGCAGTCACTTTTCTGTGGGCCCTGCATGTCCAGTTTATATAGCACAAAGTCAAACAGTCCAGACAAGAGCAGTATTTTGTCCAAATGGCTAGTCTTGCCATATTGGAAGTAAACTCCATAACGTGTTTCTTTAATGTCCATCTTTCTTTTTGAGCAGGTGGTGTTACCAGGAGCAATTATGTCTCATTGTCAAGTAAAACCCTAAACCATTTTAAATGTCATATTCTGTAGGTCTTTGAAAGGTTTGAAGAATTCCTATCTATCTTAAATACATCTCTGTGTATCTTGAAAACCCTAACTAAACTCTAAGCTTTGACTATCATAGGTAATTATCTATAATCTGTACTACATTATACATTACATTTCTAAATGAGCTATACAAACAAGAGGAGAAATATACATATGACAAAATTGACCTTAAATTGTATCAATAAATGAAAATCCATTCCAAAACAAAGTAATCATATCAATACCATAATTCCCTTTTTACCTTTAAAAATAATTGGCCTGCCGCCTCCCGGTCTTGTCCTGCCGCTGCGCCAGCCCCAAATAACACACAGAGACTCTGTATTTGATACAATGCTGTTGGCCCGGTTACTTGTTTCTTATCGGCTAGCTCTGCCTTAATTATTAACCCATTTCTGCTGATCTATGTATTTCTCTTACCGGGGAGCTGGCGTCATACTGCTTTCTCCAGACTCTCCATCTTCGCTCCTCCTTCCTACTTCCTATTTCCTCCTTGTCTCCTAGTCCCTCCTATCTTCCTTTCCTATTGGCCAACAGTGCTTTATTATTAACCAGTATGAGAAACATATACAGAATGACATCTCCCATCAGTTATCTTTATGTCATGATAATTTGGTAAGTTATTTTAATACTAAAAAGGCAAATTACAATCCTCAGCAATGCTTCCTGTCTCAGCAGATGGTAATTAGCAACAACAATAACTATGTCAACATGCAGAGAAGGATAGACCATGAAGTTCTCAGTCCCAGAGAGGACACACCCAATTTTTTCAAACCCCTGGGATCTTCAAGGAAGAGAGGGCATAAAGATTGTTAAGAGCCAGAGGTGGTAGATAATATGAAAGACATAATGTTTTCCAGACTCAGCAGGATTGTTCACATATGAACTCGCAGTGGTTGTGACAGCACACATGAGGCATGGGAGAACTCAAGTCAGTAGAGAAGGAACAGTGCACATATGATCCCAACACTAGATGAGGTGCTATTGGCATTTGATAACTGATAGAAAAGGGAGAATCAGTTTTCTTTAATGGTGAGAATGCCTGGTAAGTCAACCACATGCCAAATCAAGCCCAGCTCCCAAAACTAAACAACATAAACTGGATGTGATGGGGTGGATAGGGAGGGTTAAAAGGTTGGACAAGGGAGGAGTTGGGGGAAATGGACACAACACTTTTAAAACATAGTGTATGAAATTGTTAAAGAATTAATAAGAAAAAAAGGCCTGTGTTCTATCTCAAGCTTATTATCACATGTGTGTTTTAAGGACAATTTGATACTGTTGCATCTCCTTCAAAGAATAATTAAAACATCACTCATTCCTGACCTCAGTATGAAAAAAAGAGATGGACAGTGTAGAAACCTTAGTGTTTAAAAGTAACCAGTTCTTTATTAAATAATAACAATTACTGGAATTCACTTAGCTATCATTATTACTAAAGGTACATGTTGAATACCCCTTATTGAAATGTTTGAGCTAAAAGAGTTTGCAGTTATCGAAGTTTCAGGTTTGTAATCTTTGCACAGTTTTATTACTTGAGAATAATGATCTCAAAATTTAAAATCTCAAATGCTTCAAAATCTGAAACTATTGCAGTGTCTCAACACCATTCCAAAATTTCAGATTCTAGAACACTTGGGTTTTGGATTTCAGATTAGGGACACTCAACTTCTAATGAAGATTTCAGCTTGGAGCTTGTATAGCTCTTCGTACTTTCACTGCTTTGCAAAAACATTATTTTTATGTGTTTCTGAGCACCTTTGTGACAGGATGCATTAATGGCATTTATGACGCTATAAGTGCTAGAATTTGCTGAGTAATACAGTACTTGTCTAGAAAGTGCAAGGCTTTGGTGCAGTGCTTGTGTAGCAAGTGCAAGGCTCTATGTTGCATCTACAGCATGACAAGAAAAAAAAAGATACCGGCTTGTTTGGCTGTTTGGTATCTCTCTCTCTCTCTCTCTCTCTCTCTCTCTCTCTCTCTCTCTCTCTCTCTCTCTCTTTCCTTCTATTATGTATCGCTGGCTAGCTTGGAACTTGCTATACAGCTGAAGGTAGCCTTGAACTTCTGATTCTCTTGCCTCTACTCCCAAGAGCTTGACCTACAGACCTAACACTGCTGCATTTGTTTTAAGTGATTCTAGGTATCAAACCAAGGGGCTGTTGTGGCACATTACTAACTGAGATGCATTCCTAGCCCTTTGTCTTCTGTTAATGCTCATACTTAAATATTAAATTTAAATAAAAATTAAAACTTTTCTTGAAAGTAATGTCCATGATTTTTTTCATATCTTATTACCTCTAGATTTTATAGACCTAAGGGGAAAACTCAGTAGTAATTGTTTATGCTCAACCTATGCGAATACTTGGGAAAGGTAAAATTTATGATAATGACAGTATTTTCTTTGCTTCCTTCTAAATATGTCAATCACTGAAATAAGCACTTAGTGTCTTGACTGGACTCCAAGCACAGATGTGTTGGAGATGCATAGAGATTAGAACAAGAGTTCATGGTCAAATTGCAAAATGCTTTAAGAAAACAAAACAAGTGAGCTGCATTGCATAACCATGGATCTTGTAAGGATATGTAAAGAATTCTAACACAGCTAAGAGTCTGGTGGTTAAATGTAATGAATCACAAAGACCAAACAGAGTTAAGGAAGACAGCATTTGTTTAAGAACTTCAGAGCACAGGACAGGTTAGAATCTTAGAAGTAGAAAAAATGGCTTCTGAATAAGGATACAGCAGTATAAATGCCATAATCAATTTAGGGCATATCACACAGTTCAACATTTCCCATCACACCTAACTAGGCAGTGGTGAAGGAAGAGACTTGGGAGATGATCAGAAGTCTGATCAGAGGACCGTTAGTTTCATGATGGCAAAAGCCTAGAAGTGTGATGAGATTTATTTTTGAAACACCTCAGTCCATAGTCTTGACCAGCTATTTAATGTAAGAAGATGACCTATATATTAAAATCCTCCTCTGCAACTGACATAGATAGTATTCAGCCAGGGGAGCAATTGAAGTGTTGATATTCAAAGTGCAGCTCCCATCATGAAGTACCTTACAGGTCGGAGCGACAAAGCTGAGGAAATAACAAAGTGCATGGATAGGAAATTGCCTCAGGAGGCAGAGAAAATGGAGCATGAAGTTAGAATTGTTGCTAACCTGTCAAAAAGTACACGACTAGAGAGAAAACGTACCTATGGTTAGGTTACAGGAGAATGTCAGCACACAGTAATGAAAACGAAGCTAGCATGGCCAAATCTAGCATCCCTGTGAACCCCTAATTAAAGAAGTGTGAACTCCTTGATCTCTTTGTTTAATGTGTGGCTTTCATTTATAATTAGAGACATAAAGTGAATCATTAGATTTCACTGTTATGACAAGTAGATCTAGGAGAAGGCTTTCTTACATTTTTGCCTCTGCCTAAAATACCTATTATGGGCTTCTTAGTGAAGATTTAAATGGTGATTTTTTTAATTTATCATTTCTCTGCTTGGAATTATAGATCAATAAGTATTTATTGATCTTTAATATTTTATCCAAGCAGTATTTTGGAAAAGAGGTCTTAAAAAGAGATCAGGCAAAATTAGAGTCATAAAATATACCTGTTTGACCAATATTTCTTATACTGAAAATATCAACCATGTTGAGGACTATGAACCCCTATACATTGTAATATGTATTTCTTACAATTTGTATTAATTTGAGATTGTAGTAAAGCCATAACTGAGATATTAGGATCCTCAGGAATTCTGAGGTTGAGACAAGTTAATTAGATAGAGACATACTTGGTGTTTAGATTTTTTGGGTGCCAAAAGCGTTGTTTTCCAAATTTATAGTATTTGATATTATGACAGATCCAGGAAGTGAACTGGGAAAATATGAGACTTAGAAGTCCCCATGGCTCTGGAAAAATTCCCATCTCCCCTCGAAGAGACTTTGAAATAGCCTTCAGCTTCCACAAAAGTCTGAGCACAAACTACATTTAAAAACAAAACAAACAAACAAAGAAACAAAAAACAACATATTTCCCTGGTCACTATTGAGAAGTGGTTTGTTCTACACATTCTCACATAAAATTTTAGGTGTACCCAAAATATATTTTGTTGGGTTAATCTACAGTGACAATGGGAATAATTTACTGAGTATCTATCCAAATGATACTGCTAGGAAAAGGAAAAATCAGTTTTCTTCAATGAAATAACACTAGGCATGTATCAACTACTTACTAGTGCAGAGGAGACCCATTATCAGAAATAGCCCACATAAATGGAATGATTAGTAATTTCCTTTTCTTTTGTTTGGTTGTTTTAAGTGGGAAAAGGAACATGAAGCTACGTAGGTACGAATGGGGTAGAATCTAGGATGAGTTGGGGAACAGGAAAGAATATGATAAAAATACAGTTTGAAACTCTCAAAGAATAAAATAAGTATTTAATCATTACCTTATGCATACTCGGATACAAAATTGAAACAAAATGTGGTACATGTACATAATGGAGTATTACTCAGTGGGGAAAAAACAATGGAATCTTGAAATTCGCAAGCAAAAGGATGGAAGTAGAAGAAATCTTCCTAAGTGAGGTAACCCAGTCACAAAAAGACAACCATGGTATGTACTCACTCATATATGGATATTAGACATAGAGCAAAGGATTGCCAGCCTACAATCCACACCTCCAGAGAAGCTAGGAAACAAGGAGGACCTTAAGGGAGACATGAATGGTGCCCCAGAGAAGGGGAAAGGGACAAGATCTCCTGAGAAAATTGGGAGCATGTGGGATGGGAAAGAGTTAGGAGAAAGAGGTGAGAAGGGGGGGCAGATTGAGTCAAGAAGAAGACTAGAGGAGAGCAAGGAAAGAGGTGCCTTAATAGAGGGAGCTATTACAGGTTTAAAGAGAAATCTGACACTAGGGAAATATCCAGAAATCCACAAGAAGGGCCCCAACTAATAATCTAAGCAATAGTGGCTACCTTAAATGCCATTCCACTATAATGAGATTGATGACTACCTTAAATGCCATCCAGTAGCTGACAGAAGCAGAGATCCACAGCTAAGCACTGAGCCGAATTACTGGAATCCAGTTGCACACAGAGAGGAGTGATGAGAAAAGCAATCAAGACCAGGCTGGGCAAACCCACAGAAACAGGTGACCTGAACAATGAGAAGCTCATGGACCCCAGACAGACAGCTCAGAAACCAGCATAGGACAGAAACAGGTTCCCTGAACGTAGGTGTCAGTTAGGAGGCACGGGCAGTCTCTGGGGCCTCTGGTAGAGGATCAATATTTAACCCTAGTGTACGAATGAACATTGGGAGCCCTTTCCCCAGAGAGGGACACTCTCTCAACCTAGACACACAGGGGGAGGGCCTTGGCCCTGCTACAAATGATGTGACAGACTTTGATAATTCCCCATAGAAGGCTTCATTCTTTCTATGAAGCAGAAGAGGAACCGGATGGGGGTCGGTGGGTGGGGGCATAGGAGGATGGGAGGAAAAGGGAACTGAGATTGATATATAAAATAATTTCTAATTTAAATAGTCATGAATTTTAAAAAAAAAAAACGAAACAAGGTAGGCTTTAGAAACAGCATAAAATGTTTCCTTTCAGTTCTTTTCCCAATTCACTACCTGAACACATTTCTTAGATGAATATATTTTAATTAAAAACTTACTTCTTCTGGTGATTACTTTTAACATTTATTTTAACTCCCAAGTCAGAGACTTTCAGGAGGTGAAGGGTATTGTCTTTTTCTGATATAATGGTTGAGTTACATGTTCTATGTTCTGGCCTTTTTGTTTATCTTTCAGCTGCTTTTAAAAATAGCTGCAAAACACATTACCAACAAAGTGACCTTTAACAGCTCACAAATATAAAACTGAGAGTTTGAAAGTTGCTTCCATGTTCAAGATGGATTCATATATATATATATATATATATATATATATATATATATATATATATATATATAAGTTTCCTGGAAAACATGGAGGTTGTTTTGTTTGTATGTGCTCTTTGTTTTGCTAATTTTTAAGCTTACATATTTGTGTTGATTTGTTTGTGCTTTTTTTTTTCCTTACGAGAGGGAGAGAATAACAAAGAAGGAAGTGGGAAAAAGAAAGAATTTGAGTGAGAGAAAGAGATACAGATAGGTAGATGGGTAGATAGGTAGGTAGGTAGGTAGCTATAAATGATAGATAGACATGAAATAAACTGCATGAGTAGGGAGGTGGAGAAGATCTGAGAGGAGTTTGGAGAAGGGAAGAATATAGTCAAAATATATTGCATAAAAATTAATGATAATACTAGAAAGAAGAAATAAGATAGTTCTTAGTGTATAGAAATTGTAAATAAATATAGGGAAAACATATAGTCAATCTAGTGTATTTTGTGTGTTCAAAAGGTACCTAGGAAGGCAAGGTAAAATAGTAACACATTTTCTCACAGTGTGATCAAATATTCTGAAACAGTATTCCACAAATTGAGCTCCATCCCTAGTCACTCCTGCACATGTCTTCCTCCTTATACATCTTCTCCTCTTAACAATTTGCTTTGCTTTTCTTATATCTTTCCCTTGCTGATTGCTAAATTCCCTCCTCATTTTATTTGAACCGATTTTCGTGGGAAATACTTGATGCAATGATATTGTATTTGGAGGCTTTTCACATGTCAAAGACTGCACACTTCTTCCTTCCATGGATTAACAATTTGTCTAAGCACTGACGTCTAACTTGAAAATCAAAATCCTACCTCCAGAATTTTTAAATGAAAACATCACTTCATGATAATCTAGTGTTCAGGGTTTTTGATTGTTTGTTTGTTTCAGCAGACACAACAAATGTGAAAAGTTGTCAAAACTATTAATGGAATAGTTACTATACTATATTTTGTAGGTTTTTCTAGGCATAAGGATGTCTCTGTAAAGAAAAATATTCTGAATCTTGAGGATTAGATTAAATGTTCAATTATGTGATGGGTCACTGCTGGGGAATACACAAAAAAAAATGTCTTAGAATCTTCCTTTCTTCAAATATTTTTTCCCAATTGGAGATCTAAATGTATTATTGGATCCAACATTGAATGCATTAAATCTTTCTGGGTTTTAAGTATCTGATTGGAAGTGGCCTGGGTTGGTCTTCTCCTTCTAGGTAAACATCAATAAGTGGTAAATAAATTACTATGTCCTATAGTGTTTGAAAAGTGATAAAAAAAAATTTGGAAGTGAGCATGGAGGCACACAACTGCAGTTCCAGTATTTTGGAGGAAGGTGGTAAGGAAACTGTGAGTTTGAATGCAGTTTGAGCTACATAGTGAGATCGTGCCTTAAAATTTCAAACGAAGATTATGTGGGTATAAAAATTCATTTTATTTATTTACATGTATTTATTTCTTACATGTATGTTCCTATACATGTAAAAATATCAATAAATAGGGGAAATAATATAATTAAAAACAAGATCTCCTTTTTAATTTTTTTTAGGTTTATGAGTGTCCCAGTATGTATGCATGTATAACATTTCTGTGTAGTGACCACAGCATCCAGAAGAGGGTATTAGATCTATTGTGACAGGAATTGTGGACAGTTTTGAGCTGCCATGTGGGTGCTGGGAAGCAAACTGGAGTCTTCTGCAAGAGCAGCAAGTACTCTTAAGGAATAGGCTGTATCTCCAGGCCCTATTAATCTACTTTTGAGACAAAGTCTTACTCTGTAGCAGAAGCCAGCTTCAAGCTCCCTATATAGTGAGGACTGACCCTATACTTTCTAGAATCCTTCTGCCTCGGTCTCCTGGAGTGCTGGAATTACAGATGTGTGTGTGCCACCATATAGGACAAAATTATGTTTAATTCCTGGGATACATGAGTTTATGGAAATTGAGATTATAGATTGATTTTTAACACAAAATATAAATGTTAAAAGTGGCCCTTAGGCTGTCCTGAGACCACCTACTTAATAGATATGGCACATCTCCCTGCTAGTGATTTGGGATGCCTCAAGGCAGGATACATTTAGGAAGAAAGGCTTTTTCCTCTCTGCTCTATTTAAAAAGAATGATTGTGGAGAGTGTGTAATTTACAAATGAGAGCCAGTGTGTTTGCCAATTCTTTGGGCATCTAGGCTAGGTTTGTGCCAGTCCTTGTTAAATGAGTCCAATGTTTGTGCTTGCACTGCTGTCTCTGTTTCAGATGGTAGGTGTGAGATCTGGTAGAAACCAAGAATTATGAAATTCTTGTTTTATTATGACCCTGCAAACATGAGCCCAGGGTCAGAGTAGTCCAGTGTGCTTTTTAGACTGAACATTCTTTCCCTATGGAAATGAATGCCTCATTTTTATAGAGTTTCAGAGAGAAAAAGTGGCATTCCCAATTCCCCACTAAAAACTGCGAAAGACATAAATACAAGGCTTGATTTGAGGCAGCAGCTCTCTGAGCACTTCCGTAAGATGCTATTAAAAGAATAGACAAAGAACCACTTGCAGAGCCTATGAGCCTAATTTCTCACATGTGCTGAAGCATTTGCAATTGTGTCATTACCAGTACGGATCTGTTGTTCACACTGCTATATTTCCACAATACCTAGATATGTCAGGATAGCAAATTTAGGAAACAGATCTTGTGAAATGAAGAAAATGAACTACTATTAGTTTTTCTGTAATGGTAAGTGCAAATACTTCATTTACTCTCGATCCTCTTTTCAGCTTGCGTTTAATATCAGAGAAGCATCCCATCAAAGCTTGAGATCCATATTGGTGATTGCATAGTTACATTGCGTGCTCTGCTGTTTCTTGATTATAATTGAGTCACTTACACACATCTGAGGAAAGGCAGGAAATCAACCATTTACGATGAATAATTCCTGCAAATTGGATGTGAGACTACATTTTATAAATGCAGATTAGGTAATAGTTCGGATTCCCGCAAAGAATCCTACAGGTAGATATAGTACATGATGTCACGTGATAACTCATCTGTTACATGCTTTTAAGATCATGTTTGTTCCAGTTTATCCAGCACGGTTGTGCTTTGCATCTATTGTCCTAGTTAAGACAAACCCTCTTGGTTAGAAAGGTAAATAATATGGACAGCTCTGACAAAGTGCTCACAACATATATATAACTGCCCAAGGGTAGTACAGCTTTTCAGAAATCACAGCCATTTCCAAGCCAAACAATCCTGCTCTTAAATCCAAGCTCTGCCATTCATTAATTATACAAACTCACTGAAGACTTTTTCATATAATACAGTTATGTATGTTCTTAAGTAGAATGTAAAAGTCTAGCTCTGACTTACATATTACTGTTAAGATAAATACTGGGGACTTGGGAGAGGGCTTAGCAGATAAAAACACTAGCTGATCTTCTAGAGGATCTGTTTGATTGGCAGCATCCACAGGTGGCTCACAGCCATCTGTAATTCCTATCTCAGGGGATCCAATGACCTTTATGCTACCTCGCAACCATCTGTAACTCAAGTCTCAGGGTGTCTGGTATCCATTTAGGCTTCCACAGGCACTAGGCATGCACTTGCTACTCAGACATACATGCAGACAAAACACCCATACATATGAAAACACCCTAAAATTTGAAAACATTATTATAAATATTGATTAACTACTTCACACACAGTACAGATATAGTTTCTAATAAAAAGAGATATAATATTTTATTCCTAAATGTTTGCAAAATAAAGCAATATTTTTCCCTGCCATTTGCCTTTAGAAAATTACTTACATTTTATTTATTATTTATTTTTATTAAAAAAACTTTACTTGCTATATTTTGATCATGTTATTTTTCCCTCCACCTCCATAACCACCCAACTTCATGTTATTTCTCTTATCTAAAAAACACCCCTCAAAACAAACAAAAAACAAAAATAAACAAATAAACAAAACACTCCAATGAGATTTAAAAAAAAATACCAAAACACATTAAAAAAAAGTACACACAAGAACAGTGGGGTCAAGTTTGTGGTGCTAATTACTACTGGACATGAGTCTTGCTCCGGAGTATGTTTCATATACCCAGAGACAATTGGAGAAAACTGATTTTTCCTTATCCAGTAAGTATTAATTTCATATAACTTTAGGAGTGGGATTTTGTGAGGGATGTTTTTATCAAATCCACCCCTCCTCAAGACTCAGGTATATATAGGCAAGAAGTTGCAGCAAGATTGTTAGAGCCAAGGTGGTGGATGGCTTCAAGGAAGCATATGTTTTCCAAACACACAGAACCGATGCATATTTTAAATGAACACAAACTGAATCCTGCCCTCGACAACATCAATGCTGTAATTTAGCCACTATTATCTATAGGAAGTGTCAAATATAAATTCAAATCATACCTATTTTAGCCAACATGTGAAGGGATTTTTTTTGACAATTTTTTTTTACTAGTACCTCATAGTCACAGCTTTGATTCATCTCTGTCTCTTTGTCTCTCTGTCTCTGTCTCACATATGATTCTTAAAGAAGGCAAAGCATAGTTTCTTCTCTAACCCCCCACCCCATGTCAGCCATGGATAGATAAATCAGCTGTTGTCTTTAAAAATGTCCCCAACCCTCTATAAAACAGTTCAGACTTCCATGTCTCATCCTATCAGAGCAAGGATGTGTGTTTTTCAGGCTTCAGTCTTCCCCTTTAATCTCAGCTCCTTCAAAGAGAAATTTGTGGAGAATTATTGAGTTTCAGACTAGGATCCATTGGCCTGTTGACATTCCACTCTTCACCCAAACTCTATCCTACTTTTCTTTTATGGAGTAGATAGTTCATTCTTGGTTTTGGTCGGAATTCCACCTCTCAGATATTTTTTCATGAAGCTAATCAATGTGTTCAAGATTGTTTCCTATCTGAAGATCCATTGATATAGTTAAATATCTGATACACATTCTGCTTATTCTCTTTCATTCTTGTGATGGTTCTGAGGATTCAACTCAGGGCCTAGCACACACTGAACTAGGATTCTCCTCTCAATCTATAGCCCCAGACCTTCTTTTACTTTTTATTTTAATACAGGCTCATTCTGAGAAACCAAGACTTTTCTTGAACTCACTCTTTAGCCCAGGCAGTTTATAATTATGATTCCCTTGTCTCAGTGTCGTGTGTACCAGACATGAAGATCTGTAACATAAAACCTAGCTTTTAGCTCTTAAATGTAGATTTTTCTTTTTTCTTTCCTTTCTTTTTCTTTTTTGTTTGTTTGTTTGTTTTTTGAGACAGGGTATCTTTGTGTAGCTTTAGCTGTTCTGGAACTCACACTGTAGACCTGGCTGGCCTTGAACTCACAGAGATCTACCTGTGCCTCCCGAGTGCTGGGATTAAAAGGATGTGCCACCACTCCCTGGTAAATATAGATTTTTTATGTGAAGATACATAATAATACATAATACACAATTTATAATGTCCCAGAAATGCTTTATTTAAATAAATTGAAAAATTTCTGGAGTTTAATCTCTTATAATTTTACTACTTATATAGAATCTTTTCTCAAACTTAAATTGTATACTAAAGTTTTAGTGATTGATAATTTTGAATATAAGTATTTAGATATTGCAATGTTTCCTTAGAGAAAGTAATACACACACTGAAGCATCAGAAAAGAACCTAAGGAAAGAAGGGCAGAGTAATAGATCTTGAGGACAAAGCCCCAACATTGAACATAAAAGATCCAGAAAAACTAAGGAAGTAAAAAAAAAAAATAATATGGCCATGTAATTGTTAGTGATAAAAGATCGACAATGCAACAGGCTGTTTATTTGTTTCCCCATGAAAAATGCATAGATTACAATGTCATACTATAGAGCCAAACTGCATTCAAATATTGCTGTGGTTGCTTGCAAAATAGATTTAAGATCCCTTCCCACCTTTATTTTCCAATGTTTTCCCCTGTTTCTATTTTTAACTCACAATTGCCAACTTAAAACCGGATAGAGAATATTTTTATAGGGATTGATCTCATGCTTTTGTAGTTCCTTGTCTCCTGCAGTGTAGAGATAAAGTCCTTTCTATATGGTGGGACTGCAAGGAAGATAATCAGGTTTGATTTTTTTAAAAAGGTCAGACGCATAAAATGAAGACTCAGAATACTTATCCTGAACATTAGCAAACTTCATGTTTCTTCAGGTCCATGCTACCCATTGAGACTCCATTGTTGCTTTGAGGAAGGCATTCTGACAGACACCTTTGCACTGAAGGACCAGCTCAAATTCTATCACCACAGTGTCTCCAGACTAGAACAAATAACAATGTTTATCACTGTCTGAAATGTAGTTTCATAACTTAATGGAACATCTCTCTCCATTTATGTGTAGAAAATCTCACCAAACAGAGGATTTCATTCCTTATGGCTTTGTATGCAACACACTGAGAATATTGATTTCTGTACAAAGAAACCCAGTAATACTTTTGTGAACACATGTTATTTTGAGACACTCAGATGCAAGCAATGGAAGTGTTAAAAAGTTTCTGTCCATTGTTCAAGGTTACACTGGTAGGAAAAATGCAGATCATATATCATGAACGCCATCTGCTCACCACTTTCCAGGGGCTGCCAGTTTTTAATGGGAAAGAGGGGGCTGACTATTCCTTCCCCTGTCTAGATCTCTGTTCTTGTCATTCCACATTCAGAAGAAATCATCATATTCCTAGGATACAGAAATCATTGACTCCATGTTCCACCCTTATGCAATGAATGTAATGCAGCTTACTTTGTATTCTTCAGTTTTCTCATAATGAAAATTGATTAGAAATCAAAGAAGCAGTGGTAATGGGTATTGTGTTTCGAGGAACTCTCTAAAATCCAATCATAATGATGCACATTGTCTAACTCAATAAACATTCTAATTTATATCGTACCACCCCTCCACCTGCTGGAAATGCATCAGAATAAGTATGTGGAAAAATGAGGAAATAATCAGTATAATTCCACAATCATAATTAATGCTGATAACCCAAATGCAAAAACAATGGTGTTTGGGGAAAAAAAATCCAATACAAAAGTAGGACCTAAATTTTCCATTTACCAAATGCAGAAACTTGACTCACTTCAATATCTCTGACTCATTAATCTATAAAGTGTACAATTATTTGTGTTACCTTAACTCTGCATGTCTCCCCAAAAGGAACTTAATGGTGATGTACTTCCAGCCAGAAGTTACCACTGACAGAGAAGATATTTGCAGTTCCCTTTCATTGTATGAATGTTGTTACATTTTGGATTCTCTTATTAATCTTTTTGAACATAAATGGTGTAAGAAGCAACAACCAAAAAAATCATAGTTTTTATCTTACTGGGAAAATTACTGAGGAATGGGAGACTTCCATAGTGACAGAAGGACCATTGGGTTTTAGTAGAATTTTCCCCTTCAAAGCTTATACTAGAATTCTTCTGCACTGGGAGACAGAATGTGTTTAAGGTCAATTCTTTGGAGCTGTGACTAGAATTATATTGAATCTTTGGAGTAGAGCTTCTAGATTGAATACTGGTGAGTTCTCAAGAAAAGTGAGAGGGATAAGAAAATATACAGAAGCCCCTCATGTCTCTTACCACGTAGTTTTACCAGGCTACCGTGGGAGTCTAGCATTAAGAAGCCTATCAGTACATATGGTTTTTGTCTTGGGACCAGAAACATGAGCCAAAACTAACCCTCTTACTTTATAATGTATTTGGACTCTGGTGCTGAGTTATTACATAGTGACACAATGACAAAATTAAGACAGTGCATGATGATGGCTGTACTGTTTCTCCAACTACAGCTTTCTTTGTTGGAAAACTGAAAAGAAAGCAAGAGAATACGCAAAGAGCTAAAAGCAAATGTATTAAAAAGTCAATGATATCACATGTCAAAACAGAAAAAAAATGTGTGTTTTTGTGAGAAATCATTACCTTTTGTGCACACAGTCAGACTTTAGAATTTATGTTTGGCATCTATGGCTTCAGCAAATTACTGATTAAAAGTAGTGAATTTGGAGGAAAAAAACAACATATGTGCTGCATAAGTTAAAACAAATTTCTTCCTATTTTTCTAACTAATGCAGCACAAAAACTAATGATGTAATTTTCATTGCATGTTGTAAGTAACCTAGAGAGAGATCCTACAGGAGACCGTGTCTGTGACAAACAAATACTCTACCACAAAATGTAAGCTAGTAGAGTGTCTGTAGCTTTACAAATC
This sequence comes from Phodopus roborovskii, assembly GCF_943737965.1. Taxonomy (NCBI): domain Eukaryota; kingdom Metazoa; phylum Chordata; class Mammalia; order Rodentia; family Cricetidae; genus Phodopus; species Phodopus roborovskii. The sequence goes on from NW_026126559.1 coordinate 47,314, forward strand.
TATAGAAGATCAAATGCCCTGCTGAGTGATGACTATGTATGCATGGGTACGTGTGTGAGCATATATATACATACACTCATGAGTGACCATATCCAAGAAGTTGTGCCTGGTTGAAATAAGATTGATGGGAGAATCAAGTGGCTTAAACTGTGAAACAGAAGTCTCTTGTAGATATTATTGCTAGCCTTCTAGTGTCATTTTGTACAAGTTTGCATAGCACATAATTATTTTAAGTACTATGAATTATAATGTATACATATAATTTTGTATTAATTCTTGATATATGTGTCATTTTCTATAATTAACAAGTCAGCAATAGTTTTATCTAGTAACAATATTTAAAGTTGTAAAGTATAGAACTATAGTGTGTTCAGATAACTATTCCAGTTTGCTGGGTTTTTGAGGACTCATGGTCAATTTCTTTTATTTATTTATTTATTTATTTATTTATTTAGGAATATTTTTATTTAGTTGGCAACAGGTTGGGAGATTTCAATGGAATATCTAGATTTCCTGGCTCTCTAAGAGAAAACAGGAATTTTGCTTATGGGGCAACAATCAGCTGGAACTAATAACTGTTAAGATAGTTTGTGTGCTTAGTCTGTTATCCCAGCCATTACCTTCCACCCTACCAGCTTCATTCACTTAGGTCATCTGCCCATCATTTACCTCACCTAAACAAGTCTTTCACAGGTTCACTGCTAAGGCACCCATCTTCTAGTTGACAAAAATCCCTGGGTATGTGATACATGTTTACCAAACACACTCTTCCCAATGAAGTACCCCTGATAGCTCAGAACCTTTTCTTCCCAGTGGATGAAGACAGCTCTGGGCCACAGATTCCATCTTTTGGCTCTCATTTACTGATCCAATCTATCTGGTCCTAGGCCCTCTTCCATCTTGTCAAAGTGAAGAGACCTCTCAAGGAGAAACTCCCAGGAGGCTTTTCCAAATTACAGCCAGACTGACAGTAAATATGACTTCATCCTGCATTAAAAGTCCTGAAGTGGGAGCTGGAGAGATGGCTCAGTGGTTAAAGGTCCTGAGTTCAATTTCCAGCAACCACATGGTGGCTCACAACCATCTGTAATGAGATCTAGTGCCCTCTTCTGGCCTGTACACAAAACACTGTATACAAAATAAATCTTTAAAATAAAAAGTCCTGAAAAGTTCAAGCGTCTTCAGCTTAACCCACCTGTCTCTTTTGCAGTGTCTTCCAAGTGAGAATATAGCAGAGCTCTGGAGCCAATCTGCCCAGTAGTCTTTACTGTGCTTCTACACACCTGGCCTCATTGCCTTTGCTTTGAACCTGATCTGGCATCTCTAAACCGAGAGAATATACAAAGTGAGGAAGCTTGCAGGCCTGTTCTGGAGCCCAGAACAGGCAGGATGAGCTTCCTGAAATGCAGGTGAAGCGGGATGTGGTAGTTCTTTTCCTGGTGAAGTCCCAGCTTCTTCAGTGTGCCAGAAGGGAGTTTCTGAGGGTCCAACCTATTCCAGTCTGTGAACTTGTGATCACCAAGGATTGGACAATCCAACCCAAAAGACAGGTGAACGCGAAACTGATGTTTTATTCCAGTAATAGGCTGCAGTTCCACGAGGGCACAAGAAAGAAAGCTGCTAAGCACCTGCACTGAGTTACAGCAACATGGGCATGTCAGCTGTCCCGCACTTTTACCATTTTCCCATCGTTCATACAATAACTCGGGGACAGTGTCATCTTATGGTGTTGCTGTTGGCCTTGCACTTCCTTCTCCACGATGGGGATATCAACCACTCCTGCCGAGGGCACAGTGATGGCCCAGTACTTCTTTTTCACCTGGCGAGTTCTAAACAGCTCCTGGACCTGTGGTTTCCTTGTCCAGATGGTGACACAAATGCAAAGGCTCTGCCTTGTGCCCATGAAGCATCTTTGCAAGGGTGGGAAGCACATAACTGATGCAGAGTTGGACTCCAGGGCCACTGTTGACAGGATGACCATACGGTTTATTAATGACCACAAGGTCCTGTTGGAGAATCCCTCGGCTCAGTTCCTTAGCAAGCACATTGTAGTGAACTCGCTGTAGTTGCTGTGTGATTCACACTAGTTCTTGCACCTTCCGCTGAACACGGTTTGTAGGGACCTGCATTTTCTTCGTCTTTTGCTCTGATTTTCTGGGTTTAGAGCTTCTCCGCCAATCTCTGAGCATTCAGAGGCCTAGAGTAGTAGTAGTGCTGAACAAAAAGGCTTGGATCGCAACTTGCTACTGGGCACTCGCGGAGACCAAGTATACTCCGACTCATTGTCTTCTCGTGGGAGTTCTCGATGGACTCTACACCATACTCAGGCTCAATCCTTGGCTTCTCTTGTCTCTATAGCCCAAGATTCTATTCTTTTCCTCTTTGACATAAACAAGCATTTGTTTCCGCAAATGAGCGAGGATATATGGTATTTATCCTTCTATGAACTGGTTTATTTCTCTTAATGTTCCCCAAGTCCCGTCTGTGTTGTAGCAAAAGACAGCATTTCATCTTCCATGGCCAAATAATATTCAATCATCTTTGTTCTCCCATCACTGATGGACACTGAGCCAATGCCATGCTGCAATAAATGTGGGAGTGCACTTTCTTTCATCTATGCTTTGCCATGTGACAGCTAGCTGACAAACTGCTGCTTCTTTCAGCTCTGGAGAAAGTGCTCACCATTTTCCTACAGTGTCAACATTATTCTCATTGCCACCACTTATCACGATTCTCCTTTCTCCACATTCCTAACAATCTTTGTTATCTTTTTGTCTTTTTAACAAAATTGATTCAAACTGCATCTGAATTTTCATTTCCTTGATGTAAGTAGTTAAACTGTGCATTTTAACATACCCATAATCCATTATAAGTATTCTTTTAAGGAATAGATATTCAGATTATTTATTAATTTATAATTAAATTACTGTTACTATTGTGCTGTTGAATTCCTTATCGATTTTGAGTTTTAATCTCAGCCAAATCAGTACTTTACAGATCTTGTAGATGAAAAAATAAGATTCACCAAAAATACATACCTCATTAAATATAACATCACACTATCATGATGAACAACAAACCCAAAAAGATCATTGAAATAAATGCTTAGAAAACATTTGATAAATTTGTACCTCCCTTTGTGATAGAAGCTCTCACCAACTTGGGTGTAAAAGAACTTACTTTAACTCAGAAAAGGATATATATTCAGACCCATGCTGCCAGTTATCACATTGAAAGGAAAACAAAACAAAACAAACAAACAAACAAACAAACAAATTTCCTCTGAGACCCAGAATAAGACAAGGGCACTCAATTCAGTCCTTTTACTCAACACATTGTACCATTAGCTAAATTATTCATGCAAGGGAGAAAAACACAAGGATCTTAAAACAGAAAGAAGTCAAATTGTCCCTGTTTTCAGATGATGTGACTTTTATATATAAAAAATATGAAAATCTCCAACAGAGAGCAATTACAGTCCAGGAATATATTTAGTGATGGATACAAAGTATTTGCAAGCATCACCAAAATGTTTGCTGAACAGATAAATCAAAGGAACAGTGTCATTCACTATCATAACAGTTATATGTAGGAATAAAACCATAGCCAGAAAAGATCTTTAAAATAAAACTTTCTGAAAAGATATAAACATTGATGTTTAGCTAGAACTAATAATATAAAGGCTCACATACTTCCAAAAGTCACTCATGGATTCAGTGCAACCACTATCAAAATGCTAATAATATTTTTCACTTTTCACAGAGACAGAAAAATAATAAATTCATATGGGGCCACAAATGACTCTGAATAATCAAAACAATCCTGGGAAGTGATATATATATATATATATATATATATATATATATATATATATTTCTACAAAACAGCAGTAACGAAATAGCAATGCATATGGTTATACACACACGAACAAGTACAAGAGTATGATAGATAAACCTGAAATTAACACACACACACACACACACACACACACACACACACACACACACACACACACACACATATATATCCCAAAAAGCCACCAAGGTCGTGTTTTAGAGAATGAACATTATCTTCACAAAGTGGTACTTTGAAATGTTGATGTACAAATATAAAAGAATAATTCTAGATGGCCAATTTTAGTGGCTATAAAATAAAATCATTATTGAACAAAGATACACATGCAATATCTGGAACTGTGAAATTGCCAGAAAAAAATAAAACATGTTGTTCAAAATTTCTAAAAGTATTTATTTACTTTTTTAATACAGCAGAAAGCAAAAATAGAAAAGGTGTTTACAAAAAAACTATGAAGCTATTGCATTGCAAAGGAAACAGTGTGAAGAGCAAGGATGCCTATTGACTGCAACATGGGGGCATATGGAATTCGAATCTAATTTGGTAGGTCCCAGCACTAATAGGAGGTTCCAGATATCTGAAAGCATATGGTAATAAAGGACTCACTTAAAAAAGTAAGAGAGTATTCAACCCTGCACAAAGAACTCCTGGCAACTAGGTATGCTGAGAATGAAAAAAATCATAAGAGAAAACAAATTGGTTCTCCAGTACTACATGGTCATCCATGACAGCATACATATAAGTACCATTGTACAGATTAAGCAGGTTATATTTAGGAATATATGTGTATATACATATATATGTATGCATGAAATAACAATTAATGAAAAAAGAGGATTTGAAAGAGCAAAGAGGTTAATACTGGCAGGTTTGGAGTATGTAAAAGAAGAGAGATAGGATGTAATTATATTATAATCTCAAAAAAATAAGACATAATTAAAAACACAAAATAAATAAGATAAAAATTAAAACATTGATTTAACAATTGAATTGAATTGAGGAATCTGTGTGAGAATCTAAATAATGCCATGTAGTTCCAACAGAAATAGCATTTTATACCTTCACTTAATTCCCAACAATGTGCTCTCTCGAAGATAAACAGGCAGTTTGATGTGTCCTATTTTTATTGTTGCTCTCAATTCCAATGCTGAGGAATATATTATACAGATTGTGGGTTTGGGAAATTGAGGCTGAGGAAGATATCACTCAGTTTGCTCCTGTGGTCCCCACCATGACTGTCCTGGCCCTCTTATTTGTAGACCAGTTCTGTTAGCTATTTACTTTCTTGAGTTCTCTGCCCTCAGCAGAGGCTCAGGGGCTGAGAAAAAAAGATTGTTATCCATGCTTTTGACTTTCTATCAAGTTTGACTCAGGGATATAGGGACATCCCACAGAGCAGTGAGGTCAGAAGTATTGATTTTCATCTTCCTCCCTTTGAGATCATCTGAGGCTGACTGAACTTTCAAATCACAGTGACTGATTTCAATCTTGGTCAAATATCCAATGTACTTAATTACCTGGAAAGCTCATGACAATGGAATTTTAATTCTGCAAGTCTGGACTTGGACCCAGACTTCTTTTCTGTTGCTTCTGGCTTCCAGGTAAAGTCATTATTATCACTCTGTACAATGTATTTTTACTAGCACGACCTTATATGATTGTTCCCTTCTGATTTCCTATTTCTTTCATTTTCTTTCCGTCCCAAAGAATGTGACACAAAAATTGACAATCATGTGTTCTGCCACTTCTCTTGGACTTTCCTGTATCACACACAGAATTTTGAATTGTTCCTCCTGAAAGAAGTACCTGATTTGGACACTCTGATTTACTTGTGGGTGGCACGTGGTAGGAATTTAATAAATAGTCATGATTCAATTTATCCATTTTATACATTGATTGTGGATATGGAAATTTATTTTCCCAAATTCTGCTACACAATGTGTTAGTGGAACAGTGTGTAGGTGTATATGTGCATGTATACATATATGCATAATTCTTTGAAAGATCAACTGACTTGGTATATAACAGTGAAAACATTAGCAGTGACTTTAAAACTAAGTGATTCCTCTTGTTTTCTTATGACATTCAATATAGTGGCATGGCATACCGATATGGGGGTGAAGGAGGCAGTTGCATAATTGAATTGCTTAATTTAGAAAGAACCTGACATTTTCCCTAGGCGTAGGAAACAAACAGCAGCAAGTCACACCAGTTGGCATCAGACCAGCAATTTGGGAAACAATATGACATTCCAGAAAGTAGTCATTATAAAACTTCTGTACAATACTCAAAAATAGCTGAACTGCAGCATATGTGCTCTAAGAGAAGTCCTTTTCCTTCAGAGTATATGTTTAATTAATGTTAACACTTACAGAATTTGAAAATGTTAAACTTTTGAAAAAGCATATGCATGTACTCAGTAAACTTAGGTATTCAGATCAGTTTCATCTACTGCCACCAGTGACTTGGGAATGAGCAGCACTGATTTAGAATTCTTCACAAAAACTTCTTATATAAGCATCATCTTGATGTGAATTGCATTTCATATAGTTTTTCATGGGTTCAAATCTCATTTTTATCATAGGAGCACTAAGTGACTAGAGGCAACCACAACTCCTTTGCAGAAAAGGTATTTTTAAAATGTAGCATATTGCAAGATACCTTTAACAATAAAGTGTAGGCTAAAATTGAGACATTTATCAATTCATAATATGCATGAGATGTTATATGAATATTACAAGGGATTATAACAAAAATAACACAAAAGAAAAAGTTTTCTGCTGATTTACATCCTGATTGTTACTGAATTCTGCTTCTTGATTTGCTTCTTAAAGAGAAGGGGCAATAAGAAACAATCACAGAATAAGTGTCTTTTTTACTATCACCTTCAAAGTTTATTTCATCTGATTTTTCTTACTGTACTTCAGTTTTTTATTTTTTTACTATAAACCAATTTTACTTAAATCAGGACTACCCAAAACACTCCATTAATCATTCATGATCTCAGAAAAACTCAAAAGTCTACTTCTAAATCCAAAGCCCATGAACCATCTTTGTGTGTGAATCACTCCTTTCTTGGACACATGTAGCCACAACCCCTTGTCAAAGAGGCCTCTCTTTATAGAAATTAGAGATCCTCATGGGAAACCAAATCTGACACAATGCAGAGATCACCAGATTGTGAGGAACCCAGTTCCAAAAGATAAATACACATCACAGCTTCTGTACCTATGGTGCAGGGAACTTCACCATGAGGGGACAGACAGTTTGTAAGAACCAATATACCAGAAAACCTTCAGTTAAGCAGCTTCTCCTAGAAATACTGCACAAACAGTACCAATAACCATGGTACCAATAATTACTCTCAGACAAAGAACTCTAAGAGGCAGAAACTAATGGGAAAAGAACTATTCTCCCCCTAGAAATGAACCCCCTTATTGATTGTTCAATGCAGAATGCTCAGCCTGAGGCCATGTACACATAAAAAGCAAAAATGAACTCAGTATAAATATAGTTATATATGTTTGTAACATACACACACACATACACACATACACACACACACACACAAAACAATACTAGTCAAAGGGGAACATGGGTATTAACTTGAGAATTGGGGGACACAGGACACCTTCAAGTAAGGGTAGCTAGGAGTAGGAGGCTGGGAAGAGAGCAGGGAAAGTGGCACACAGCCATATCTGACAGGAACAGCTAATGTCATAAGGCCAGCACAGCAAAGATTCAGCAAAGCTGAGCCACATGATGGCTACAGTGTGTGCCACCTTTGGTTTTCATCTCCACATGTTGCTTTCTTGGGAGGATTTTAATATTTGTACAATTTGGGGATATTGGATTGATGGAAAACTTATTATGAATCATTTATGCCTTCTCCCAGGAGTACTACTTCCCCAGAAAATTCCTGAAAACACTACACATGCAGCTTTTAGGAAGACACCCTTATCTACTTGAAAGTCTTCTTTAGCCTAGGAGGTTGTGACACGCATAAAGAAGCCAGAGGTCTCTTTATGATGCTACAAACATTTGTCCCTATACTTACACAGGAACAAGATATTCAAAACAAAGTAAACTTGAAAAGGTAAGCAGGATTCAGTGGGCTAGAGGAGTTGGTCACAGTTCAGATTTCAAGCATCTCCCCCCCCACACACACACAGCATAAACAGCAACAAAGTTATATAAGCTGAAGTTGCTTCTGTCCTATGCAGATACTTACACTGGCTGTCAAAGAATGACTCAGAAAGATGATAAAAGTACTCTATAAAGATACAAAATATGAACAATGAATTATTCCAAAATTTCAATAAAAACTACAGCAGCTTTGGCCTGAGGACATTTCTTTGGCACTTTGACCATTAAGAGTTAATAATACGTAACAAGTTAGACTTCAAACTAAAATTAATCAATAGAGATGAAGACGATCATTTTGTATTCATAGCGGAGAAATCCATCAACACATAGTCTCAGTTCTGAACATCTTTGCCCCTAATACAAAGGCACCCACATTCATAAAAGAAACACTACTAAAACTCAAAGCTCATATAAAACCTCACACACTTATAGTGGGAGACTTCAATACACCACTCTAAACACTAGACAGGACCACAAATCAGAAACTCAACAAAGAAACAAAAGAACTAACAGAAGATATGTCTCAACTGGGGTTAACAGATATCTATAGAACATTCCATCCAAACACAAAAGAATATACCTTCTTCTCTGCTCCACATGGAACCTTCTCTAAAATCGACCACATACTAGGTGGCATAACAAACCTCAACAGATACAAGAGAATAGGAATAGAACCCTGTATCTTATCAGACCACTATGCTTTCAAATTGGAATACAACAACAACACAAACAGCAGAAAACCTTCAAACTCATGGAAAATGAGCAATGTGAAATGGCACCACACCTGTGTCAAAGAAGACATAAAGAAAGAAATTAAGGACTTTCTAATATTCAACGAGAATGAGGACACAACATACCCGAACTTATGGGACACCTTGAAAGCAGTGCTACCAGGGAAGTTCATTGCACTAAGTGCCCATATGAAGAAAACAGAGGATAGTCACATAAGAGAATTAACAGCACAACTGAAAGCCTTAGAACAGAGAGAAGCGAACTCACACCTTAGGAGTAGACACCAGGAAATAATCAACATGAGGCCTGAAATCAACAAAATAGAAACCAGGAACACAATAGAAAGAATCGATGCAAAGAACAGTTGGTTTTTTGAGAAAATCAACAAAATAGACAAACCTTTATCCAAACTAATGAAAAAGCAGGGAGAGAACATGCAAATTAACAAAATCAGAAACGAAAAGGGTAACATCACAACGAACACAGAGGAAATCCAGTTTTCAGGTCACACTTTGAAAACCTGTATTCCACAAAAATTGAAAATTCAATGGAAATGGACAAATTTCTGGATAACTGTCACCTAAATTAAATGAAGAACAGACAAACAACTTAAATAGACCAATAACCTGCAATGAAATAGAAGGAGTCATCGAAAGCCTTCAAACCAAAAAAAGCCCAGGGCCAGATGGATTCAGTGCAGAATTCTATCAGACATTCAAGGAAGAGCTAATTCCACTACTCCTCAAACTGTTCCACAAAATAGAAACAGAAGGCTCATTGCCAAACTCTTTTTATGAGGCCAAAATAACCTTGGTGCCCAAGCCTCACAAAGCCACAATTAAGAAAGAAAACTACAGACCAATATCCCTGATGAACATCGATGCAAAAATACTCAATAAAATACTGGCAAATAGAATTCAAGAATACATCAGAGAAATCATCCACCATGACCAAGTATGCTTCATCCCTGGAATGCAGGTATGGTTTCACATACGAAAATCTATCAACGTGATCCCCCATATAAACAAACTGAAAAAGAAAAACTATATGATTATCTCCCTAGATGGGGAAAAAGCTTTCGACAAAATTCAACACCCTTTCATGATAAAGGTCTTGGAGAGGTCAGGGATAACAGGAACATACCTAAACATAATGAGAGCAATATACAGCAAACCAACTGCCAACCTCAAACTGAGAGAAACTTAAGCCAATTCCTTTAAAATCAGGAACAAGACAAGGCTGCCCTCTCTTTCCATATCTCTTCAATATCGTACTGGATGTTCTAGCTAAAGCTATAAGAAAACAAAAGAAGATCAAGGGGATCCAAATTGGAAAAGAAGGAGTCAAACTGTCTCAATTTGCAGATGATAAGATAGTTTACTTAAGCGACCAAAAAACTCTACCAGGGAAATCCTACAGTTGATAAACACCTTCAGCAAACTAGCAGGATACAAGATAAACTCAAAAAGATCAGTAATCCTACTTTTCTCAGACAACAAAGAGACAGAGAAAGATATCAGACACATCACCCTTTACAATAGCCATAAGCAACACAAATTATCTTGGTGGAACACTTACCAAACAAATGAAAGTCCTATATAATAAGAACATTGTGGCTCTAAAGAAAGAAATTAAAGAAGATATCAGAAAATGGAAAGATCTCCCATGCTGTTGGTTAGGTAAGATAAACGTAGTAAATGTAAGGAGTACGGTTTTTCCGCCTGCCGCTGCCGGTCTGGTCCCACTGCCACGCCGCCAGCCCTAAACGTATACCCAGAGACTCTGTATTAGATATAATTCTGTTGGCCTGTTACTAGTTTCTTATTGGCTAGCTCTGTGTTAATTATTAACCCATTTGTGCTGATCTATGTATTTCTCTACCGGGGAGCCGGGGACTGCTTTCTCCAGACTCTCCATCTTCGCTCCTCCTTCCTACTCCCTATTCCCCTTGTGGTCCGGCCCCTCCTATCTTCCTTTCCTATTGGCCAACAGTGCTTTATTATTAACCAGTATGAGAAACATATATACATAATGGCATCTCCCATCAAGTAAAAATGGCACTCTTGCCAAAAGCAATCTGCACATTCAATGCAATCCCCATTAAAATCCCACCACAATTCTTAACTGAACATAAAAACATAATAATCAACTTTATATGGAAAAAGAAAAAACCCAGGATAGCCAAAACAACCCTATACAATAAAAGAACTTCAGGAGGCATCACCATTCCTGACTTTAAGCTCTACTACAGAGCTATACTTCTGAAAACAGCCTGGTATTGGCATAAACATATACAGGTAGACCACAGGAATCGAATGGAAAATCCTGATATTAACCCACACACCTATGAGCACCTGATTTTCGACAAAACAGCTAAAATTATACCATGGGGTGAAGACAGCATCTTCAACAAATGGTACTGGCACAATTGGATGAGGGTGTGTAGAAGATTGCAGATAGACCCATGTCTGTCGCCATGCACAAAACTCAAGTCCAAATGGATCAAAGACCTCAACATCAATCCAGCCACTTTGAACCTCTTAGAAGAGAAAGTAGGAGGTACCCTTGAACAAATCGGTATAAGAGACTGCTTCCTGAACATAACTCCAGGGGCACAGACATTGAGAACAACAATTAATAAATGGGACCTCTTCAAATTTAGAAGCTTCTATAAGGCAAAGAACATAGTCGACAAGACCAAATGGCAGCCCACAGTCTGGGAAAAGATATTCACCAATCCTATATCCAACAAAGGGCTGATCTCCAAAATATACAGAGAAATCAAGAAACTAGTCAACAAAACACCAAATAACCCTATTAAAAAATGGGGTACAGAACTGAAGAAAGAATTCTCAATAGAGGAATTCAAAAAGGCTGAAAGACAATTAAGAAAGTGCTCCACAGCCTTAGCTATCAGGGAAATGCAAACCAAAACAACCTTGAGATACCATCTAACTCCTGCCAGAATGGTTAAAATTTGAACACCAATGATGACTCATGTTGGAGAGGATGTGGAGAAAGTGGAACACTTCTCCACTGCTGGTGGGAGTGCAAACTCATATAGCCATTTTGGAGATCAGTATGGCGGTTCCTCAGGAAAATGGGAATTAGTTTACCACAGGACCTGGCAATCTCCCTCTTAGGCATACACCCAAAGGATCCACATCCATGCAACAAAGACATCTGTTCAACTATGTTCATAGCGGCACTATTTGTAATAGCAAGAAACTGGAAGCAACTTAGATGCCCCTCCATTGAAAAATGGATATTGAAGATGTGGCACATCTACACAATGGAATACTACTCTGCAGAAAAAAATAATGGTATCTTGAGTTTCACAGGCAAGTGGATGGCACTTGAAGAAACCATCCTGAGTGAGGTAACCCAGTCACAAAAAGAGGAACATAGTATGTACTCACTCATATATGGATTTTAGACCTAGAGCAAATGATCACCAGTCTATAATTCACACATCCAGAGGAACTAGGATACAAGGTGTATTCTAAGAGATTCATATAAAGTCCCTCACAGAACCAGGAAGGGACAAGTCCTCCAGAGCACAGGGGAAGTGGGTGGGGGCAGCGAATGGAGAGAGAAGTAGGAGAAAACAAGGAGGAGGAAAGGAAAACACGTGTGACTATGAATATTGAGCCCGGTTAGGAATAGAAGACAGGGGGGAGAGAGAGACAGAAAGAGAGAGAGAGAGAGAGAGAGAGAGAGAGAGAGAGAGAGAGAACATAAAAGAGGGAGCCAATATTGGTTTGATGATAAAAATTGATCACAAAGAATGGTCTATTGAACTACAAGGCTGCTGCCAACTAACAATTTGAGCCTAAGTGGAAAGGCTATCATAAATGCCCTTCCTGGATATTGAGATCAACAAATAACTTATCTATGGAATCCTCATGTAATACCTGTTGGAAACAGGAGCAAACACCCATACATAAACACTGAGTCGAACTAGAACACACATGTAGATGGAGAGGACAGGACCAGGCTGCAGAAACACATAGAGACAGCTTACCTGAACAAGGAGGAGCTAACAGGCCACCAGACTGATAGCTGGAAAGCCAGCATGGGACTGACTCAGGCCCCCCTGAATATGGGTCTCAGCCAGAAGGACTGAGCAGTCTAAGGGACCTCAAACAGTGGAGCCAGGATGTATCCCTGGTGCACAAAAGGACCTTGCGAGCACATCCCCCATGGAAGGATAACTGCCTTAATCTAGAGACAGGAGAGTAGCCCTAGTCCCTACTTCACATGACCTATCAGATCTACATGACCCCAATGGATGGCCTTTCCTTATGTATGGAATTGGTTTTGGGGGATGGGAGGGGAGGGTGGTTAGCGTGCATGCGAGAGGGAAGAGATGGTAAAAGGAGGGAGAGAGGGAGGAAGGAAGGGAGGGAGGGAGGGAGGGAGGGAGAGGGAACTGGGATCAACATGTTAAAAAAAAAAAAGAATTAAAAGAAAAAGAAAGAGTTAATAACACCTAACAGCAGAATTGCTGCATCCTGTTGTAGACTGATTTCCATTTTCCTGAGGAATCACCATAATGATCTCCAAAATGGGTGTACATTTTTGCATGCCCACCAGCAGTGGAGGAGTGTTCCCCTTTCTCCACATCCTCTCCAGCATAAGCTGTCATTGCTGTTTCTAATTTTGGCCATTCTGACATGAGTAAGATGGAATCTCAGAGTTGTTTTGACTTGCATTTCTCTTATGGCTAAGGATATTGAGCAGTTTCTTGTGTGTCTTTCATCCATTTTGGTTTCCTCTGTTGAACATTCTCTATTCAGTTCTGTACCCCACTTTTTCATAGGGTTATTAGGTGCTTACTAGCATCATGAGTTCTTTGTATATTTTGGAGATCAGCCCTCTGTCAGATGTGGGCTTGGTGAAGATTTTTTCCCCAGTGGGCTGCCATTTGTTTTTTTTTTTTTTTTTTTTTTTTTTGCTATTACAAATAATGCTGTTATGAATGTAGTTGAACAGATGTCTTTGTTGCATGGATGTGGATCATTTGGGTAATAAATCTAGCCACACTGAACCTCTTAGAAGAGAAACTGGGAGATACCTTTGAACAAATTGGTACAAGAGAATACTTGCTGAATATAACACCAGTAGCACAGACACTGAGATCGATAATTAATAAATGGGACCTCCTCAAACTGAGAAGATTCTATAGGGCAAAGGAGGTCCCATTTATTAATAGCAAGAACCTAGAAGCAACCTAGATGCCCCTCGAGAATGGATAAAGAAGATGTGTCATATTTACACAATGAAATACTACTCTGCAGAAAAATTAAACAGAACAATGGAATCTTGAAATTCACAGGCTAATGGATGGAACTTGAAGAAACCATCCTGAGTGAGGTAACCCAGTCACAAAAAGAGGAACATGATATGTACTCACTCATATATGGATTTTAGACCTAGAGCAAAAGATCACCAGCCTATAATTCACACCACCAGAGGAAACAGATTACAGGGAGGAACCTAAGAGATTCATACAAGGTCGCTAAAGAAGGGAAAAGGAACAAGAGCTCCTGAGCATATTGTGAGTAGGGGAAGCTGTGAGTGGAGAAGAAGTTAGCTGAAAGAGGAGGGGAGGAAAGGAGAACATGCGGGACTGGGAAGTTTGAGTCAGGGGACAAATAGACGAGACAGGAAAAAAGAGATACCATAAAAGAGGGAGCCATTATAGGTTTGCAGAGAAAACTGACTCTAGAAAAATGTTCAGAGACCTACAAGACTGACCCCCCAACTAACAATCTGAGCAACAGTGGAAAGGCTAACTTATATGCCCTTCTCTGATAATGAGATTGATAACTAACTTATATGCCATCATAGAGCCCTCATCTAGTAGCTGATGGAAACAGAAGCAGACACCCATAGCTAAACACTGAGCTGAACTCCTAGAGTTAAGTTACAGAGAGGGAGAAGTGATAAGAAAAGGGGTCAAGACCAGGCTACAGAAACCCACAGAGACAGCTGACCTGAACAAGGGGGAGCTCATGGACCCCGAAACTGATAGCTGAGAAACCAGCATTATACTGACTCAGACCCCCTGAACACATGTCTCAGTTAGAAGTCCTCCTGGAAGGAGGAGGCATCATCAAAATCTTTCAAGTCATTTGGAGTAGGGTCTAGGCCCTCCTACCTGCCCAGTGGAGTATCCCTCCACTGGGAATATGTTCCCATAGACCTTCAGTGCATCAGGGATACATCCTGATTCCACTGTCAGAGTTTCCTTAGTCTGCCCAGGACATATTTTTAAAAAAAGCCATGAGACATTTGTTTCATAATAGGTAAAGCAGTGGCTATTACATACTAATGTTATTATTATTATTATTATTAGTAGTAGTAGTAGTAGTAGTAGTAGTAATATAATAACAACATATTCTGTACCCTTATAAAGATCAGCTATCGGGTCTGCTCTTCCTTCTTCATCTTAATAAAGATCATTTTAGCTCCAGAGATGTCTTTTTAGGGAGACCACAAATATTCTCAGTATATCCTGTTCCCAGGTGATGCCTTTGCTTTTGTTGGCATCTGTGTAAGAAAATCCAGCGGATTGACCTGCCATTTCAAAGGAACAGACCATAGACCATGGAGGTTTGGTCTAGTCATATGCTCACCTCCCTTTTCCACAGTGTAGCTGTGAGCAATCTTTGGAACAAGAATGTTCTTTCCTTTCTTGAAAGAACCCATTTCTAATTGTCCATCCACAGGACAACACTTAAGAAATTACAGCCTGCAGCTAGATGTCCAGCTCTCTACAGCTAACTTTTTAAAAGTAATAAAATGGAGAGGAAGCTTCAGATAGCCTACATAATACTTCTTTCTCATTATCTCCTGCTGTGAGCATTCCACATTGGAATAGTATGTTTTGAAATCAGTGAACCTATACTTACTGGTAGATTCTTTTCAACCAAAGTTTATGGTTTACTTCGCAGCTACCTCCTGTGGTTCTATATTCTTTAAATTTTAACAAAGATATAATAGCATTTATGACCATTCTTGTGGGTTTTTTTGTTTGTTTTGTTTTTTGTCAATTTGACACAAACTAATGTCATCTGGGAAGACAGAACCTCACTGGAGAAATTGCCTCTGTTAAAAAACAAAGAATACCAGAAAAAGTATACTTCGATTCTGGCCAGCATCCAGAGACAAAATTTTTATTTCTGAGTCAGGGAAGGTATCCTGAGCCAATAGTGGCTTATAGTAGCTTATAGGGATGGTACTACAGGGCAGAAATTCAGGAGAGAATATGTATGTTACTTTATTAAAAGCTAATTATTATTTTTACCTCTTTAACATGGCATAAGGGCTTAATTTCCAGTTGGCTTCTTTGCTTTTCTTTTGTTGAGTTGTAAGTGTTCTTTGTACAATAGGTATAAAACACTCTTTTCATAAGAAAATAGTTTTTCAAATGATGATCTTAGCTATATGTTCTTCTTCCTTTGACAGTATTCTTGCACAAAGAATGGACTTTTAAACTTTAATTATTTCTCTTTTTTTTTCAGTAATATATATATTTGGTGCCATATCTAAAATGTCATGATCTCAAACATCCCCTCTCTTACCTTTTAAGAGTTTAATAATTTTATTCAGTTCAAATGTAGGTCAGTGGTCCACTTTTAGTTAACTCATGCAATGGGTGGAAAGTATGTGTCTTTGTGCTTTATTCCATATGGATGTTCAATTTTTTGAAGCTATTTCTGTCTTCCACCTAGTTTTAGAGTAAGTAAACATATTTTTTTCAAAAGGAAACAGAGGCAAAGACTTGAAGTTATGTACAGTTACTTAGAAAAATATGAAAATAACACTTTTTCATTTTAAGAAAATAACATGACATTCAGAGCAGTAGCAATTATTTCATTTCCTAAGGAAATTTTGAATACAGATAGGCAATACTCAGAAGCAGAAGGGTATTTGAGGACCACACCATTAATGGCAATATCCATTCCACTGGCCACTGTGTGATCATCATGCTCTAATCTTATGTGCGAACACGTGCCTGTGTGTGTGTGGGGGGGGCTCTGTGTGTGTGTGTGAGCATGAGTGTGTGTGTGTGTGTGTGCGTGTTTGTGTGTGGTCTGTGTGTGTGTGTGTGTGTGTGTGTGTGATGTTGTATGAATGCACTTCAATGGCATCTCTGACATCATTTACATAAGCTTTTGGAACAGAGTCTCTCATTGGCCTGGAGCTTGCTAGTGTTTCTTGGAAGTCTTCCATTTCTTCCTCTCCAGTTTTGGGATTGCCAAGACATAGCACTATAGTCAGGCATTTTAATGTAGGTTCTTGGAACTAAACTCAAGTCCTCATGATTACAGGGCAACCACTTTACTGACTGAGCTTTCTCTCAAGCACTGGCCATTATGCCTTTATTAAATCCTTTATAAACTCATACTATCTGGAACATCTTCATTAAAGTAAATCATTGTGACAATTTCCATAGAAAACTCATTTGTGATAACCTGGTCATCTCATTCCTCTGGATTCTAATGCTTATACTCTGTAGACAGAGGATCTTAGCCACAATCTCTTCCAGGAATAACTTAATATATGAAGATTAAAAATGTACATTATACACAATACAAAGTTAGAATGTTTTAAACAAATTAAATCTATAAAAAAGAGATAATCTTTAGTTAATTTCTTAGTTGTAGCAGTTAAGGAAAAATTCTTGTGGAAACCATAACTGAAAGAGTACCTTACCCCTGCCAGAAGGGCTAAAATTAGAAACACCAGTGATGACTTATGTTGGAGAAGATGTGGAGAAAGGGGAACACTCCTCCACTGCTGGTGGGAGTGCAAACTCATACAGCCATTTTGGAGATCAGTATGGCGGTTCCTCAGGAAAATGGGAATTAGTTTACCACAGGACACACCAATCCACCTCTTAGGCATATACCCAAAGGATTCACATCCATGCAACAAAGACATCTATTCAACTATGTTCATAGCAGCACTATTTGTAATAGCAAGAACCAGGAAGCAACCTAGATGCCCCTCAATTGAAGAATGGTTAATGAAGATGTGGCACATCTACACAATGGAATACTACTCTGCAGAAAAAAATAATGGTATCTTGAGTTTCACAGGCAAGTGGATGGCACTTGAAGAAACCATCCTGAATGAGGTAACCCAGTCACAAAAAGATGAACACAGTATGTACTCACTCATATATGGATTTTAGACCTAGATCAAATGATCACCAGTCTATAATTCACATCACCAGACGAACTACGATACAAGGTGTATTCTAAGAGATTCATATAAAGTCCCTCACAGAACTGGGAAGGGACAAGTCACCCAGAGCTCAGGTGAAGTGTGGGGGGCAGCGAATGGAGAGAGAAGTAGGAGAAAATGAGGGGGAGGAAAGGAAAACATGTGCGACCAGGAAGATTGAGCCTGGTTAGGAATAGAAGATAGGAAAGAGAGAGACACACACAGAGAGAGAACATAAAAGAGGATGCCAATATTGGTTTGAAGATAAAATTGAACATAAAGAAAGGTCTAGATAACTACAAGACTGCTCCCAACTAACAATCTCAGCTTCCGTGGAAAGGCTATCATAAATGCCCTTCCCGGAGAGTGAGATCAACAACTAACTTATCCATGGAGCCCTCAGTAGAGGGCCTGTTGAGAACGGGATCAAACACCCATACATGAACACTGAGTCGAACTAGAACCCAGATGCAGATGGAGAGGACAGGACCATGTGGCAGAAACACATAAAGACAGCTTACCTGAACAAGTAGGAGCTAAGGGGGCACTAGATTGATAGCTGCAAAGCCAGCATGGGACTGACTCAGGCCCCCCTGAATATGGGTCTCAGCCAGAAGGACTGAGCAGTCTAAGAGACCTCAGACAGTGGAACCAGGTTGTATCCCTGGTACACAAAAGGACTTTGTGAACATGTCCCCCATGGAGGGATAACTGCCTGAATCTAGAGACAGGAGAGACGCCCTAGTCCCTACTTCACAGGACTTGTCAGATCTACATGACCCCAACTGGATGGCATTCCCCTACATGTGGAATTGGGGTGGGGGTATGGGAAGGGAGGGTGTTTAGAGTGCATGTGAGAGGGCAGAGAGGGTAAAAGGAAGGGAAGGAGGGAGGGAGAGGGAACTGGAATCGACATGTAAAATAATAAATTAAATTAAAATAAAATGCTTTGACTCCAAAATTTAAGTTGAAGGACAAGTTACTGGGGAAAAGGATTTCTATTTTTGTTTCCACAGAAAATGAAAAGATGTGGATTCCTTCCAGACTCATGTTGTTTGATCATGCCAGACCGCCTGAAACAGAGTACAAGGTGATCCTACATTCAAAACAGCTGGACAAAACAGCCCTACAGACTACAGCCAGGATATCTGAATCTCCTTCAAATCCCCCATGACAGCGCCCCTTACCAGCAGGAAGTAGTTTGGAAAGAATGACGCCCAAATTCCCAAATATAGTGTATAAAAGTTAGTTTTCATTTAATTGGACTTGGTTATATAAAATTTTAAAAAAAGAGTACTACGATATGCAAAAAGAAAAAAATAGTTATCTACTTTACAATTTGAAACAAAAAAGCAAGTTGTGTCCCAGTGTATCACAAGAAAGCCAATTCACTGTCTCTTTCATTTTATAATACAATGCACAATTAAAGGGGCACAATTTAACTACCAAGTGGGTGATCTATAAAATGTATAATATCAAATGTATTTGAGTTAATATCAGCAGGGCATCATATAAAGGGATTTATAGAAATCTATAAAAATACCTTATATTTAACTTAGAATTTTTTCACAAATTCTTTTCCTAGAAGACACTTGAAAATCATTGATAGTTTATTTGTAATATCTTAAAAAGGAAAACTATTTTATTTTGCTCAGGAATTCAAAATAAAAATGAATCACATATGTGATCTAACCTAAAAAAAAAAAGAGTACCCTTAAGACAAACTCCTAAGAAGAAGCCAATAGGGGAGCCAGAGAAGTTAAAGAGGTGTGTGGGGGTCCAGTGGAATCTCATCACCCTACTTTCACTGCCAATTTGAAGCAATAAGTGCCCCCATTTTCTCCATTTATCTAAAGTACGGGGTTAGTGCTGTATAGGCTCACTCAGCTACCAGTCACCAGCTGCACTAGAGAAGGACACCCATTCAGACATATGTTTTGTTAGGTATAATTTCCCTATGAAGCAGAAGTAAGTAATGTGGAAGTGGTCTCACCCACTCTCAAATTCATTTCCCTTACTTGTCTTTACACCCATTGAGTGAACTCCATTAATTTAAGGAAAAGTATATATCAAAAGATGCAATACTGTCTATGAATGGTATTCCCATGTTGGTAACTCAGATACATATTTGAACACTAACATCACTACATTTTCAAGGCAGTGACTTCTGGTTGTTTTTCTATGCACTAGTTATATTGAATCTCACTACAATAGAAGATGTAGCTTAGTTTGTATAGTACTAATATAGCAGTGAGCATGGTGACACACAGCTGTGATCCAGCACTCACGAGGTAGAGGTTGGAGGAGCAGAAGTTCAAGGTGATCTTCAGCTCCATAGCAAGTTCAGTGGCATCTGAGCTACAGGGGACCATATACACCCCACTCAAATTGAAACACCCCAACAACAGTACTAAAAACAGTAGCAGCAACAAAAATAAAACATGCACAGGGCTTCTCCTTCTTTTCCTTAAAGTTCCTTCATAGGAAATGTAATATGTAACTATGGATGCTTTGGGAAAAGCCATATGCATTAACATAAAGAAATTAAACAAAATGTTAGAAGTGCAAAGTAGATATTGATGCCTATAAGAATACGAGAGAGATTTAATTAAATTTTAAAAATGAAGCCAGCAACCTCTTTTATTTACCACTGTATTTCTTATGCAGTGTGCCTCTGAATGTTGTAGTTAGAGTAGCAAAGAAGCAACCTTTGGTCAGTGAGTCCTCAAATAGTTTTGAATAAACAATTCTATGTCATCAAGTTTACTTTAGGTCCTGCTGCTTTTAAGTATGCAACTTGTCCACGTGAAACCCACACTGTGATTGCTCCTGACAGCAATTCTGTCTTTTCAGTAGAAGCAGCAAGTCACTGGTAGAAAGGTATTACATTGTATTGCCTCTTCAGATCTTACCCAATCATGGTATCACTGAGTCCCCACATGCTTCACTTTCTTGTCCCACGCACATACATATGGAGGGATTGTAGAACACCTGATCTCTTACACTGATCTTGATTGCTTGTCCATGTTGGTTAAGACACTGTGACATCTAGAACTTGGTTGGATAAAATGGGGAAAAAAAAAGGGGGGGACACATCAGGGTGTAGTCAGTCACTTAGGAACATCACAGGCAGAAATGGCCAATCATACCAGTACAAGAAATTCTGGACACTATTGCTTTTGTTTCAACTTGATTGATGATATGAATCTATATAGATGTTGAAACATTTCCTGAGGGATGGCATATAACCAACTTAATGCCTATGTGGTCATTAGTCTTGGTTGTCCACTTAACTTGGGGCTCAAATCAACATGACATATCCCTCTAAGTGGGTCCCAGAGGAAATTTTCAAGCAGGAGCAGCTGAAAGGAAAGACCCTTCCCTAGAGTGTATATAACCTTCTGGTGTTGGCCCAGGCATGAAGAGGTATGAGAGAAAGTCAGTGCTGCTTGCTTGACTGTCTTCATTTCTGGCTGGTGAGTGACTATCCTGCTGCTGCTGCTGTTGTTGCTGCTGCATTCTTCATGTTCCAACATGAACAGAAGGACAACTCTCCTGGAATCTTGTGGACTTTTGAAACCACACTGGGACTTCTGAGGCATCCAGCTTTGCAGACAAAGCAACTTCTGGGTTCTCAGAACCCGCAGTGTACAAAAGTCTGCTGCTGGACTACTCAGTTCCCATAAGCTGTAAGTCCATCTAGTAAATCCAATACTCTCTCTCTCTCTCTCTCTCTCTCTCTCTCTCTCTCTCTCTCTCTCTCTCACACACACACACACACACAATTGCTTCTGTTCTGGAGAACTGTCTTTTTCTCAATTTGGCAGATGGGGAAGCCATTTGGGAGGTGGAGACAGTATACCAGATGTCCCTGTTCTGACACCAAGTCGAGGTATGTGAAAATAAGCAGAGGAGATTGAGAACCTTTAATGAGGGTGAAGCTAGAATTGAATGATTGATTCACATGTAAAATGGATTAAAGATTTATTTTTTGAAAGTCCAGGGAGCTTGGGCATTATTCAGTCTCCTGGGACAACAGGATAATTCTTCACTTGACACATTGAAAGAAAAATGCAGATGGTTCTCACACCTGGTATTTAAAAGATCATTCCTTTATAATTACCAGTCAATGGATATCCTAAGTGATATTCTTGATAATTGCTGCAGTATTGTTGCATGGGTTTTGAAATGCTGCTTCTTAGCTTCAGATATACTGAGCCACAGAATCAGCTGCTTTCATTTTTTTTTATCCCCTTCTGGAAGTTAATAATGCTCCTGAGAAAGCAATTAAACTGAAAAAATAAAGCTTCATTTTGAAGAATAAGCAGCTTGCAACCTGGTTTAACGCTGAGACGGCACTAATAACACAGCACTTATGATCTAAGGGAGAAAATGAAAAGTCTTTATTATTTCCCGAAACGACGGGGCAGCCAGGGCCTAAAGACACACTATCATCATTTATTGCATTAGATAACGTGCATTTCGGTAAATGAAATGCTTGCTTCTGAGTGTTATGCCCTCCACTTTAGTGATCTGGCTAAGTAGTTAATTTGATCTTCGATATAAAGAGTGCTAATGTCACTTCTGGACGCAAGCTGAATGGAAAGGTGAGAGGAAAGAGAACCAAGTAGAGCCATTGAGGCAGCCTCTTCTCAGAGATGTGTGATGAGGCCTGGACACCCATTTGATTCAACACAAAGGAAGCAATCTTTTTATTTCTTGATAGAGTTACTGTAAGACAACTCAGTATTTTTCTTGATCCCAGTACTGCTTTTGAAAAGACTGGGCATCAGAATAACAAGTCATTTCCATAGGACTGTCAATTGCCTTCTATCTGAAGACTCTTAATCCTTATTTAGTAGGAAGTGGGGGTGGGAGAGAAGGGCAGTGGGGGAGGGTGGGAACTGGATCTCCTCTTAGAGTTGACACATTAGGTGAGGGAAAGCCTTTCAAAGACAGTTCTAATAAGAACATCTTTGTTCATTTTGGCCTTTGGATTGGAATCTGCCATCCTAGAGAGAAAGTTCCATATTTAAAGCAATGACATTCTAAACAAATGATTATTATCAATAACACACGTCAAAGTTCTAAGTGTCAATGGCTTGTGTGGTAACAAGAGGTCATCACTCTGCTTTTAACACAGAAGATGTTTGGATTGTATCTCCAGAATAAAAAGAGCACTGTGTCCCTAAGTACCACAGAGACGTTCATTCCCTTTGACACGGTATTGAATCCAGATTAAAACAAAAAATAGGGAACATTCATTTTCCCTCCAGGAGATGACTCTGACTGTCCTTACCAAATAGGAAGGATCAATCTTTTTTTCTGCCTGTGCTTCATTTCTCCTATCAGTGAAGTCCCTCTGTTAGCTTCAAGGAAGTTACTCTTCTCTCTTGGACCTTGGTCTATTTTGTGTGCTTGTTTCAAGCCCTCTCCTTTTCCCAGAAAGAGTTTTAGAAGCATGCATCACTTTTTAACAAAGTAATTTTGATATCTTTGAAGAACAAGTTTCAGTTTGGGTTTTAGTGGGTGTGGTCTTGGTTTTTGAGTTTCTTAGAACCTTTACCTATTCCATCCTTACATTTTAAAATTTATTTCTTTTAATTTTGAGATTATAATTAAATAATTTCCCCTTCCTTTTTTCCTCTCCAAACTCTCTTACATACCTCTCCCTGCTCTCTTCTATATCCATGGCCTCATCTTTCCTTAACTGTTGCTACTAGTACATATAAATATTGTGTATACATATATATTCTTCATAGAGTGAGCTCAGTCTGTATATTACTTGTATGCATTTTTTCAGAGCTGATCATTGTCCTTGGACAAATAACTGGTATGGTCTCCATATCTCAGCATTCATAGGTTATATTATTATTATTGTTTTTAGTGTAAGGAATATTTCTCCTCTATTTTTTAAGGCAGCATTTTACCATTTTACAAAGATATTGAAAGGAATGAAAGATTAAATGTGAGGATGCCCTAAAGAGCTAATTAGAAGGAAATTTTCAATGTATAATGAGTGAGAAATGGACTGAATGTGTACCTTCTAGTCTACAACTGCGTTCTGCTTTCTAATTAGTCTAAGGTAGAGTATATACTTTCAGTCAGTGTTCTCAACCTTCCTAATGCTGAGGCATGTTAATACAATTCATGTTGTGGTGACCATTGCTACTTCCTAAGTAGCAACTTGTGAATTCATAATCTTGCTACTGCCATGAATCATAACGTATATATCTATTTTCTGATGGTCTCAGGTGACCCATGTGAAAGTGTCCTTCAACCCCCTAGAGGGTTGCAACCCACAGAGTAAGAACAACTGGTTTAAATTCTATTTGTACAGATCAGAACATAAATTCTTTAAAGAGCATAAATGAATATGGAGGGAGAAATCTTCTGATTTAACAGAGGTAGGAAATGACTTTGGAGAACTATATGAAAAAGGAATGTTTTATAACTGCATGTATTGTGTAAATATATATATACATATACATGGATAAGTAATAATTAATTATTCTAATATTTTACTACCTAAATATAAAAAACTTTACAAATGTCTGCTAGTAAAGTTGAGATTAAATGAGTTCTTCTATTTATCTATGCAATAGTCTAGATTTGAAATATCTCCCAAAGTCCAAGCATTATAATGGTTTAGTCCCCAGATTATGGCTGTGTTGGGAGGCAGTCTCCCCTTTTGGGAACATGGGTTAAATCACACTGGCATGCTATCAGGCCTCAGACCACCTTTCTCTCTCTTTGTCCCATTCTCTCATTCCTGCCATTAGTGAGATAAGAGGTGTAGCTTCATTGTGAATCCCTACTCTAATCCATGATATGTTGCCCTTGCAGTCTACAAGCCAACAAGCAAACAGGCCATGAACTAAAACCACTGAAAGTAAGTTTCCTGATTTCCCTTTCCAATTGATTTTTTCTGATATTTTGTCATGATAGAAGTTAAACAATCCACATTACAGCATTTTACACTTAATACATTATCTGCATGTAAGACTTTAGAAATATGTGTGAATGAATAACATAAAGTGACTATTGCTTCACATCTGAGAGCAAAAATTTCTACAGGTAATTTTAATTGTTCTATGGGCATTTATTTCCAAGTTATTGGCCAATGTAAAAGAAGAAGAAGAAAAGAAAGCAAGAAAACAAAAATAATCAAGCAAGCAAATCCTTTGAGAAGTGGAAAGAATAAACATTTCATGTCACCATGTCCTAGATGGTCATGATTTAAAATTTTTCTTTAGCAGAAGCCAAATTTAGTCTTATAACTGCCCTTTAATTTTCATTATTGCTATCAGTACTGGTTATTACATCCAGGAAACCAACAGCTGTTTTGTTTTTTTGTTTTCCACATATTTTTTTACAACCTAGGTACCTGAATTATGAAACCTGTGGTGACATATTAATACATTTATTAAAGCCATAGAGATCAAAATAGAAAAGGAGCCCTACTAGTTATCCATAGAAGCCAGGCACACACCTTTAATCCCAAGACTCAGGATTAAGAGGTAGAGAGATCTCTGTTAGTACTAGACAACACTGACTGCACCAAATTGATCCAGTCCTGAAAGAAATAGCTCATACTAAGGTGATCTCGGCACCTGGGATCATAAGCTTTTAATCTCAGCACTAGGGAAGTGGAGAGAGGCAGGAGTGATCTGGCTGGGTGGAGAAAGGAATATGAGGAGGAGACAGGAATTAAGAGTATTTTGCCTCTGAGGATTTGTGGGCATCAGATCCTATTACAGATGGTTGTGAGCCACCATATGGTAGCTGGAACTTGAATTCAGGACCTCTGGAAAAGCAGCCAGTGCTCTGAACCACTGCTCTTTTCTGACAGGAAATGGAGGAGTGGATCTGGGGGAAAGGAGAGGTGGGGGAAGGGCCTGGGAGGAGTTGAGAGAGGGGAAACTGAGGTTTAGATATAATGTATGAGAGAATTAAGACAAAAAGCTTTGCTAAGAAGTCATTCTGTTTTCTCCTCATACAGTTGTTTCCATTGGACTACTTTTTCAGCAACGACAAGCCAATGAGGACTGAAAAGTTTCTACACCCTGATAAGCCTCTGCACCGATGCAGCAATCCAAATCAGACCAAATCAAACTGAATTAGAAAAAGCCCAAGTTTAATGAATACAAAGCTCCCTGGTGGCCTTCCGTCTCCCAGAAAAGATACGGGAAAAGGAGACTGGAAAAACCACTAGTCTGTTCTCTGGGGAAAGTTTAAATATCCTGTGGGAGTGATCTTGAGAATCTCTGGAGGAGGGACCTTCATTTGGTGAGCTTTCTGAGATGTGGCAGGGTTTGGAGGGAGATGGGAGAGGGGACTTGGGTGGAACTTCCACCAGAACATCCCAGACTCTTTTGGGTCTATGGAAGCCAGAGAATGGGGTGGAGCTTTCACCATAACATTCATGACATCCATAACATGGATGCCTCTGTGGGTTGGTCTTGGCCCAGACAGGAGTACTAAACTTGCAAAATATGCTTGAAAAATGGGTGGGGTAAAAATGGGTTCTGGAGATTGTTTTTATCAGACCAGATTTCTTGATATAGAAGCAGATCTTTTCCCAGGAAATTGCAGGTATCTGTGAGACAGCTGAGACATGTTAATCCCTATGAAGCCTGTAAGAGGCACACCTGTCTGTTCTTTTAGCAGGAAACTCAACTAATGAACTAATGAGCCATCAGTACCCTAGTCATCAAGTGCCATCAGATAGATCTGAGAGGATAAAGTAGATGAGCAAGTGAGACAGATTTTTCAGCTAAAGCAGTCCCATGTTTTACTGAAATGGGAAGGAAAGGGCCCCATCCATCCCCATGACAGGAATTGAAGAGAGAACTTTGGGACTAGAGTGAGAGGTCAAACCAGAGTAGGTAGCTTCTGTGTCCAAAAGAAAAGCAATGGGCTTCCCTCTACCTTCAGTGTTACCCTAGGACAATTGGAGTCACCAAGTCTGTGTTGTATTAGTCCTCCAACAGGCTGAGTAGTTTGAAGGCTGGCATAGTATAGCTGCTGGTGTTGGGGAGGCTAGGCTTCTGTGGCTTGGCATAGAGGTTGAGCCTGCAAGGGACATTCTTATTTCCAGTGTCAATGCTGAAGGCAGATGGAGCATGGCCTTGTAGGCAGCCAAGGGTCCAGGCAATATCTTGCCAAATGACCATCCTGCCTGCATTTTTAATAGTCTCTTGGCAGAGTTGGCTTAGGTTAAGCTTATACCACTTGTTGCCTCAGGGTAGGTGCTAAGACTTGGGTTTGGAGCATAGCCTTGTGTTGTAGCCTCATCTACTGGGAGGATTCTGTTACGTCTTTTTGGGCATTGGAAACTTTAAAAACCATTTTTAACCAATTCCTGTGTGGGAGTTTGGGGACCCTCTTGAGCGGTTTTTAAATTGCTTTTGAATATCTGGTATTGACTGAGAAATCAAACGGGTGGCTAGGACTGTGGTTCCAGCTGGGGAGGCTAGGTCAAGTGTAGGTATAGAGGGGCAAGGAGATGTCATGGAAGGATAGGGAGGGGCATTAGGGGAAAGCAGAAAAGAGGAAGGTGGGTATGGAGGAGACAGTTGTTACTTGACCTTTGTCCTGGAAGGGAAGGAAGGGGAAAGAGTTTGATAGGGGGAGGAATGTGGGCCACTAAGTGGAACAAGTATCCTTGTATGAGGGGGTTGGGAAACCATGGTTGAGGTGGGGAGAGGCCAGTGTCTGGGACAACAAGGTCAGGGCAGAATTTTAGGGTCCTAGTTCTCAAATAGGCTGGAATCTGGAGGTGGCATGACCCTAGCCAACAAGGCCAGTGCTATGAGACACTGGCTACTAAGGGAAGGGTGGGAGCAAAGTATCCAGAAATCATGGACTTATGGGGGTTCTGTTGACTTGTCCCATGCTGGCAATAAAAATTTTAAGATCACTGAGGATAGCAATATCAAAAGTTCCCTCTAGTGGCCATTTTGTCCTGTTGTCAAGGGTATATTGAGGCCAGGCCTTAGTGCACAGAGAAATTAGGCATTCAGGACATATGGTGCCAGATAGCCCCAATGTAAAAAGTTTTGTAAAAAAAAAAAAAAAAAAAAAAAAAAAAAACAGAAACAGCCCAAGTGTGTTTGTTGATTTGGCTTTCAATGGCAGGTGGCCATTTCACAAGTCTATGCTGGAACCCAAAGCTGAATGCAATAAATACATCCACTGTGGTAGGCCTTGGTTCAGTTATACTAAAAGAAAGGGAAGAAACATGGTAAGAGAGAGGGCAACTTTCCGGTTTAGGAAAAAAATAGTATTTTAATGTTTTTCTTACCTTTATCCTCTAATCTGTAGCTGCTTTTCTGACACAGCAGAACTCTGACCTGTGGCCAGTACACGAGAGCTACCACTGTTCATGCTGCAACCTGTCTCAGGATTCTCACTTCGAACTCCAAAAGAATCATCAGTGGGGGGGGGGGGGGAGTGTGGTTTGTAAGAAATAGAAGATTGATTGAGGACATTTAAGAGGTAGCAGGTAAGAAAATAATCTATTCGTGGCTTAACCCCAAACCCCAATTATATATAATGTGCTTTAATGAGGAAATGCAGAACAATTAAAAAGAAGCTGCCAACAATAGTCTTTTGCCAAGACTAGTGACCTTTTCAGTACGCTTGAAGGATGATTATTCTTATTGTTTTATCAAATCTAATGGAACACACTGTTTTTAATTGAGGCTTGCACTCAGTCCCTTCATTTGGATGATTATTGCCTATGAAAATGTATTCAGGAACATTACCAAATCACCTTATTTTTCCTTTATTTCCTTGGTTAGCTTTATAAATACAAATGGCTTAACATCTTTAGAACATAAATATTCCTGAGAGTATTAAAACTGTGGTTTATTGAAATAAAAACACTTAGCAGGGACCAAATTTAAAATTTAAGAATATTGCTCAATTATTTCTCTATTGGTCAGTATTCAGCTTTTATGATAAAGTATTTCATGATTCTACTGAAATGTAGAAACTGACAGTTTCTAGAGAAGATTCCATTGCTTTTTTTTTAAGAAACCAAAACCAAACCAAAAACAAAACAAACAAAAACTCCAAATCAAGAATTAAATTTTCATATATAATGTATGACAATTAGTGTTAGGTTGATGCCAAAATAGAAAAGATATAAAAATGCCATTTTAGGAGTCTTGCATGAACAAATGTTTTGAAGGCTATATCATGAAATCACTCTTTCTATTTTGCTGGATGGCATAAGGATAATACAGGTTTCTGGGAGTGTAATAGTGTAAGCAGGCATTTGGACATATATTCTGCCTCCTTTGGAGTTATTCCACACAATAAAACAATTTTGAAGTTGGCACGGACTAAGTCTAGGCAATTTAAAACCTGTCCAGCAAAGAACAAATGGATATTTTTATTAACAGAACTCTAGATAGTGTATTATTTGTTAGAGAGATAAAGGAAAATATTTTAAGTTGACTTACATTGCATATTATGGCTGTCTTTATTTGTTACCTACACAGTATGATTTAAATTGACATCTGTCTTCTTTCATCTTTGAAATGACTGGTTAATTTGTCTTCTCTTGTCTTTTTTTTTTTTTTTTTTTTTGAAATTTATTTATAGATAGAAGCTTATATAGGAGATACTTCTAAGAATACTGTGTTATTTGGAGAGCTGCATTTATTATCACATGGGTGCTGAAGACAGAAAAACTCTGTTCCTGAGATATGCTTGATTAATCTCCACAATATTATTTACTGGGACAAAAAATCAAAGTTATTTGTAAGTAGATATGATATGCAGAGGGAATTCATTAGCATCATTCAGATATTGAAAGCTTGAGTACAGCAGACACTTTTTGTGACACATAAGTGCAATAGGCTGCTGGACTTTACAACTGTGAAGGATGGGGATGACAAAAATATTCACTAACCCCAAGTTTACTTAAGACACCAGTATTCACCATGGTAAGATTGGTCCTGTGGATCCAAGGCTGCAGGATCTTCATGACACAGCAGCAACAAGATGTCCAGGGTGAGTCCCAATGAAGGCTGAGTATGTATGGTATAACAAACACCGGGGCCTTGATCCAGACTAATGTTTCTTTGGGATGAATGCCTGCATGTAAAAAAATGTATGGATCAAAGGTTTTACTGTGTGACTCACTGTGTCACACTGCAGCTTCCATGGCATCGCTTTCTTTCTGTTTCCCCCCTTTTTTGTCTTAAATTTTATGTTGTTTTAGTCTGGGGATCAGCAGAGATTGGTGGGAAAAGTATGCATGCATGAAAGGTGCAAAGAATAAAAAGAATGTTAAAAAAAAGACTCTAGTATTTTTTAATCCTAATCTAGTACTGTTTTTTTAAATTTTTTTATTCTTTTAGATTATAATATAATTTCATTTCCTTCCTTTTCCTCCCTACCATCCTTCTCATATCATCCTCAATACTCTCTTTAAAATTCATCCTCTTTTTTAGTTGTTGTTATACACACACACACAGACACACACACACACGCGTATACATACACACACATACACTCAAACACACACACACATGTGCACACACATACACACGCCACACGCACACCTAAATACTACAACCGGACCAGTCTACATAATGTTATTTGTAAACTCAGAACAGAAGCAATAGTTCATCCCAGGGAAAAATGAGTTGGTTGTTTATCAAATACTGTAGTCTAAGGACTTAAGATTGTTTACTCAAGTACTTTATTTTCACTTTATATTATAGTTGTTATGAACATTCTTGTTAATCTAAATATTTGTATTTATAATTAGTGTCTAAAATTATCAAGATTTTTTACCTTATTTTGCATGAAAGCATGTCTCCTGTCAAGATCCCAAAATCTATGACATAATTTAATTGAGTCAATTTTTCAATGTTGTGAGCCATTTATTCTTGTTGTAACTAATTTCTACTCTGTATGGTTTCTGAAACATGAATCATAAGAAGAAATTTCAACCCAAATGTATTTTTATGAAGGACTATTTAAAATAACTTAATTTTAAAAGTGGATATTCCAATGACACCATAAATCAATGCAAAAGGCCCTAATTGATATTAAACAATCCAATAAATATGCCACCATCACAGAAATGCAAATATATTATTAATTAATTCAGTGACAGCTCTTGACATTTAAAGGTGATTCATTCTAATTCACCCAAGACATATTAGCAATGTTTTTTAAAGCTGGTTTAAATCAGGAAACTAATATGCATTTAAGATGTATAGAATAAAAACAGTTTGTAATTAAGTTTTAAAAATGAAATGTTAGGCAAAATGTTGCTTATTAACTTTTTTTAAACATAATCCTTTGAAAATTCTATGTCAACTGTAAACTATTGAAAAGCAAATAAGGGAATCACTTGGTTATTGCCCTGTAATAATTCCCTGTGCTTACTCTTTTTGTAATATCCCCAAATTTTAGGCTGCATTTGAATTTCTATTAGGAGAAATGTTTCTTCATTATTATTCATCAGAGCGATCACCCATGTGAGGTCTTTAGCCTACCTAGGAGGTCAAACCTTAGGCAAGGAATATGGCTTCTCACTCTCAGAATGAATGACAGCACTTCAAAAAATCATCTTTCATTTTTGTGTGCATGCATTCTTTTACAGCCGGAGCAGTGCCCTGAACTCTTTGTCAGCTCACATGAAGAGCTGGTCATGTAAGTAATATAATAAAAATAAAAAAATGCACGTTTAAAAATTGTACTCCATGTTTGCTTCATTCAGGCATAAATGTTTAAGAGGGACTGTCTTTTAAAAATATCACTGATTTTATTATTTAATTATGTGTATGTGTGTTTTTGTTTGGGGATGTGTATACATTTGAGGGCAGTATTGGAAGACTCCATAACAGGGAATTGGATCCCCTGGAGTTACACACATAGGTGGCTACAGGTGGCTGTGTGCTGGGACTAGAATTGAATCCTCTTCAAAAGCCATTTCTCCAGCCCCATAAGCAACTATTATTTGAATTGAATTCATTAATTATTTCAAGTTCCTGCAGAGTAATCTTTCTCAGGATACTCTTAAATATATCCTCTGACTCTGCAAGCACTAATGAGTTTGTTTCCCTTCACATGAATTAAAACAAAACAAAATAAATAAAACAAAACAAAACCAAAAAACAACTCACATAAATCATACTGTTCTGGCTGCTATAGCAGGTAAACATGCAGAATGAGATGCAGGAGATTGAGCATTCTTGTTGATACCTATTAATTCTGGCTTTGTATCAACACCCTTCACTGTTTATTAGACAATAATTTGTTGATAAACAACTTTAAAATAGGCTAAGCTATTAGAACACATTTGTTTATAGAAAACAGCTAAAATAGTATAGAGTCTAATGAACTCTACGTTTATTTCCTCTATTACAAAATCCTTACATTAGAGTCATATATTTACAATAATCATTGACTCAACATTGATGACTCATTATTGACTAAAGTCCTTTTCCTTTATTGTGTAACTTTATCTATGTTCCCACATTATACCTATGTACATAGCTCCTTCTCCAATCTGATAGTTGCTCCAATTTTCTTGTTTTTGAAAACCTTTGTGTTTTTACTAGCTATTTCATAGACTATCCTCTGCAGACTTTCTCATGATTACATTGTGGTTATGTATTTTTAAGAGTAAAATCACAAAGATAATACACCACTCTCATTATATCACACTCATCAATCAAAGTTATGTGAATGTTCTTTTGTCATGGCATCATTGATGATGTTGACCATAATTCCTAAGTGACATAGCTTCTGTTAGGTAGACTCATTACTATAATTCATATAAGAAGAGCTCACTCAGCAAAGTACTTGCTATATTAAGTATGAGAACAAAGAATTGATTTTACAGTGCCTACATTAAAAACAAAACAACAACAACAAAAAAAGCTAGGCATGGTGGCCTTTGCATGCAATCCCAGAGCTTGGAGTGCAGAGACAGGGAGCACACTATGGTTCACTGCCCAGCGAGTCTACTCAAATGTGTGAATCCTGATTTGTAATGAGTGACCTTGACTAACAAACAATATGGACAGTTCCTGAGGAGAACGGATACTCCAGGTTCATCTCTGACTCCACATCTGCACATCCTTGCTCACAATCAAGCATGCACATGCTGCTGTATATACACCACACACATACACACACACACACATGCACACACACACACAAACACACACATACTATAAACAAAAATTAAAAGATAAAAGGCCTTTCTTCCCATTCTTCCATTACTTTACTTAAAATTTCATTTATACTGACATGAACTCTTGAGACATTTTTGTCGTAAGTTATTATGTAGCCCTGCTTTCATTCACTTCTCAAGACAGCCCAACACTTATCAGTAGAACTCTTGTAGTTTGGTAATTCTCCCATGGCTATTTCAACATGCTCCCTACTTTTTACACTAGTAGATGCTTAAGGCCTATCTTGTGCATTCTGGTCCCAATTCCAAACTTGACACTTCCCTCAGAAGACCTGGGTCCTTTGATTGAATAAGAGTTTCCGAAACAAATATTTAGGCAATGCCTATAAATTTTCTCTTTGAGATGTTGGCAAATACATTCTATTACAAATGAAAACAAAAAAATAAAGAAAACAAATGCATACCTCACCACCCACTATTTCCTCATTGTGATTCTAACATAAATTCATGAGCACCAATATCCCCATGTAGTCAAATCCAAGCATGTCTCACACATTCCATTCTTAATCACTTGAGAGATAATGATGTCATCACCTTCTACATAACAGTTTCTCTTTCCCTGGCAACTACATTTCAAGGCTCTTGCCATAGACTACATTCTTGTTAATCTTCAACTATTTCAATCCCAAATGGGCTGGCTCAGTGTTTTCTCCTTTCCAGATAAATTGTGCCTTTGAAGACTATCAATAAACTTGTCAACTACATTTATATCTCTGGTTGAAGACTTTCACTAAGGTTCAGAGTCACACATCCACATGTCTTATTAATATGTCAACTTTAGTTATTAGAAGCATCTCAGACCTGACAATCCTAAGAATTTGGCATTACTTTCTCCTGACGCAGTCTTTACTACCCTATGAAACAGCATCACTATGCACAGTAAAGAACTATAATTCAGTTCATTCTTAGCATAAA
This sequence comes from Phodopus roborovskii, assembly GCF_943737965.1. Classification (NCBI taxonomy): domain Eukaryota; kingdom Metazoa; phylum Chordata; class Mammalia; order Rodentia; family Cricetidae; genus Phodopus; species Phodopus roborovskii. The sequence goes on from NW_026126559.1 coordinate 81,428, forward strand.
ACTTGTGAGCTTCAAGGCCTTTATATTATATTTAGAATGAATTCTAATTCCTTGCTCTGACTCCTAAATTCTTTGACATTTTCCAATTCAATCATTGGATTGAACCAAGGGGTTCTTTTCTGATATCCAAGCAAAGTTTTCCTTTCTACAAGCTTTTAAACTAACTCTGTTCTGCCTGAAATGCCATCTTCCAGATACAGAAAATCAGACATGACAGATTCCTTCTTAATTTGAAATTTTGTACTAAGTATGCCTCATCAAGAAGAAATACTGTGATTATCTTTCTTCTAGCACATCACTTGAGATATTTCATTTTTAACTTTAAAAGTGAACACTTGGAAAAACTCATGCTCACTTTCCATCAATCTCTTTGTAGGTCAATTTGTCTTTTACAGTGGAATAAAAGTCTACAAAGGTAGGAACTTTGATTATTTTCTCATGAGTAACCAAAGCTTAACGCAGTGCCTAGGAATACTGTATACATATTTTGACTATTATTTAAATGAACAAATGCAGATTAAAGACAATATCCCTTGTCACTCTTGAAAATATTTGAAGGGACTGGAGAGATGGTTAAATGGTTAAGAGTACTTGCAGTTCTTCCAGAGCATCTTAGTTTGGTCCCCAACACTCACTTCATGTAGGTCACGACTACCTGTAACTCCAGATCATAGGAACCAATACTTACAGCCACCATAGACACCTCCATACACAAGTGTAGATAAGTATGCTCAGAATTAAAAAGAAAATAAATCTGTAAAAATAGGAATTGAAAAATTTCTCATGCTAATTACTAAAATTGATTTTGACATGCAACTTGCTCAGTGAAATTCAACAAACAGCATGGTGTGTGAAATGCTTCTCAGTGAAGCAATTAAAATAACATTTTGACTATTCCTTTTATGCTAATCTAATACAAAAATCTAGCACATACTGGATGTAAACATGGGGAAAACACAAAATTTCTGACTAAACAAACTGAATACTTAAGTATGTAAAGACAATGATTTATTTTATGTGAAAGAAAAGCAAGCAGGATTTTCAAAGGCAACTTCTATGACTTGGTGAGGTACCTTAGAGTTTTATGAACTTCATAACTCTCTCATTGTAGAATATTTGGCCTATTTCTATTTAGTGCTATAAATATAAACAGGAGAATCTTTGTGTAAATAAATAAATGTTTCTTCTATGGATGGCAATAATCCCCTTTGATTTGAAAGTTAATCTGAGATACTCCTGTAGAATAACTTCTTATTCTGAATGTTGATTCAACTGACAAACCTTGTCTCCCCGCAGAAAATGAAGAAGAATGAGCAAGCAGGAACAGAAAATTTCACATTGACTCTCTGGCCACGCCACATGCCTTCATCCTATTTAAAAAAAAAAATGCTATATATTTTCTGTTTGATTTAAGCACTCAAAGAGGTCTCAATGAATGAATGATTCCTATCACATGCATTAAGACTGAGCATGGCATCCCACCCTAAAGAATGGGCTCGAATAAGCTAGTTCATGTACCAAGTTTGTGTCATGGTCCTACATGATGCCCCTCTGATCGTCCAAGTTCACAACTGTTTCTCATATATGGAGGGCCTAGGTTATTCTCCTGGATTCTCCACAGTTGTAGGTCTAGAGTCCATGAGTTTCCACAAGCTTGGTTCAGCTATCTCTTTAGATTTCTCCATTATGATCTTCAACTCCCTTGTTCATATATTCCCTCCTCCATCTCTTCCACTGGGTTCCTGGAGCTCAGCCTGGTCCCTGTTTGTGAATCTCTGCATCTGGCTCCATCAATTACTTGATGAGGGCTCATGTTTGTCTTTCTGAGTTTGGGTTACCTCAGTCAGGAGGTGGGCTAGGTGGGACTTAAGGGGATATGGGGGGATGTCAAAAGCTGCTGATATTCTTTTATAACTTTTTTCTATTTTTAGAGATTTTTTTCATAGCATTTCTGACTTGTATGTTCAAATATGTTGAGGAACTAGGTATATGGGTCATAAAGGAAATGAAAAAATAATTTGTTGCCTGAAAATTTCATATACACTTGAATATGTTTCTGATCAAATCCACCTCCACTCCTTGTCATCAACTTGCCCCCACTTTTCCTTTTCTTCTTCACGGGCTCTTATTTGAACCTACCTATTCTCATATACTGCTAACATTGCTGATATTCTTAATTAATGTTCAGAGTAATACTAAACTTGTTAATAGCACTACACAGTGGCCTATCATTCAAAATATTTGGATCCAAAACTTCCCTCCTCTTTCACTCTCAGGGTGAAAATGTGTCAACACAAAAGTCAACTGTACATCTGAACCAAGCTCTTTAGTATAATCGAACAAGCTCACATTTGTGATTTGAGACCACTGTTTTCAAAAACAAAAAATAATTGAGTAGATTGGAGGCACAAGGAAAGCACTTTACTTTTTAAAGCACACATTCATAATGCTAAAAACTGTCTTTACCTTGAGACATTATTCATATAGTGCACAACTGGAGTTTGCTTAAAAAATATTTTCATTATGACAAAATCACTGACCATTTTGGGAGAAAGAAGTAGATAAAAAGAGGGAACTGACTGAATACAGAAGTTATTAAAAGTCTGTGTGTGAGAAAAGTGACAAAGGTGAGAAAATGTGATGACACAGGCCTGCCTCCCCTGCTCTTGAAAGGGTGAAACAGCAAGATCCCAAGCTTGAGGTCAGCCTGACCTACATATCAGCTGGACACCAGCCTGAGTTACATATCAGCTGGAGGCCAGCCTGAGCTACATATCAGCTGGACACCAGCCTGAGTTACATATCAGCTGGAGGCCAGCCTGAGCTACATATCAGCTGGACACCAGCCTGAGTTACATATCAGCTGGAGGCCAGCCTGAGCTACATATCAGCTGGAGGCCAGCCTGAGCTACATATCCACTGGAGGACAGCCTAAGCTACATATATGCAAAAGCTGAGAACAGTATGTGGTGATGTGTAGGAGGAAAAGAGACTACTAAGGAGAATGTTCAGTTGCCATCTTCCTCTTATTAGATATCTGTTGTATAGTTTAAAATGTATCACACAAGGACCGGGGATGTATCTATGGTGGAAGACTGCCTAACGTACACAAAGCCCGATATCTACATAATGGGGCATGATAATACACACTGAAATTCCAGTATGAGAGGTGGAGGAACAATGCTAAGAAGTGGAGGAACAATGCTAAGAAGCCCAGATTCACCCTCATCATCAGATGTGTAGTGAGTATGAGGATGACTTAGCCTAAATAAAACTCTTTCTCAAAAGCATGGGGTGGGAGAGGACTGAAAAGTAAATTAAGAGCATTTACTGTTCTTGCAGAGGGACCAAGTTTAGTCCCTAGCATGAGAGTAGGGCAGGCTACCCACTGCCTGCAACTTCAGCTCAGAGAGATCTGATGCTCTCTCCTGGTCTCTGAAAGCACCTGTACTCACATACACATACCCACTACACACAACCATGCACATGATTAAAAATCCAGCTTTAAAAATATTGCTACATTGAAATCACATGGTTTAAAATTTTAATCTAAGTTATGTCCTACTATGAGTTGTATACAATTGCATATAATTCTTTTGTAAATTTTGTTTAATGCATTTTACATATACACCATATGTTTTAATAAAAATTCTTCCTACACTCCCTCCGGGCAAGTCTTCCTGTATTATATACCCCTAAGGTAGGATTTTACTGATGTAATGAGAAATCATGACATGAAAACTCTTACAAAGAAAAGCATTTTGCTGGGACTTTTTTCAGTTTGGAGATTTGGTCCATTGTCAGCATGCCAGGAAGCATGATAGTAGCCAGGCAGATATGGTACTGTCTCTAAGAGCTCTACATCCAGACAGACTGGCAATAGGAACAGAGAGTGATGCTGGGCCTGGCTTGAGCATCTGAAACATTGAAGTCCATCCTCAGTGAAGCTTCATCCAACAAGGCCATACTTCCTAATAGTGCCATTCCCTATGGGCCTATTGGAGACATTTTCATTCCAACCACCACCCATCACACCTGACAACCACTTTTCCTTTCCAATTTTCTGTACCTTTTTTTAATGCATCGAGTCCACTCAGTATTGCCATTAAGCACATGGGTATAGAGCCAACTACTGGAACAGGAACTGCATACTAGCTGCCCTGCCCCACCCCATGGCAGGGTTGCCCCATGGAGAAAAAAATGATACAAGTTCTGTAAACAACCATCTATTACTAAGCTGCCCCACTAGAAATGGGCTTCCTTGAGCAACTCCCTCACTCCAGCATGAGTACATTCCTTACCCTTCCAGAAAATGTTCTTTTCCATAAACAGAATGAAGCTATTTGAACCAGTATGTGTCAGAAGTAAGTAAGTAATATGGTTGCCATCATAGTTTAGGGCTAAGAGAGAGACTTGGCAAAGGCAGGGAAACATACTCAACCTTTCAAAACTGTACAGTATTCTTTTCTTTTTCTTAAAACCTCTTTTATGAGCAGAATTATAAAGCACAAGTAGCTTTAACTTTGTGACATGTAAGTTTGATTAGTAAAATGGGTGTTTACTTATTTTTCCATCAAAAGGTTGACAATATTCCATCATGGCTACAGGTGAGTCAACCACAACTAAGGAGACTTAGAAGTCTCCTGGGGCCTCTCTACTTTGCAAATGTGTTAAATTTGATTTAAGACATTTGGAGGACTCTAAAACTAGTTTCTGTCAACCACAACATTTCAAACTGAGCTATCACCTCTGGTCTGATATTTTCTTTTGAGGCAAAGAAAACTCCTCTCAAGCTGTTAAACAAGATAATTAGAAGCAGGCAGCTAGCATTGGGCTGATAATAGGCATGGGAATTTTCCAAGGGCACCTATGTCAAAGACTTTATGTAATATAGGTCCAGGGCTTGTGAGAAACTGCACAAAGCAGACTGTTGCCACTTTGGATCCCTGAAGAGTTCAGTCTTTCTCAACATGAATGAAGTGTCTGGCGCACAATCCTCCACTGCGTTTCTAAGCAAAACATTGAAGTGGTTGCTGTCGGTTCGCTTCTTATATCTTCACAGTTAGAGACTTGAAAAAGCAAAAGCAAAAGCAACGGATGCCAAGCCTTTTAACATTACACATCCAGAACAGTACCATGGGAATTTTCCATCCAAAGGATAGAAAAGTGTGATAGTTAAAATATTATGTAAATCAGTACTTCGCAAGGGAAGGAGAAAGCACTTGATAATGGAAGCATGTCATGCTAGAATAATTTATTTTAGATTATTAACACCTCATACTAAGTAATGCTTTGCAAAAGATAGATAAAGAAATAAAATGCTCATAGGTTTCCTGTTACTTTTTTGTCAGTGCACCCACTGACACAAAAAATGACTGTGTTTACTTACACGTGGGTAGACAGATGTGGCTGTGGATAGGACAACAGCAGCATGTCCTTAGAAATAGGCTGCTGAGCATTAGGTAGGTTCTGAAAATGTCTCTAATCTTTTTCCCTTTTTTCTTTGACGATGAAAGAGTTAAAAGATGTAACATTCTTTCAACCATTTCTGAGGAGAAAGATGCAGGGTCTGAAATGAGATGCATTTAAATTAAATCCTTTGGTGACACTACCATTCTCTAAGGACCTCCCTCCATGCTATTTCCTATTATCCCTCAGCCCCAAATACAGCCCAGAAGATTAAGGCTCTGAAAGTGAGATTTGAAGCTTCATGGTTTTCATCTTAGACCTGTCTTTTTTTCACTAAATGCATCCTCTGAACCCTGACAAATCATTTAGCAATACTGAAATTTCCTATTACCAAATCTAAAGATTCTTTATACATTTATGATATAAAAATATTCAAAACCTGCTGTCACTGATGCTTCTATGAAATTTATCCATTTTGGTCAAATAATCGAGTTCTTCTGCTTCTGAAAACAAAGAAGATCAGGTAAAAGAAAGCTATTGTTGTAGGCATGCTGCATAGTTCCAATAAAATTTACTGGGAAGTAAATATGACTAAAATTTATTTCCAGTTCTGAAAAAGACAGAGTTATGGACAGCCTACATTTATTCCAACCACAACCCTGTATATTGATGGAAACAATTTATGAAGCTGCTTTTTGCAGTCAATGAGAAACAAAATAATGAAAATGTATGACAGGAACTCCGTATGTTCCCTGGGTGGAGTTTGTGTCAGGCATTTTCTAGACAGTCATGGGGCAGTGGTAGTCAGAAAGCAATTTTCTCATTTGGCAGGAGAAGGAAATGAAGAGTTCAGGGTTACTAAACCAGCACAGGGTTGTAGGCAGAGAGATGAAGAGGCCTACATAGTGACTTCTTTTAGTCTCAGACTAAACATTAATTCGTATATATGGGATGAAATTTCATGAAGACTTAACCAAACCAGCTTTCTTCATGGACCAATAGAATATAAAAAAAAATGAGAGTTCTGATAATATCATATAACAATGTCTTGCCGAGTTAATCAATTAGAAACTAGAAACTCTAGCACTTATGAATAGAGCTGATGTGTCCTTAGGGAACAACTCACTTTAAGTCATCAGTAACAAAACTCCAAACTAGCTTGTAGATAAATTCTTGAGGGATAAAACATGAAGGCCTTTTTAACAGAACGTTCAGATTCCGAAAAGCACAACATTCACATTACACATATCTGTAATCCCAGCATTTGAAAAGCTGGGGCAGAAAAAACAAGAGTTCAAGGCCAACCTAGACTACATTGTGAGATCTGTCTATACACAACAAAATTGTAACTCATGACAGGTAGAATAGCTTACATAAAAACAACTACCCTGAATTAGTGATCACACTGTTGTAGGATTTATTAAATTGGGTAACCCAAGTAGCTGTGCAAATGTGTTCAGTGAAGTAGCAGAAAGATATGAATAAAATGAAAAGACAGTCAGAAAATCTATATAGAAAAAGGGAACACTCTGGGTATATGGAATGTTGCCATATAATAAGCAAAGAAAAACCCAAATAGTATAATTGACAGCAGCATAAAGAGACAAAGCTGAATACAACATTGTCAAAATTTCAAATAAAGGAGAGAATTTTAAAACTTAAAAGAGTAGAGAGATCATGAATTGGAGAAAGAGCAAGGGTAATAGGCATGCAGGGGTTGGAGGAAGGAAAGAGAAAGGGAAAAATGTGTATTTTAATTAAAAGTAAATAAAACTAAGAAGGAACAAAAACAAACAAGGGACTAATAATAAGGATAGGTTTAAAGGATTTATCAGAACTGTGCCAGGATAATGCTAGAAAGAACTTAAATTATTTAAAATCAGTATTCACACTTGAGACTTGTAGATGATAGTGTTGTTGATAGAAAGCAAAAGAAGGATCTTCTCAGTCAAGGAAGACTGTAGTATCAGCCGAAGGAAAGTAGAGCAGCATGAAAGGCAAAACTCCAGGTTAGAGGAGGATGAGTTCTGCCACTGAGAAGTCCACAAAAACATGGACAAAGGAAACCAGAATACAGACACGTGATTGTAGCAAGTGACTCTGTTTTTATTTCTACAATATTTAAAAAGATGACTGACTGTTTAGAGGAAAATAATAAGTACTTTTGAAATTGATAATGAGTATAGAATCAGAATCAAAAATATCTGAAACACCTAAAGATAGTTAGAAATTGAGATTTGTTATTTTAGTCTAGTGTTATGGATCTGAGGTTATTCAGGGACTCGCCAGTCTGACTATTAATATAATTTTAATAAATAATATGCTTCATTAAATACTGACCAGGGTCATGGATACTGACCAGGTCCATCCCAAGACCTATGCCTTGAGCAATGCACACAATTACATTAGTCAGGGGCTTGTAAAGGCAAAACCTGCAAGTCTGTATACTTTCCACCTTCCTTCAATCATATATTGAATGAGACAAGCATATATCCTGATGTACTTCCTGCCTACTTCCATCTTCCTATGTAGGATCAAGTATACATCCTGTGCATTTGGGCCAACCAAATTAGTACATGAAGAATGGTACCTAGCATTCCAAGAAGTTATCTGTCCTTAGGCAAGCTGGGCTTTTAGGTTAGAGGTATTTTTGTTTTATAGATTTCTTAAGCACAGTAATTTAAACTAAAACATAATGTTAGTCATCACACTTCTATTATACATGAAATGGTAAATTTGCATAAGGAGTACTATAAATGTTAACATTGAATAGTATAATCCCTAGATATAAAGTTACAAGTAAAAATAAAATACAATTCTTAAAAAGTGAACATATGGGCATAAAGATGGATCAGTCAGTAAAGTGTTCATCAGACAAGCTGAGAACCTGAGTGCATATCTCCAGTACCCATTAATAAGCTCAGTGGCATTGACCTGCAGTATCAGTGCTGGGGAGTCAAGTATAGGCAGATCTTGAAGAAGCCTTAGCCAAGAGCTGAGCTGAGTTGGTGAACTATGCATTCAGAGAGAGACTCTGTTTGAAAAATTATGGTGCTGAGAAATAGACAGACACCAAAATTAATATCTGTATCCATATTCAATGTGAAGTCCCCCTCCACATATGTTACACTGATGGGTCATGTTATTATGTGTATATATTTATCTTATTGGTTAATGAACAAAACATTGCTGGCCAATAGGATAGCAAGATAGGTGGGACTAGGAGACAAGCAGGATTCTGGGAAATGTAGGCAGAGAACAATATTCATGTGATCCCAGGAAATGATGTAGCTTGGCAGAATTAGAATATAATTAGGGACAAACAGGAAATCACTTTCTTTTCTCTGTGGACACACTGAGTCAGTCACCATGTAGGATGCCAGAAGAGTACGAGGTTCCCAGACCTTTCTCTGGTAAGAGAAGACCATGAGGAAATATTTAGATTGATAAAAATGAGTTAATATTTAAGAGAGAGCTAGCCAATAAGAAGCCACAGCCAATGGCCAACAGCTTTATAACTAATATAGCATCTGTGTGTTTCTTTGGGGCAGAGAAGGATGGCAGGACCTAGCCAGGCCAAAAGACCTCATGCTACATTACACACATACACATGAATGTTTAAGTTGAATAAAAGAGAACAACAGCAACAAAATGTAGTCAACCTAGAAGAATCAGGAAAGAGAACAATTATTCTCAAAACCTCATGTTCAGGAAGACGTAAGTACAGCTTAGCAAGCAATGTGTTACATGACTGTTCATTAAAGGTCTAGTTTAAAGAGACCCATAAACTGGAAAAGAAACATAGGATGAGCTGTTTCATGTTTCCTGATAGTTTCCTTTGTCCACCAGTAGACAGCTTAAGGGGAAGCGCTGTACACAACAGGAACTGTGGCTGTGATAGTTGGCTTCAAGAGGAAAAGCATATCATTAAAGAATATTGGTCAGGGCAGCCCTAGGGAATCTCCAACCATTGTCACTACTTTTGGTTGCAGGCTACAATTGGAAGTTAAAGATGCACACACTTTAACTGCAGCACATACAGAAATCAAAGTGGGATGGCCTGAAAATGTTGTCCTTACTATCCAGTTTTCATAATGAAGGAATGTTTGCAGGGCACTGGGGAGAAAAATCACCAATTGGCTTATTCTGTGGTAGATCTTTCATGTTATAATTCTGAATTGTTCATAGATGGAATATTGGCATGACTCTGATGGGGCTTTTGGGGAGAACCAATGGCCTTGTGATTGAATTTGAAGCCTGTCTACAGGAGGGAATTGGTGCCTAGTGTTGTAAAACTATCCAAAAACTCATGCTCTGGAAGGAATGTACTATTATTGTTTTGCAAAATGGCTATGTCATTAGACTGTATTCTACATATTTATGTGTATTACCATGTATTAGTGGAACTTTCAGCCTTGGATAGAGAAATTTCTTTCTTTAATCGGCCACCACCAATGGAGAGATTCATGAGTACAAAGTGCTGAGAATAAATGTCTGTTGAATGCACACCCCTAAATGAGATATCTATATAGACAGCCACAAAACTCCAGGAATAATGAAGAAGAGGGAATAGAAATAATCTAAAGACCTGAAGGTGGAGAGAAATGCTATGAAGTCTCTTCTGAACATATCATGGCTGTTGCATTCATGAACACAAAGCAAATGTGTTTATAATCATCAGACCTACCACACATGATTAAGCCAGTAAATTACTCTAGCTCTACCCTCTAGCTGAGATATTGATTTGAGGAAGTGAGAATCATACTTCTTCTGGCAGTTTGTACATTATAAAGCAGACAACAGTAATTAGATTCAGTGCATCATCTCAGAGCAGACATAAAGATGAGAAAGACATATGGAAGAGGTTCAAGGAGAGAAAGGGAAGTTGGGGTGGACTTGATCAAGATACAGTGTCTAAAATAAAAAGAAAAGTTTACAGTGTCTGCATGTATAAAATGGTCAAGAAAGGAGTCAAATGCATTTTTAAAAGAAGTGAAAATGACCTTATTTATTTTAGCTAGAAGAAAATCATAAAAATAAAGAAAATAAAAGTAATAGAATCTGAGAAACAACAGAGGAAAAAAAGAAATATTGCTGGTGTGGAGATATTAGCACATTCTGAAAAAAACAGTTCCTTCATGAACAAGAGGAAAAAGGAGAGCAAATAGCACCTAAATGGAAAGAGGAAGCATCACCACAGACTGTAATTATGAACGGCTTGACAGCCACAAATCTAGCAACTCAATTGAAAAGGATGCATTCATTGAAAACCACAAATTAGCCAACTGACACAAGAAAAAATCATTAAAATAACTTCATATTTCCTAAGGGTATTGAATGTTATAATTAACAATCTTCCCACAAAGACACCTTCAGGTGCAGATGGCTTCACTGTTGAATCCTGGAAAACATTAATGGAGGAAGTAGTAGAAATCTTAAATGAAGTCTTTCAGGAAATGGAGACTAATCTTAACTTGGTTTATGAGGACAGCATGACCTTGACTGGAAAGCTGAACAAGGACATAATGAGAAAACAAGAAGCACAGCAGTATCCCCAGGCATGCATGATTAACAAAAGTATTTTAGCTCAAATTCAGCAATATATTAAAATATTACAATATGTTATGACCAAGTTGAATGTATCTCTTAGTGGCTCCCACATTTAGCATGAAATAAATCAATACAATTCATCACATTCATTCTATCAATTGGCATAGAGAAAGTCCTTGGCAAAATTCATCATACATTCCTGATAATATCTCATAGGAAATGGAAAGTGAAGGTGGGCATAAGGATATTTATGTACCAGATAAGTTATCTTTGAAAAATCTATTGCTGACATAATACTTAAAATAAAAAGACTAGAGATTCCATTGTATTCCAGAAGTAGGAGAAAATTGGTGGTCTCACCTGGTACTATTTATGATTGATCTGGATATTTTCTACCACACAATAAGATGGACAAGATGCAAAACCATTTAGATGTAAAGTATAGCCAGGTCTTTTGCTATATGCCTGAAATTATAGTTACTCTTGTGCCTCAGGCAGAAATCAGTACAAGGCCTGCTTTGGAAACAGTGAATCAAGGGCAGCTTCACAACTTACTAAAAATGCTTAAAAATCTAAAAACCTAATATTTCAAAGTTCTGCTATATAGCTCAGTGGTACAGCATCTACTTCATACAATTAAGGCTTGGCATTTCATCCCCAGCACTGCCATAAAGACAAAGTCTTAGATAATGTGAAGAAGATGATTAAACTATCATTTATTACAATTTGTCTCTTGTTACCAAGCTTCTAGTACTAGAAATGTGTTATTTCTAAATTGAGTTGCTCACTAAGGAAATACTATGAGAACCCCTAAAGAGTCCAGGCTGCTGCTATGACTATGGGTTGCTCTCCATAAACTAAAAGCAAGACCACATTATTAGTGAAGAAAATATGTACACAACGCACTGGACACAGAGAAGTCAAGCTGGTGCCCACATAATGCCTATACCACTACATGCTAACATCTTTGGTACAGGAAGGTATGGAGTAAACATCAAACCAGCTACAAACCTTGTGATCTACAATGGTGTTTTGTCTGTAATGTATGCTAGTGCAGTGGTGGCACAAAGCTTGGTAGGAGTAACAAACCTATGTCTGATTTGACTTGAGAAACACTCCACATTATGGAAACTGTGATGATATATTATTCATCATTTATTAGAGCTTGCCTGAGGGCTCAGAAAGCAAAATCAGCCTCAAGCTATAGAAATTAGGCAGTGGTGGTACACCCCTTTAATACCAGGACTCAGGATTAAGAGGTATACAGATCTCTATTAGATCAAGGCCACCATGGCTTACCCAGGAGTGAAAAGTAACAGAGCTCATGCTGTTGATACCAGCACCTGGGATCACATGCTTTTAATAACAGCATTAGGGTGGTATATAAAACAGGAGCAAGGACTCGGAGCTGGCATTCAGCCTCAGGATTCCAAATTGAGGAGAGCATAGCAGTCTGGGATTACAGCCTTAGGTTTCATGGAGCCAGGATCACCTTTTAGTCTGATGTAGAGGAAACGAGCTAGTGGCTGACTGCTTTGCTTTTCTGATCTTTAGCTTGAAGCTTGAACCCAAGTACTAGTCTCTGGGTCATTTATTGTTCATGCTACATGAACATCTGATGCTATTGGGGTGATCAGTAACCTGAGACTAGATTGCTGAAGTACCTAGTACAAAATGAAATATTACAGTTCTACTAAAAGAATGTAGTGATAACATGACCCCTAATGACATAACTTGCTCAGCCACCATAAAAAAAAATCCCTCTTGCAGCAGATGAGAACACATATAGTGAGCCACAGCCAGACAAAATGCAAAGAATGAAAGACTTTGAAACTCCTCTGCCCCACATGGAAGTTTCCATCAAACCCCTCCCCCTCTTTCAGGACTCAGTGAACACAGTGGAAGAGGAGGTGGGAAGAGTATAAAAGTCAGAGGGGATGGAAAACACCAAGGAAATGGGGCCCGCTAAATCAACATGATTGTTGAATATATGAACTCATCCAGACTGAGGCTCTCGCATGGGCCTGCATAGGTGTTCACCAGATGTGGTCCTAGAGCTGAAAGAAATGTACACAAACCCCCATCCCCAAGCCAGAAACAATTTCCTATTGATAACCATTTGCAAATGAAAATTTAGTTTTCTCCAAGGAAGTCTCTCTGGAGAAACAAACTACTCTTGAGGGCATGTTTCATACCCCAAATGACCAACAGAAAATAAACTCAATGATATCTTTGGAGGTTCCTTGTCTCATACTATTAAACACACACACACACACACACACACACACACACACACACATACTCAATGCATGTAATAAAATATATATTCTCTTTTTTTTTAACCATCTCTTCTTTACTGTGTATATTACACTTTAAGTTTTGTGTTTTTATTATTCCTGGGTGTGCAAACAAGTGGATCTATATCTGCATCTGGTTCTTTCTTTGGGATCTTTTCTTCAGTGTGTTTATATTGTCTTATTATAATGTGTTAGTATTTGTTTTATCTTATCTTATGTTCTATTTATTCAATTTTATTATTATCATTCCTTAGAAGCCTGTTTGTTTTCTAATAAAAGACAGAAAGGGGGTTGATCTACATGAGAAGAGAGGTAGGGAAGAACTGGGAGGCATAGAAGGAGAGGAAACTATAATCAAGATATATTATACCAGGGCTAAGAACTAATTTTCTCCCTTCTCCCTCTCTCCATCTCTCTCTCTCTCTCTCTCTCTCATATGTATGTATGTATGTATATGTATATGTATATTCTCTTTGTCTTGCTTTTGTGAGACATGGTTTCTGTTTGTAACCCTAATTGTTCTATAGACCATGCTGGTCTCAAACTCAGATATCCACCTGCCTCTCCTAATGAATGCTGGAATAAAGGTGTGTGCAACAGCACCCACAATTAAAAAAAAACAAACCAAACAATAACTATATTCAATAAAAAGAACAAAATAAGTACTAAAACAAGTAAGTGGATTAGTTGCACTACAACTGTACTCAGCTTTTAAAAGTGGGCACTGGGAGTCATAATCAGATCTTCAAGTCCAGATGAGTACTTTGCTAACTGAGAAGTTTCTGTCCTGTCCAGTCCTACAGCCATTTAGTCCCAAATAAACACACAGAAGCTTATATTAATTATAAACTGATTGGTGGATGCCTCAGGATTCTTATTGACTAGCTCTCTCTTAATTATTAATCCATTTGTATTAAACTATGTATTTCCATTTGGTCTTGGCTTACTGATGATACCCATGCCTCTTTCTTCCTTGGCAGCTACAAGGCATCCTCTCTGGTGACTCATTCTTTGTGTTCCTCTTCCAGAATTCTAGTTTGGTAGCCTCGCCTATACTTCCTGCCTGGCTACATACTGCCTGGCCATTGGCTGAAGCAGCTTTATTCATCAACCAATAAGAGAAAAATATATTCACAGCATTTAGAAGGATATGCCCTAACACTGAGCTGTCTCCCCAACTGGCAAATTTTGCAAATTGTAATATATTAATATCATTCAGAATAGGATAAGAAATAATAAACCTTGTTGCATTCTATTTAACAGGGAATGTTTAAAACATACACAAAACTAAAAGAACTTGAAGTTTTTTTTTTAATTAAACTACTGGAGAAACATTTCCTGTTAAGAGTGTGAAGAAAAATGCAATTAATAAGTTGGAACAGTGCCTAACAAAGTTTCAAGAGGAATTTCTGTAAAAATTAAAAATCATTTCTTTGTTTTTTCCTTTCTTCCTTCCTTTCTGTTTTTCTTTTCCATCTTTATTCTATGGTTTCTCCTAGTAGTAGTAGTAGTGGTAATTGACAGAAGGTTGGGTAGGAAAAAGTGTTTTGTTGTATCATTTGGTGGGTGATTTCCTAACTAGTGGAAGTGTGTCTACAAATCCAATAAATAAGCTAGATTTGCTTATGCATCTTCTCATTTCACCCTACTATCAACACGAAATAACTACTATAATGTTCTACACATTGTAGCTATAAAATCCCAAAATAGAAAACAAGCATTGCTCACTGGAAGTGGCACAGCACAGGAAGAGGGAAGGCAGAAGGAAATATAGAGTCTCCAGTCAAAGCCAAAGTGTGAGCAGGAACCATACTCCACATTGCTAGCAGAGTGAAGTGATCTGAAGGTGTGTCACAGTCACCCATGGAGTTTTTATTATGAAGACAACATTTCTTTTTCCATCAAGTCCAAGGAAATTCAGTTATAATGGAGGCATTTACCACAGTTACATTTTCATCATAACTAACAGAAGCTAATATTCTGTATAAAATTACAACCATGAATTAACTTTATGTCTGCAGAAAATGGGATTGTATGTAATTACTGATTTCCATTCACAATAAAAAAAAGCAAATTATCTTCACCAACATAAATGCACCATAAATTGTTTTGAGGCATAATGAAGAAATGAATTTTTGGAAGAAATATGGTCCAAATCTGCCAAATTATTGTAAATGATAGCCCTTTTAAATTTAGGGCATGTAATTGCAGTTGGAAAATGTTACCCTCTTAATGGTTACATTATTATTTGGGTAAACCAATAATCCTCTTTGCTGATGCACTTTTTCTAGAATATTGACAGGTTTTACTCATTTTAATATCAAAATGCCATCAAATTTATATATAGAATAACTTACTGTTTCAGTATCAGATTTATCATAATGAAGTGTCAAGTGAGAGTGTAATCTAATGACATTTTAATTGAGAGAAGATGCTTTGATGAATAAGAAAGGAAGCTATTTTTCTTTCAGTATATCTGAGTTTTGTTGATAATTTCAGTTGCATATACTTTCAATTCAAAAGTGTTCTAACATATGGCCACATGCATTTTATCATAATGAGTGGAAATAACCTTTACCACATGACATTTTAAATCACAAAGAATAATCAGCCTGATTCCAGGATAGTATTTTATAACAATTACCATCTATATTTCACACAAGAATGAAACATCTGCATCACAAACTGTCAAAGATAATAAAGGTGTGACTGTGTTTTGGTAAAAACTCTCATGCTATCTGATATGAATCATCTACATTATGGTACAGTTCTAGCTAGCTAGTAGCACCTACTTAATATATTTTAAAAACCAGACTTCCACTGAAATCAGAGTGGCCAATCATAGAGTGACTTGAGAGATTCTACCAATTAACCACATCAAATGCTTAGTTAGCAAAGAAATGTAAACACCAAACTTCCTGCTTCTGCACAAATCTCCCTAGCATTCATGTATCCTTTGGACAGGGGCTGTGAGACACACTCTGAAATGTACAAAGACAATCCCTCTAGGGATATCACTGATAAAAAGTGTATCTGCCAAAATATTTTGAATCAAGTATTTAAATGTCAACCTGATACTAACAAATGTATAGAGCTTATCGTTTCGATAAATGTGAAAGCATCATTCCAGAGATCAGCTCTAAACTCAACAGTGGGATAACAGTTTAAAGGCATTCTCTCAAAATAGACAATATGTAGGCCATTGAAAACAACCTTCTAAATTAAAGGACAGCTTTGTGAAGAAGAAATTTTAGCATATGGATGACTGAATTAACAGTTTTGGAAAAGCGGCAGATATATGATGATCACCCTGACATTTAAACTGTTTCTTAAAAGCAAAGACAAAACTCTCAGGTCAAAACCAATTTCCCTAAAAGAGGTATTCTGATTAACTTTTGTCCTCTTGACACAAGCTAGATATATCTGGGAAGATGAAACACCGCATAAGAATATGCCCCCATCAGACTGATTTACAGGCAAATATATGGAGGGCATTTTCTTCATTGATGATTGCTGTGGGAGGGCCCAGCCCAATGTGTGAGGAGCTGCCACCCCTGGACAGGTGATCCTGGGTTGTATAAGAAAGCAGGCTGAGAAAGCTGTTGGTAGCCAGCAGTCTAGTACTTAAAGCTCCCCCATGGCCTTTCCTTCAGTTACAGCCTCTAGGTTTCTACCTTGAGCTCCTGTTGTGTCTTCTTTCAGTGATGGACTGTAACAGGAAAGTGTCAGATGGAAGGAATCTTCTCTTCCCAAGTTGCTTTTGGTCACATGTATATCACAGCAACAGAAAACGAGATAGGAGAAAAGGAAAGAGCATTTTCTTTGTTCTGAAGGGTTGAAAATCAAGCTTGAGTGCTTGAGTGAATACTGAACAAGACTGCTCTTGTCTTGTATGTCCCTTTGTGGTATTCAGCTTCTTCTTCATGATTTTCTAACTTTTGTTTAGTTTGGTATGCTGTAACTGACCGTTAAGACATTTGGGGTGGGGGGGTCTTCATTTCTCCACTAGTGCTATCAAGTCATGAAAAACTTTCAAGAAGTAAATCGTTTGTTTTCCCTCTGTTGAATCTATTATATGTGGAATTAAATCTCAGACCCAAGCACAGCTATAAGAGGTGAAATGTATTTGCCTTCACAATGTCAAAGAAATTGAAATGAGTATATCCAAATTAATTTTATTTTGGTAAGAAGGAAATATTGGTGAAGTGGTTTACAAGGTTGATTTTCTTTTAACATCTTGGTTTTCTTGATATCAATATGAACAAAATTTGTCAACTGAACTGTGGCCAAAAAAAATAAATAAATAAATAAAAATTAAAATAAAAATAAAAATAAAAACCAATGCTGAGAATTTCCATTTAATTTATTTTGCTAACATCTTTCTTTGGGAAAGGAATATTGAATTTTTGAATGCACTACATTTTATGATCAAAATCTCCATTTCATCTGGTTTTCCTCTCAAATCCCTGTTATATAAACATTTCAAAAAAAAAAAAAAAACTAGACAAATGAAGAATTTAATTCAAGGCATCTCTTTTCATTTTCATCTTCTTTAAGTTTCTCAGGATGCCTGTATGAATTAGAGATAAGATAAAATCATGGGAAGTAGCTTTCAGCAGAATGAAAACTGAATAAACTAAATTATTTGAGCTTCATTTTAAGATCTGTGTCTCACGGTCAGAAATATTCCAGGGAGAAATATCAGGCTCTTTATCAGAATGGGCACAAAATGTCTTCATGCCAGTAGTCATGTTTTCAATATGTTTTTTCTAGGGCTGGACCCATAACTCAGGTTTAGCTGTGCAGATGAGAAAAGAGTTGACAAAGAGCAAAGTACAAGGTTGTCCTCTATAGTGCATTAGATTAGGTTCATTGCATTGCTTCTGTAGGAGCTCATGTTATGAATTGTTTCATGCTATTTGGCACTAGGTATATGTTGAAGACTATATAAATCAGAGGCTAGACACAAATTGATACACAATACATAGCAACGAATTTAGTTCCTTATAAATATGGATAACATATCTTACTGCTCCTTGGAAACTGTACTCAGTGCTTTGTATTTTAGTTCACTCTTCAGGAAGCATCCCTAACTGCCTTGATTAGATACAGATCTAGAAACCATGGACATGTTGATTTTAAATCAACATACTGCCAACATCTAAAATAGTTTTAACATGTCATCATAAAGGACAAAAATTCACAAAGAATAAATTTAAGAGATAAATGCCACCTTGCTCTTGTATTTAGTTAACTACCTTAGCACATATGAATGCCATGTGGTGGGGGAGCTTTACACCATTGCTTTTGACAAAGTATGAAAATTTCAGTAACTCTTTCCAGTGCTAGGAACAAACCAAGCTCTAACATCTGGGCAACAGCTCTTCTTGTTTGTCAACTTCCTTACCATCCCATGTTTTAATAATGAGACTGATGCAAAATCTCAGCTATGCTCTTACTACTCCTGTGAACTAGTTATTTCTTAATTAGAAAACTGAGGTAGGGTCAGAATATGTAGTATAGAAGCATCTAAGTGGAGCCAAAGAAGAAAATGAGGTTAGCAGTGATTGCACACATGTATTCATGATGTGTTTTATTACACACCTTATATTAACTACAAGCTCTTCAATCCTTTACTTTCTACATAAATAGAATGGGATTAATTTAAAGAAACTGAGCAAAAGTAACTGTAGAAGTTTTTTTGTTCTGTTTATTTTTTCAGTGTTTGTTTATTACACCAAACTAATTGGTGTCATTCATTATGATAAATATATCTCCTGTACTTTGATCATACTTAGTTTCCCTTGCAGTCTCTTGTCAGTTCCTTTGTCTTCCAATGTCTCCTTACTCTTCAAAATATATTCTGTCATGCTGTGGATTATTTTTTGGGTTTTGTTTTTTGTATTAAATCTGGATTCCAACAAATGAGAGGAAATGCAATATTTTTCTTTCTACATCTGGCCTAATTCCTTAACTTGATGATCTCTATCCCAATCCATTTTCTTGAAAATCATATAAAAATTCATCTTTGTGACTGAAATTTCATTATGTATATTGCCACACTTAAAAATCTATTCATCTATTTATGAGCAGCTATGCTGGTTCTACATTTTGGGTAATGTGAACAGTGCAGCAATGATCACAGATGTGTAAGTACCTCCGATGTGTGCTGACTTATCGTCTTTTGAGTATAAATCAGAAAATGGTATAGCTAGGCCATATGGTATTTCTACATTTAGTTTTTGAGAACCCTCTTCAGTAGCTGCACTAGTTTACATAACCACCAGCAATGAAGACACATTCCATTTTCTCAAACCCTCTCTGATATCTGTTACTTATTTTGTAGACTGGAGTGAGGTAGGATAGTTTTGGTCTGCAATTTGTGTCAAATGACACTGAATTTTTTCATAGGCCATTTGTTTTTCCTCTTTGGAGAACAGCTTAACTTGTATTCCTGGTTATTTATGAAAATATTGGAAGTTTTTACATCTCAAGTTTAAAATTTTTATGTATTCTGGGTATTGTTTATCTGTCAGATTAATCATTTCCAAAGATTTTCTCCTACGCTGTTTGCTTTCTTCATCTCAGGAATTGTTTGCTTTACTATGCAGTAACTTTTAATTTCATACAATTCCATTGCCAGTTCTTAAATTCTCTGCAAATTGACAGTTCTTTTAATATTTGTCTTATGCTTATTCCTTCCTTATATACCCTCCTCTCCTTCCTCATTCTCCTTCTCCTCTTTTTTGAGGCAGAGTTTCTCTGTGTAACCCTGTCTGACTTGGGCCTCATTTGTAGATCAGGCTGGCCTAGAGCTAGATCTAGGCCTCTGCCTAGATCTGCCTCTGCCTTCTGAGTCTTGAGATTGGGGGGATGTGCTGCCATGCTTGGCATATATAAAGTGCTTCTACTTTTTGAGGAACTATTCTTGGATTATTCTAAGAACTGTTCTGTATGTTTAACAAATAGAGTTTCCCAATAATTCTATAATTTTTCTAATAGTAGAGGAATTCTCTATAACTGCTAGGTTTCTAAGAATGGGCACTTAGAATTTATTTATCATCATTAGTATCATCATTATTACCATTATTATCATTATTCTGGTGTTTTTGTTAAGACAAGATCTCAATATGTAGCTCTTGCTTCCTGGAACTCACTATATTGAACAAGCTGGCCTTGAACTAACAGAGATCTGCCAGCATCTGCCTCCCAAGTGCTGAGATTAAAGGCTTGTGCCACTACACCTGTTACTACAATTTATTTTAAAGTAAAAGTGAAGTAGCTATTTCTTTTGTAATCATAGTAACTTTTTGTAGAATACTGTCAAATAGCTGAAAAGAAATATTCTATGGAATCTTTTAACAATTAATTTTTTTGAGTTGTGGTTTGTTCTTCAAATGCTATGTGAAGAACTCTGATAATAGAGCACATGAACATATGACATATACACAATCCCCTCCACATACTCTATAAACACAACATATACATGTAATATGCACAACTATTAAAGGGGATCTTGATAAAAAGAAAGCTTTTATAGAAGGAACTAACACAGCAGTGATTAGTAACTTAGCACCAGCAAAATGTTATGTTAAAAAGACAAAGCAATAAGATCACCATTTCTAAACAACTCAGTGGGATAATTGAATGTCGGTTATATGCCAGGTGGGTGGGGGCATTTGATTCTCAATTTTAAGTTTGGTTTCTCAAATGCTTATAAAATGGGTATTGTTATCCTTATACAAGAAAGAGAAAGGGAGAGAAAAAGAGAAAGAAGCAAGGAAAGAGAAATTGAGTGTGGATTTAAGTAACATACACAAGATGAAGCTATGAAAGAGTAGAACATGCAGTCAAGCCCAACAGCTGACTTCAAAGCCCACAATTCTTTTCTGGTATCAGACTTTATCCCATCACGTGGTTTCAATGACTCGCCACTGGAGACCTGAGATTTGTTGTTTGTTAGAATTCTGCTTCTTGGCTGTTTCATCTCTATCCTGCTTTCAAACCTTAAATTTACTTAGATCTCCTTGGATTTGGAAACAAGCTCAAATTTCATCATGCTTATTTCATCTTCGTGCTTTTCATTCATTCCTGTGAGTTAGTTAAAAGACCAATATTTGGGTTAAAATTTATGGTTTGTTTACATTGTAAGTGATTTTTATTGTATTATGATCTTAACTAAGTTATAAGGGAAATGCAGTCCTTTGCATTCATTGTAAATAGAGGGCAATTCCACAGACTCCACAGGGATTGTAAAGATGAAGGAATTACTTTGTAATGAGAAAACAGACATTCATAATGATCAAGATGAACTATGCTATTTGCCCCATAGCAAGAGAAAAAGGAATTGGCATGTAATGTTGAGAAAAGAGTCAAGAGGAGACAGAGACAAGATAAATAATGCTCATGCCTAAGACATCCACAACACCTAAAGATTGTCATTGCTGACTTTGTATGTTTTCTAAACATTTACTTTTTATTTAAAACAATCTTATTTTACATACCAGTCCCAGTTTTCCCTCCCTCCCCTCCTCTCATTCTCCTGACCTATCCCCTCACCCCACTCCCTTCCCCCTCCCCTGAGAGAGTACGGGGGAGTCAACAAAGTCTACTCCAACACCTTGAGGCAAGATCAAGGCCCTCTCCCCTGTATCTAGTCTAAGCAATGTATCCCTCCATAGGAAATGGGCTCCAAAAAAGCCAGTTCATGCACTAAGGATATATACTGGTCCCACTGCCCCGAGACCACATGAGCTGCCCAAGTTCCTCAACTGTCACCTACATTCAGAGGGCCTAGTTCAGTCCTATGCAGGTTCTCCAGCTGTCAGTCTGGAGTCAGTGAGCTCCCACTAGCTCAGGTCAGTTGTCTCTGTGGGTATCCCCATCATAGTTTTGTCCCTTTTGCTCATATTATCACTCCTCTCTCTCTTCTACTGGACTCCAGGACCTCGGCCCAGTGTTTAGCTGTGGATGTCTGCATATATTTCCATCAGTTACTAGATAAAGGTTCTATGACTACAATTAAGGTGGTCACCAATCTGATTACAGGGAAGACCAGTTCAGAAACTCTCTCCATTTTTGCTTAGGATCTGACCAGGGATCGTCCCTGTGGATTCCTGGGAATTTCCCTATGGCTCACTCTATCAAGACATCTCTTTCCTTTTTCTCCCTCCCCTAACTTGACCATCCCGTTCCCTCATGTTTTCTTCCTCCACCCTCTTCCCCTCAGCATCTCTTTCTACCCCTCCATTTGCCCCACTCCTGATTTACTCAGGAGATCTGGTCTATTTCTCCATGTGTGTATCTCTTAGGGTCCTCCTTGTTTCCTGGTTTCTCTGGGGTTGTGGACTGTATGCTGGTTGTCCTTTCCTTTATGTCTAATATTCACAGATGAGTGAGTACATACAGTGCTTGTCTTTCTGGGTCTGAGTTACCTCACTAAGGATGCTTTTTTTCTAGTTCCATCCATTTGTCTCCAAATTTCAAGATGTCATTGTTGTTTTCCGCTGATTAGTACTCAATTGTGTAAATGTACCACATTTTCTTTGTTCTTGTTCATTCTGTGGTTGAGGGGCGTCTAGGTTGTTTCCAGGTTCTGGCTATTATGAATAATGCTGCTATGAACATAGCTGAGCAAATGTTGTTGTGGTATGAATCTACATCCTTTTGGTATATGCCCAAGTGGTAAGTAATGCTGGGTCATGAGGTAGATTCCCAATTTTCTAAGAAACTGTCACAGCTGACATTTTTAAATCTCCCATCAGCTTAAAAAAAAAAAAAATGGTTCTGCTACAATGATGCTTGCATTCCTGAATGGAGAGACAGACTCAGTTCTAAAGAAGCACAGCTATTGGTAAAATCCAACTTTCTTGCAATTGAGCCTGAACAGCAGAAACACTGCATATTTATTATTTACACATTTAACAGAAATGTAACACAGTAATGTAAACCAATGCAAGTAATAATTATCTATAGGTCTAAAATAATATATTTCTCTGTATATAAATTAGATGTTTGCATTTTATACATTTTTAGTTAAATTAAAAACAAACTTAATTTACATATCAATTCCATTTCCCTCTCCCTCCTGTCCTCTCATGCCCCCACTGACATCCCCCCCCATATACTCCTCAGGGAGGGTGAGGGCTTCCATGGGGGGATCATCAAAGTCTGTCACATCATTGGGAGCAGAGTCTAGGCCCTCTCCCATGTATCTAGGCTAAAAGGGTATCCCTTCATGGGGAATTGAGCTAAAGTCCATTCATGTACTAAGGAGGTAGTGTCCCACATCTTTAATCCCAGCACCTGGGAGGCAGAGGCAGGAGGAGCTCTGTGAGTTTTAGATCAGCCTGATGCACAAAGCTAGTTCCAGGACAGCTAGGGCTGTTACACAGAGAAACCCTGTCTACAAAAATAAACAAAAATAAAATAAATAAAAGCAAAGAAATAAAAAAGAATAGAAGTTTGTATTTTTAAGGATACTTTTACAGAAACATAGTGGTCGCATCCTTTAGATTTTTATACAATCTTTAAGAGTTTATAATACATTGCATAATTTCTCTGAATTATCTTTCTAAGCATCTCTGCTAGTACTCTAATATAATAAGTAAAAGGAAATATAAAAAATGACAGCCATTTAATCTCCCATAAACATAAAGTACTTTTCTTAAAGTTTTATTATTACAAACACCAATAAATATCTTAAAATTTAGTAGACTCAATGAATATGGAGTGAGCGGTATGTATTATTCTCTTGCTTCCATTAGGATATTACATATGAACAGTAGAAACACATCAGCCACCAAGCATGCCAACACCTTCTCATCCTGCTAAAAAGTTCTCGAGTTTTAAGATTCACAGTAATTAGTAAATACCAACTGAGTCACAAATGAGTTTTCTCCTCCAAAAATCATTTTCAAACACACTGTATCTTCCCAATTAGGCTTTGATTGTATTGGAGAGGTAATGTCAACAGCCTCTACTCCATATGCTGGAGGTAAAGTTACAGGAACTATGCTTGCAAAAGCACACACTGGAACAATTAATGTTAGTAAAAGGCACATAGAATAACAAAAACAAAAGCAAAAACAAAACAAACAAAAAACAGTGCTTAAAAACTCAGAGTTTAGCAAAGATTTTCATGTCACAGCTGCGACTGCTTTTTGTTTTCCTTCCATGAAGTTCTTCTGACAAATGGTTGTTACATTTCACTTTTTCTGTCTCCATTTATGCCTGTATGGACTTGTATGATCCAGACTCATCAATGGGGATGTGAGCAAGGATAGCTGATGGTCTACAGCAGAGACAGTGGGAATGATGTGTCCTGAGAAGCTGGGGCAGTGGCAAGTGATACAGAGATGTGGGGTTAGTTGTCCAACCATTAATAAACTGGTAGATGACCTAGGAACAGGAAAAACACTTTTGTTGTGCTACATTAAAGATTTCTGGAGCCAGTGGGAGTGATTTACCAGTTCACCCTCACCAAAGTTTATTGCATCTTAATGTGCAAGCCTCTCATTGGGTATCCATTTTTTTTTCAAAAATACTACTTTTTAAGCTTTAATACTTGTAATTATTGGAGGTGGGAGTTTATCTTATAAATTCAGTTTCACAAATAGAAACTCAGAATGATAAATATAGCTGTAGAATGACAAATCTTTAATAAGGAGTTACAGCAGGCCAAAGTCATAGCCAGATCCAAACGAAGTTACAAACATTCTTGTATACCACCATCTACAGATAGAAGAATTAATGTATCCCTTTAGAAAGAGGCGGGGCTTGGCTTTAGAACAACAATATCCTCATGTGCTATGAAGAGACATGAGGACAAAGTTTACTGATGTGGAAATGGCTGTGAGGCAGAGAGGGTCCAAACTGAGGTCAAATATTTCTGCACAGATACAGGACAGATAAAAACTCTGCAGGTTCCTTTGTTCCTCAGAGATCAAGGAAAATGTTTCTATAGTTCTACAAAACTCTTTTGGATTCAGTCATCAGAAACAGAGACTTTTTTCAGAACTGGAAGGGAAAGAATATTAGTAGTCTTTGGCATTTTATAAAAGGTAAATTAAGTTAAGAATACGTAAGTTATTCTTCCAAACAGAAATAAGTAAAATGCTGGATAGTTTTTGGTTTGTGTGTGTGTGTGTGTGTGTGTGTGTGTGTGTGTGTGTGTGTGTGTGAAGTTAGCACAAGCAAGAATCCTTTGAGAAGAGGGAACATCAGTTAAGAAAATGAGACAGTCTGTAGGCAAGTCTGTGGGGATGGGAGTATTTTGTGGGGATGGGATTATATGGGAAGGCTCATCCCACAATGTGTGATGCCACTGCAGCAGATGGTAGTAGGTCATATAAGAAGAAAGGAAAGAAGCCATGGAGAAAAGGCCATTAGGCAGCATCTCCTCATGGTCTCTGCTTCAGTTCCTGCCTCCAGGTTTCCTGCCTTGCCTTCCTTTGATGGTGAACTATACTCTGTAAGATCACATGAACCCTTCTGTAGTGAGGTAGTCCTTCTGTAGCACTGACCACGCCCATTGGGGGGTGGAGCGATGGGCGGAGAGGACCTGAGGAAGGAGGTCGGAGGGGGCCAGGAAGGCGCTCTCTCTTGCTGGCATGACTCGGACAGGAGAGGATCGGGTTGAATTTCCTGGTGTTCATCTGTCTAGGTTGTAAGTTATTTCTCCCTGAATAAACATCTATTCGGCCTATTTGTTTATCCTGATCCTTATTTACCGCAATACCCTTCCTTTTCCAAGTCACTTTTGGCAATGTTTATTATAACTGTTTATTACAGCAACAGAAGCCAAACTAGAACAATAAGAAGAAAAAAGCAAGTATCCAATGGTGTCTTATTTCATGGACAGTACTCTTTGAGTGCCTTGTTGTAACTAGAGTGCACTGAAACAGATGGAGTTGCAAGGGAACAGTTGCTACTACTAGAGACTATGAGTGTGTGTGTATGTGTGCATTATCTATCTAATGCTAAGGAAATGATTCCTTCTTGGAATAAGCATTCTAACATTTGTTATCATTAATATACTAAAAAAGTCCTGAAGACATTTTCATTAGAGATTCCTGGTTGCAGTTTTTCTTTCAAGACAGACTAGGACAACAACAAAAACCTGAAATCTAGTACTCTTAGCTTATGGATGAATGAGCCTGAGAATTATGTGGTCCCCAAACACAAAAAGACATTCCATCCTTTAAAGTAGAATGATATTGAAAACTTGGATTAAGGGACACTTTTTTTCTTGTACAGGTGCAAATCCTGAATGACTTTTGGGCAAAATAATCAGATGTTGCTCTGGAGCAGCTGTTGAAGTCATCTGAGGAAGCATCACTGACATTTCACTAAATTCTTTCAGTTCCTGGGATTAAAAACACTGAAGTATTTACTGGGTTTATCATCCTAGTAGTATCGGTGGCTATTATTGAATGTCCGATCTAAAATAAAGCTAGTGTTAGAACCTAGTGCTCACATGCCAACTCTGTTTTCCTATCAAGATTTTTTTTTTCATTTTTGCAATGAATAAGCATTCTTCCCCTTTACTTAAGGAACAAAAACCCTTAGGGCTAGAGAAGAGGTGGTTAATGAGTGACATATTGTAGGATAAAACATCATAATCAATGAAAATGTATTATTTAGGAAAAGTAAATTCTTTCTGTTTCAGCTAGCTGCTGCAATCATGTGAATAAAACAACAATATGTAAATGTCTGCCTTAGAGTTTGACAAGCCTGTCACTTCCCCTTATCGGACACAGTGTTTTATCATACTGCAGTCAAAAGGAAGGAGGAAACGAGGTGGAAAATATTATTATAGGAATTTTAGGTCATGCTGATGGAAATAGAGACAGCTGTTAAAACTACTGTATTTAAGAGCAAATATGAGTAATGAACTGTTAAGTGAAATATGGACAGCAGGGAAAGTATTTCTGGCAATTCACATGCTCGAACATAAATTTTACTTGTGTAAAATGATATTAAAGAGTAGGCGGAGGCTACATGGAGTCACTGATCAGGCAGTCAGACCTGCTACCTGTTTGGAAACCAGGGCTCAGTAACTGGTCAGAATTGCAGAGCTGTTTTGTATCATGTAAGAGCAACCAAGCAATTTGTCTTCTCCCAACTTGCTCTCCCTTCATCTCACCTCTGCCTGTAACTCTGTCCTTCTTACCTTCTCTTTGCCTTGGCTGACAGTTCTACAGAGAATGCAAAATCTGGAGCTTTGTCTTTCAGGACAATTATCACCTTTTTATTGGTAATATCCTTTTCTAGTTGTTCCCTGTATTCTTACATACCATTTACAGTGGTATATAAGCAGTTTCATTATAAATGATTTCAAACACCTTTAGAAAAGCAGACTGTTAGTTCAAAACAAACATGAAGCAGATATGAGCTTGCAATTAATTTCAAAGAAATTTCAGAGAATCCAGCAGGGTGGCAATAAGATTCTTCCTTTCTCTTATTTAATTCTCTTTGCTGACTTCACTGTAAAGCAGGGTGGTACCAACAGTGAGAACATGTTATGCTGTGTTGAAAATCATTGCTAACAATGTTTCTGGGTAAATACATGGGTAGCAACATGAGGTGTATTGATTATCATTGCACAACTTTCTCTGTTAAAGCTTATTATTTTTCTGCCATTGTCAGGGGAAGAGAAAAACTTTTATTTATTATAAAATATGCCCATCATTTGGTGAGGTATTTCTTTACCTAGATAATATTTTGAGGTTGATGCAGAATAAATATTAAGACTTCAAAGAAAGCCTATTTAGCTGTAAATACTTATTTTGACATAAAATATTCTGTTTTGATGTGTGTTGCCACAGAGGATATTAGAGTTCTTTTCCAGTTAATTGATGTTTTTCTTGGGCTTATAAGAAGGAATGTGGAAGGGTTTGTTAAGACTAGAATTGGTATGACATGGTGACAGAAATAAGGAGGATGCCATATCACTCTTAGGTGGAGGTGCTTTGTGAAGCTAGGAAATGTCTATGGGAAGAGGTATCAGGGCACTCAGTACTGTGGCCCTGCACAATAAACAAGGGAGGTTGAGAAGAGAGCCTGACATGGTGTTCTCAGTCACTGAACCTCTTTTCAAAGCAGTTAGACTGTCTTTTATTTTTTTGAAAAAAATTCAAAGCTTAGTCAAACACCTTGGTTTGAACTCTGAATAGGACTTGCCTTAAATGTGTTCACAGTCTTGATGGTTCACTTGTAAAAGAACCTTGAAATAAATGTTACTTCGAAAACAGAAGTCAGCATCTGCCTTGTAAAAGGTTTGAATATTCTTCTGGGTTAGACTTTCTCTTCTTCCTAGGAAACTATTTTAGGTGCTAAATATGAAGACAATTAGTACTGATGGCAGGAGTCATGATCCTTCTGATGTACAACTGTTTTCTGTTATCCATTGTGATCATCGTCTCTCTCTACATATGGGCTCACATGGACTTCATGAAAATGATCTGTTTTAATATTTTAAACAAGCCTTTATCTGCCAATTAGTAGGGTTACAGTATATTTGAACATCCATATCCAGGTATATTTTATGATAGAAAGGACATTATTACCAAATGTAAGCCAGGAGTCAGAATCTGGTCTTGTTCTGTTTATTCAGTGTGGCTTACTTTAGGTATCTGAACCTCGGTTTTCATTCACAGTACAATGATGGCAACCGTTGTTTTGAGTAGAAGTTTTACATGAGGTTAATGCCAATATTCCAGAGTCAGGATTTTGTTACCTTTCAGCTAACAGACATAAAAGCTTAATCACAACCCTGGATTAATTCAGCAACCATGTATTCTTAAGTGCACCCATTCAAGTTTAGAAACTCTATCTAAACTGGTACTCGTAAGGTTAGTAAGCACATGAAACAAAGGATTCTCTTCCAGAAAACTCAGGCTGGGACTGAGATTTTGGATTCCTAGCAAGCTCCTGGGTCGTTTGCTTTTTCCAAAGTAGTGGGATTAAAGGAGTGTGCCACCACCACATGGCCCAAAGCTTTATTTTCTGAGAAAACCTTTAGGTCCTCATCTTCTCCTGAGTATTTACAAATAATGCACATTCACTTTGACATACCCGTATCTTTTTCACGAAAGGGAAAAGGAGACACACTTGAGCTCATGTATAAACAGAGAATGTAGGGTTAGGATTTCAGTACAGCAAGTAGTAGGGCATGTATCCATTTCCCTTTCCAGCAAAGATTTATTTGGTTGTAAAGAAAAAGTTGAAATGTTTCATTTCCAAATGATTTCAAGTAAACAACACCATGATGAAAAAAGAAGTGAAACAGTAGAGTCAAGGAATCATAAGAGGTTTGGCCTATTTCTCATTGTATTTCAAGTTTATGTCAGAACCACAATTGATTATTGATCTATCCTGTCTCTCAAACATCTTCATCAATCAGACTGCTTCAAATGCTTCCCAATATACTTAGTCCTAAATTCTTTAAACAATGTACTGGCTGATCCCTATTTTTCTTACTTCTGGTACTTGAAATACTTAGCTTTATGTCAGTGGAATGAAATTACTTGACACAGACAGTTGAAGGGAGGAAAAGGTTATTGGACTCAATTTCAGAGAGTTTTAGGCCATCGTTACAGGGAGTGCATGGCAAAGCAGCTTTGCTACAGAGTCTGGAGTATGTTGTAGGGTATATTTCCATCGTAGTATAGAGGACAAAGCAAGTAAGCCAGGAGGAATCGGGTTGAGCTGTCAAAGAGCATTCTCCTGTGACCTACTTTAACCATGTAGACACCATTTCTTAAAGAGATCACTGATTCTCAAACTAGCAGTACCAACAGAGAAAAGAACATTTAAGATATAACCTTAAGGGCATTTCACAATCAAACTGTAAAAATACATACAGAAAATCCTGTGATATCTGAGGACATTGCTTTCTACCCCTTGTTTTCTGGTCATCTTTGCTCACCTCTGATAGCCATGATTAGCAGTTTACATGCACACTTGTTGTAAAGATAGTTTGCTGTATTTTAACTTATTTTTAGTATATCTTTACATGATTCTTTTTGATACAAATGAAGATGAGATCATGTCAATACTTCCCTACTGTGCCAATCTGCTACTGAAAAAATACTATCATTCTGGAAATAGAATATTCAAAGCAACACATTATTTTGGGTCTTTCATTACTTAAGAATAAACAAATGCATGCTATTGAATATCTTTCAGAATAGGTTCCTCTGAATTTCTTATTCAAATTAATAGGATGAATAGAAAGGAAACAAAGGAACCAAAAACCACTGTATTCTGTATTAAGAGCCAAATAAGAAGAAAGTCTTCGGTTTAATGTTTCTATTATGGTGATGGATGATCATGATTAGAGATTAGAAGACATTTTCCAACAACAGCTTTCATTTATGGGCTACCTCACATTGCCATAAGCTAGATGCATTCCATGAATCATTGGATGTACTCTTAGCTGGCCCTTACTATTCTCATATAGTGAACAATATTCTCATATAGCATAAAATAGACTTTTAAGTAGCTTCCCCATACCCAACAGCTTGTGAGTACTAGGCTTTGGAGTAAAGCATAAGGATCCTAAATTAAGTAATTTTACATTTTTATCTGCAACACTCACATTTGGAGCCTACATGACATGAATGCACTCTGTTCTTTGAGGTGATGTGTGTGTGTGTGTGTGTGATGTATACCGATACTTTCTGAAATCAAATAATTAAGAGAAGAAAATCTCTACAGTATACTATATTGCTTACATAAATGCACTTATATTTTACACATGTTGTTCTTTCTGCAAAATAGCTATTTTTACATGAAGAATTTGCATTGAAATCACAGGTAAATTATTTTAACTAGTTTGATTCAATATTTTATTCACCACTTTCATTCTTATATCTAATGTAATAATACAGGTTTTTTTTTTTTAATATTTTCAACATTTTTCACAGGCTTATGTATCTGAGACTCATATTCTGGTGTTTTCATTACCAAATACAAATATTCACAGAAACACCATTTGCAAAAGATCATGAAACAATTAGAAACAAGAAACTTAGAAGGCTGCTCATGAGAGCCTCTATCTGTCAGTTTTAAATGAATAAATTACCTTGGTCTTACCAGGGAAGTTAGCTTTTGAGTGAATCTTAGCAGTTCACATGCTGAGAGTCAGTCAATGGCTATTGTTAGTAACCTATTTGTATGCATATACACAGGGTGTACACACATGTGTATTGCATCTCCTTTCCTTTTGCCCCTAAAGGCAGTACCTCATGGGTAATGCACATATTTGATTGATCCACCAGTGCATATATCAGTGATGTCTAAATGTTTTAAAATATGTCAGTAAGCTATGCAAACATATTTCACAAATTTATGCAGGAATTTTGTTAAATAATACACAAAGGATTCTGCACTTGTACATTTAGAATTGCATAAAGTGAGCTGAACATAAAACATTTAAAAGATGATAAAAATGTGTATCAATAAATTCTCATATTTGCTTCTCATATATTATGATTCTCATTTTGATTCAGAAGATAATATTTAACCTCTTAACCCTTTGGCCTGAAAAATCTAATGTGAAATTCATGATATCAAGGTATTTTCTTAACCCTACATCCTATTTATCTTTTGTTGTTCTGGACAGACATGTTATTCTTTACACTGCCTTTGACCTAGGTCAAATCCAGTAAGCAAGCAGAGTTTGACTTTGTGCATCAATAAATCTTGAATAATTGGACCTTTCCTTTGCACAAACATCTCTTAGAAAATTTCCATCTGGAAAAAATGTTTTCCTTAGTTTAATCAAACAATCAGAACCTGAACGGATGTGCATCTAAATAAAAATACATCTGTGCCTTTTCCTTTCTGTAAACAATCCAGAGCAGTCTGACAGTCTCGGGCATCTGTACAACTTAACAGAAGACATTTAGGGGGATGGGAAATGACCTCATCAAATAATCTTGGCAAAAAAGCAATTTCCTTGCATTTTTCTGCCAGATGAAAAAATGTGATATGTGGGCCACGAGAATATTTCAAATGCATAACTTACTCCTCATTCTTTACTGCTAAAAAAAGAAGACAATAAGTCATATGAATTAGATTTCTGTGTGTGTAATAATAATTAGGTAAAATTGTTATCCATAGATACATTTAGTGTTTGTACTTTCTACATAAAGCGACATTAATTTGCAAACAGAATAAACTTTAAGAACAAGGTATTAAAATACAAGATCTTCCTTTGTGTTAAGTGCCAAAAAGAACACATTTTACATTAATTGGTTGTCTCAGTCCAGACCATCTGTCTCACCAAATGTAATGAATATGGGCAGTCTTGTTGGTATGCACTCAATAGATCAAATTGGGATTGAAATAAACCACATTTGAAGTCTTATTATAGGATCAGTGAGTTAAGGAAGAAATATTAAATTTTCCATTATCTATGTCCTTCCCAGGGAAACATGTAAAGGTCTTTTACAGTATGGACTTCTTATTGTTGTATTACACCTTGTTCTCACATTATATAACCCATTTATATGTAGACAACATTATATAGTGTAGTGTTCATGATATATTCATACTCACATGTGCCTTTTATGAATTGTTTAATTGGCTTTTGGCAATCTCATCAGAAACTTAAAAAAACATAATTAGCTACATTTTGTGGATGAGGAAATTAAGGTTTAGGGCACAGAATAGGATTTAGCCTGAAGTCATTCTTATAATTCCCTTTCCTTTTATACTGTTGTCATAGTTCCATGAACTTGGAGCAGCACCTGTGTCTCATCTTCCATTCCCATCTCTAGCCATCATTCCTTCTGGCACTCTCTTAGCACTTTTACAAATACATGTTTTGCTTTTCTTTTTCTTTTTGAACTAACATCATAGTTTTAAGTAACATGATAAATGTATTAGTATGTTCCTTCCAAAATATGTAAATTTTGGCTGGCTATTACAGCACAACATTAATACCTACACTTCCCCAGGAGGCAGGGGCAGGCAGAGATCTGTGAGTTTGGGGCCATGCTAATCTACATAGTTGGTTCTAGGACCACCAAGAATACATAGTAAGACCTGTCTGGGGAAAAGAAGCAAGTAAATAAATACACTTGAGGCAAAGCATACTTTGTATGTTTCCTTGATTAATGTCAGTCATGTTGTCTATTTCAATATATTGAGCAAAAACCTGGTTTTCAGGTAACAAGCTCTTAGCACAGCCTTTTCATAGCTAACTTGGAAAAGGAGGCCATAGCTCAAATAGTAGTTCTTTCTGTGCCTCAAACAAAACAAAACAAACAAACAAAAACCCAGAATCAAACAGAAACAACAACAATAAACAAAAACAAAACACAAAACAAATAAACAAAAAACAGGAACTCAAACAACTTCAGCTAATGTTGTTACTTGCTGCAGAAGTAGCTGAAAGCCTTGGCATTGAGTAGGCCTGGGGTGGATTACTAGATTATTCACACCCACAGAATAATGGGAAATCATTCATTCCATGGTAACTCAATAGCTATTAATGCCACTGAATATTAGAAACATTTTTAAAATGTTTTCAGAATGATTCATCTCTGATAATCACTGGGAAAAAGCACATTAATTGTAAATCCATTTGATGGATACTGATATTTTCTCCTTCAGAATATATATGCAATAAACATGTTTGTACATATTAATGAGACTTCTAGTGTTGCAGTAGAATGTAGGGAGCCTAAATTGAGGATGGTAATCATTAATACGTCTAGCATCCAATTCTGCCAAGAGTCAGTGACCATTTTAATTTGTAGGTTCTTAATAAGTATAGTCAAAAAAAAAATATCAATCATAGTACCCAAACATGAAAAATATCTCCTGACATAAAAGATATTGAAACCAAAGTTTAGGATGCAGTGTTTAGAAACAAAGTAGTTATTAAAGGATTCAGATCCTCTGCTACTATAGCTGGCTTAACTTCCTGTTAGCAGAAAGTGGGCCTTAGTAGAGGGAGGGGACTTTGGGAGAGAATACTGACTATAGAAGGAGAAGCTATTCCTCATTATATGCCACATTTTGATATCCATGCTTTGAGAAACAGCAAGTGGGGAATAAAAGAAGTTGATGTGCTTTTTTTTATCCATGGTTATAGTTCAAGAATTAGATGAAATATATTACATTTGATTTATCAATACCTATAAATCAGTGCCTATAAAAAAAAAGAATCCTATTGCCGGGCATGGTGGCATACCCCTTTATTCCCAGAACTCTGAGTTCGCAGCCAGCCTGGTCTACAAAATGAGTTCCAGGACAGCCAAGTCTACATAGAGAGACCCTGTCCCCTTGTCCAAGGAAATCATATCAAAGATATTTTGACTTTGCATGTGTCTGATATTGTAACTAGATTTGGTCTGGATACCCTGAAACTGGTCTTTTCTAGTTTGATTTCTGCTGCTGTTCAGTAATAATTGGCTTCTATTTTTGTAGTTTGACCTATTGATTTTTCTGATAAGTAAGCAAACTTTGAATATCTGGGGAATCAAGTCATTCTGCATATACAAAGTTGAAATTAACCTTGAAGATGTATTTCTCCATTATTAACTTATATGTAGATCAAGTGAAAGTATAAGAACACAGTAGCATCCTATTCGCCCCCTTTAAGTAAAAACTAGCTTTGGAATCACTGTAGAAGGCTGACAGATGTTCCACGATTAACCAACCTGTTCATAGTGGAGAAAAACAGACACCACTGCTTTGTCCCCACTTGTACATTTAAATCACATTCTAAAATTGTCTATAAAATATCTACCTGTGAATGCAGAGCTATTTATTCCAAAATGCCTTGCATTTTTAAATACACGGTTTGAATTAAGTTGCTTTTTCTTCTACACAAAAAGAAAAGATCAAGTGGGCCAGATTAGAGTGGCAATTTTTATGCTTTCCATACATGTTCTGATAGGTGGTAACTTCTCAGAAGATATTATATCACAGAGAATATTTTTGCCACTGTGGCTATATATGAGTTGCCTAAGAGCTCAGACATGCAAAGATGGAAAATACAAGAAGATTTACCCTTCAAAATAATACAACGACGGTTTTCTCAGGTATACAGAAGACAAATGACTTTATGCCTCATTAGATTGGCAATTCCTTTGGCAACAAGCTATGGTAAGGTATCAGCTGTTTCTTTAAAGACTCTAGAATAATTCGAAGCTTCTACAATCAGGAAGCTAAGATGACATGGATTGCTTCCTTTGCTACTACCAACAAACATTTCATGCTTTCTACTCCTTGAAAGTCATGCCCAAACATGTTCCAGGAAGCCTCACAACCAGAGAACATCACACCAAAGGCCAGCTCTAAGACAGGTAACATGAGCCCTGGGCAGGTAATAATTCAGGACATCACACATTGGGTTGGTCAAGCAAGGCACTCATCTTGCTGATTCCTGTAAAAATGCAGTTATAAAATATCCGAATTGACACTTGCAAAAGCCATGGTCTTTACTCTCTAAAATCTCTGGATAGGGGATGCCAGCTGTTATGATTAACATTCTACTTGTACTATAAATCTCCATTAGATCAGTAAATTATGCTTAATTTTTGTGTCACATTGGTGAGTATTAGCTATTATTAAGTGTTGTTCTGTGTCAATTAGACACATGTACCTACTCCATTCCGGTTATTCCCATTTTCATTTCCTTCCTAATCTTCCCAGTTTTCCTTTTCCATTTTCAACGTCTTACATTTGCTAGTTTTGGACTTGCTTAGTGTTCCAGAGTTTAACTTTGTCCATCTGTGTGACACTGAGTTTGACACAAATCACTAAAAACTAGTGGGTTTAGCAGTGGTTATACAACTGATACATTATATCCCCTTTCTCCAAGAATCTACTAGTTGCTATTAGAGTTGCAGTAATAAGTGGTAGGGTCCCTGGAGCCCCATCTCCCTAATATCTGACTGTTAGAAGGGCCAGTGCATTAGTCACAGTTGCTGTCATTTCTTGACTACAATGATCATGTTATGCTTAGATGGCATTTTGCAACAGATCTTCCTAATTTCTCTCTCTTTCATTCTTTCTTTCTTCTCTTTTGTAATATTTCCTGCACCTGCAGGGGCTAGTGTAAATGTCTTATTTGGGTTATATCCTTAACCATCCTTCATTCACAGCATCTAGTACAATCACTGGTCTTTGCATTTACCTGTGTTCATTGAAAGGAGCAGCTTCTCTGCTTAAGGTTGAGAGTAGCCTTTGTCTGTGTTTATGCAAATATTGAGAAGTTGGTTTGGTCCTATGCTAATTCAGCTAAGGCTCATTTTAAGTTTCCCCCTAGGAACTAAAATATTTCAGTCATGAATTTTTGACTGGGTTTACTGTATTAGTATGGGTTCCCCCTTGTAGAGATGTAAAATCCAATCAGGGCGTTGCTCCTTACTCCCATAACACCATGACACTACCACCCCAATAGGCATATTTTGCCTGAGAATTTGATATTATAGTGCATAGAGTTCATATCTGGTTAAGGCCATTGATTCCTTTACCAAACTCTTGAGCAGTTAAAGAAATTATTTAAAACACTTTCTATATATAATTAGCAGTTTTACATTTTCCTGCTTCTTGTATTTACTTAGGTTATCTGTCTATTTTCCCCCTCTCAGGATATAATTGACATGCACAATAGAAACATTGTTTTTCTAAGTTTACTCATTTTTAGCTTTTTATTAAAGGTATACTAAATATGCCATAGAAACAATTGTTAGTGGAATACCTGGATTCTTAGGAAGAGGAAATACAGAGACTATTGGTAGGTATAGAAACAGCCTCTTTATAGTTAGTGTTCATATCTGCTATATAGAATTATTATATGAATTTAGGCCCACATATGGGGGGTCCAAGAGCTGAAAGGAGAAGTGAACACATGCCCTAACCTCTAAAAAGATATTTCAAATTGATAGGTATTTGCAACTGGAAACTTACTTTTCTCCAAGACAGCTCCTGTAGAAAATAACTACTCTTAGGTGTAGGCAGCATACCTCCAAATAAGTAGATGACCAATAGAAAATGAATTCAATGGCTTCATTTGAGGTCCCTTGTCTAATAATGTCATTTCTGGGCTTTTTCCTTTTCCCCTTTATTTCTATATTATTATTTTATTTATGTATTTAGTTTTTTTTATTTCCTTTTTACCCTACAGGCTCTTTACATATGTATTATAGCTTCCAGTGTAATGTTTTTATGGGATTGCTGAGTGTGGGAATGAGTGGGTTTCTGCATTTATATCTGTTTCTTATGCATACTGGACTGCTTTCTTTCTGTTTTAGCCAATCTGACAAGTTAGTTTTGATTTCTATTATTATATTTTTACTATATTTTATTCTTATTGGTTAGAAGCCCGTTTATTTTCTAATGAGAGACAGAAAGGAGGTAGATCGAGAAGGGAAGAGAGGCAAGGAAAAACTGGAAGGAGTAGAGGGTCGGGGAACCAGAGTCAGGATACATTACCTAAGAGGGACAAGAAATCTATTTTTCAATAAAAGGGAAAATAAATGATAAAAAATTAAGTTCAGAGCCTGTTTGCTGAGTTATGAGATGTTTCACTTTGGAGGAAAGGGAAAGAAATGATTGTTAATAGTGTCACCAACACAATCTTAATTGTGGCAATAGAAATTTCCTAAATGAAGCAATAAGGAACAAAACAATTTTTTTTTCTACAAAAGGAAGTGTTCATAACCAGTTTTGGTTTGGTTTGCTTCACTTGGTTGGATTGTGCCCATCATTATGTTATAATGTGTGTTCTTTGTGACTTTCTTCCTCTCTTTATTTTTTTTTGTAGTAATTCAAAGACATCACTCATATTTAAGGAAATGAATAAGTATATTCCTTACACCTTGGAGGCCATCATATAGCAATGAGAATAAGCTCTCAATAAGCAAATTACATCAATATTTCAGTTATTTGAGAAGTACCATGGGTAAAACCCAATGTATAGTGATAGGAAGCAGCATTTTGGTAACCTATGAGACATGATGAGTGGAAGGGAACGTTAAATATGGATCATTTTCTGTGTGTGCACATGTATATGTGTCACTAAATGCTACTCTCCGGCAATATGTCCTCTGTGAATATTCACAGAGTTGTAAACTTTTCACACAATTTATTGTGTATGTCACCTGAGACATAAGGAGAATTCAATAACATTGGTTCTATATTTAATTTCTTTTGGCCTTATGTAAATTTTGACTTTTTAACAATAGTTTCAATTTTTTCTAACATGTCGCATTACAGTATTATTTATTTTGAAGACTGAATGTTGGTGCCTTTAAACTTTTGTGGCAAGCATCTCACTTGCCTGACCATAGACTGGACTCCATGTTACACAGAAGTGCTGAAAGCCAAAGGATGCTAAAGGATTCAGTTAAAGCCTCAAAGAAAAATGCATCACCATTGAAAAATGCTTTCCTCATTAGCTACCAATCTCTCCATGCCTGCTACTCTCTTTTGTATAGTTAAACAAGATAGCAACAGTCTCATAACCTTCATACCTTTTAATAGTCAAGCAAGTCACAGCTTACCATTATTAAAGGGGGAAATTAAATAGATAAAGCAAACATGCTACAAAAATGAAACACTTTGTTCCGAGCACTTACCCTAATGTCAAAGGGAATAGTGATTTTTTTCCCTTTAAATGTCAAAAAATGAAGGAAATTCAGTTTGAAAAAAGGTCCAAAGTCAAAATAGCTTGTTAAAAATTATGTGAAATCTATTATTCAGTTTTTTCAATGAAATTTTAATTTGAAAGCCATCAACAATTTCCCAAGATTAATTATCTTCCTTGAGGGAGAAGATCATAAAAGTCAATTGTAGGCAAAGTTGCAGAGCAAAGAGTTATGATTTTCCAATTATTGTCTTATGTGAATTTTTTGCTTTTTATTTGACAATAAGCTGTATTTAATGTGATTGGGCCTTTTCTCTTGACACTTTAAAAGTCTATCAAGTACTTTCTTCACCCTTCTGCCTTCCCTTTTGCCTTTGGATTGTCTATTGTGATTAACAGGGGCTTGAAAGTGTCTTGTTTGGAACTCAATCAAAATGCAACTGTTTAATAATGGTACAGTGAGCAGCTGACACTTTGCCAGGCCCATAGCTTTTCTACAAAATGATTACATGCATTGTACATCAATCACCTGAAGTAACCAAAATAAAGCCAGCTTAATAGAACAATATCTCATGATAAATACCTTCCCTTGAAACTTCCAATCTTTGCTTCCGCACTTAGATATTGATAAATGATGCTCTTTCACCTTGATGAGCTTCTTCTGAGAGTAGGAGGCTCAGCATCCTGTGACAGCTTCCTGCTGAATTCAGGATGAGACCTAGATATTTAAGGCAATCTTCAAAGCAACATCTTCTGTCTCGGTATATTAACTGCAAAATCAATAAATAAAAAGAGGTAGCTCAAAGCTCAGAAGAGTAACTGTCTGTCCTCATCCAATGCAACTAGGTAGCTAGACATCTGTTTCATGCTTCCTGTCAACTTTCCACTTTTGAGTACAGACATGGGCTAGAGTCAGCATCCTGCTTTGCTGAACCAGGCACACAGGGCCCATGAAAGGAAGGATTCAGACTAATCATCCCTCTTCAGTAGCTTCTTCCCTCTGTGGAGTGAGAATAATGATGCTTATGTTTGCTTTCAGAAAGACTGCGAAAGCAACTGTTGGAAAGTTAACTTTCATCTGAAGCTGATGTAGTGGAACAGAATACACACTTAGCAACTGCAGGGGACTGATGTGGATCTGGACCACACCCTGTTTAAGGTCATCCTAGCTATATAATGAGACTCTATCTAAAAGTCTAGGAATTTTTAAAGAAATCAGCCTAAAATAGTTGCTTCATAATACACATAGTTCAGTTTGTAATCTCATAATAGATATTGGTCAGGTGGAAAGCAACATTATGTATGTATACATGCATACATACATACATATATACTTTGCTACAAACTCTGTTTTGTTGTCTTCATATCAAACTTATATGAATATGAGTATAATTAAATTATAATGTAGTTGACATTAAGAATTTGGGATCTTGAACTAATTCATTTTGAGAAAAGCAATGGAAATGATACACTTTTCTACTTCAAGTGGCATTTTCCCTGATGTAGAGTATAAAATATTCATGTAAACTATACTGCAAAGTAAATATTGTGTCTATTTACTCTGGTCACCATTCAATTTCTTTTGGTTTGCTTTATGAAGGTTGAAGGGACACGTAACATTCAAAAGTTTATAGTAATCTCATTAACAATGTAAAAGAATACAGTTAGGATCAGTGAATTTAGCACAGTTAATACTAACAAAGGCTTAAAAAAAGTGATTGGTCTGACAAAGGATAAATACAAATAATGTACATATAAAGACTTCCCAGAGTGTCTTAACTCATCATTCAACAAATGGAAATAGTGTTATAGAAATTATTATAGCATTTCATTTGGAAGACAACATGTACGTTTGACTAAATTCTCTGTTTATGTTACTTGTAGTAAGTTTGTGGTATTTTAGCCAATATATTTTTTTATATTCTACTAAGATAACAGCTTACATTTGGGCATTCAGTGAATTTCATTACTTTCTGTCAATTTATCTTTTAATGGAAGGTTAATCCCAAGAAAGAATTATAATGCTAACTATACTAGCAAGTAAGAATGGGTATAAAATATTATTGAAAATATATATTTGAGTATTAAACTTAAATGAATCATGAGAAGTGATGCTAAACCCATGTCTTTGCAATTAGAACTTCAAATCTGAATACCCTGAAAAAGCAGAAAGAGGTATTTGTTTAAACATACACTAAAGGTAATCTCCACTTTTTGTGTCTGAGCACTTTTTATGTTGTTGTTGTTTAAAGACCTTGTAGAAACTTCCAATGTTGATATCCAACTGTCATGGTTCACTAGCATGAGGAGCAATACTGTAAACTATGTGACAAATTTTTGTTTGTTGTTTCATTCTCTCCTCTGAGATTAGCTCATCAGAAAAACATAGAACAAACTTTTGACAAGGTCATGTAAACTCTCTGCAGTCAGGGAAGACAAATTCTGAGCATTACCTTTTCCAAGCCCATCAGATGTGATTCGCCTAATTGCAGCATTAGAATAAAGAAAAAAACTATATCAAGAACATGTGCTAGAGAGACATTTACAGTCAGGCTGGCTCAAACATGTGTAACCATATTGTAGAATTTTTTATATATATAATTTTTTTATTTAATTTTATATAACAAAGTCCAATTAAATGAAAACAAACATTTATACACAATATTTGGGAATTTGGGCGTCGTTCTTTCCAAACTACTTCCTGCTGGTAAGGGCGCTGTCATGGGGGATTTGAAGAAGATTCAGATATCCTAGCTGTAGTCTGTAGGGCTGTTTTGTCCAGCTGTTTGGAATGTAGGATCAGCTT
Source organism: Phodopus roborovskii (assembly GCF_943737965.1). Lineage (NCBI taxonomy): Eukaryota > Metazoa > Chordata > Mammalia > Rodentia > Cricetidae > Phodopus > Phodopus roborovskii. The sequence goes on from NW_026126559.1 coordinate 123,102, forward strand.
GTACTCTGTTTCAGGTGGTCTGGTGTGATCAAACCACATTAGTCTGGAAGGAATCCACAGCTTGTTATTTTCTGTGGAAACAAAAATAGAAATCCTTTTCCCCAGTAACTTGTCCTTGAACTTAAATTTTGGAGTCAAAGCATTTTTATTAATATTTTACATGTTGATCCCAGTTACATAAAGTTATACTTCAATGTGCTGAAAATGGTACAAACCAATATGCCTGCTGGAACACAGGGTCCTCACGATAGCTGTTAACATCATTATTATCAGCAGCACTATCTGTGAAATATTTTGTTATTAAGACTTTTATGAAGTTCAGTGTCTTGAAAAAAAGTGCTGTGAAAGCAATGTAACTGAACTCTCCCAACCACCCAAATGTTTTAATTGATGTTGACTTAAGGGAAGCCCTTCCTAAACACAAGACCTTAAAAATTATAATTTTAATTACAAAGGTGGCCACGGCAAGGTAACTATATCACATATATCTCCAGTGAATGCTCTCTGTGTGCTCAGCAATTTCCGAAGTGACATTATAAACATCCCAGTATGGCCTAATGTTAGAGCTTTTTTTCTCCCCTATTAGTCCTCTTCCATATCTGGCAGCCGGCATGTGTGGAACTAACCTATTGTGAAGTAAAACTAATGCATCTGTATTGAAGTGTATACTAGGTTTCTTGTCACTGCTCCTTAAATAATATTTATGATTTATACAACATTTGCATTGTGTTGGTATTGTAAGTAATCTAAATGGCCTAGAGAGTATGGAAAATGTACATAAACTTAAATGCAAACACTATACCATTTTATATGAGGGAATTTAGTATCCATGGTAGTGGCCTGCATCCAGTCCACAGGGATATGCTATTTTGCTCCATAAATACACAGACATACACAAACATTTCCTTACTTATTTTTGACATTTTGGAGTTGAATAAAAGTATCAAACACAGAGAAGCCATGGATGCACCTTATAATTTTCTGTCATCTTTCCTCTTTACCTCCACAAACACTCATTTTTGAGAGAAAGATGGAACATGCACATACTTCCATAGACCTTTTCAGAGTTGAGCTTCGGTGTATCTCAGATATAAAACTCTTTAAAAGAAGAAATTGTCTTCATTCAGTTCTTTTACACTTAGTGTACAAAACAGAACAAAACAAACAAACAAACAAACAAAAAAACAGCCCAGAAAGATAATTGAATTTGACTACAGATAATAATATGAGAGATGAAAAGAATCTATGGAAATTTCTTAGTAAAATCCTGAACAATCAAAATAAAGTTATTAACTTAGACATTAATCTGTTCTAATAAATTTATAAGAAAATCATTTTTATATTTTTGGTTGAGACCCTAGCCTTTATCTCTCCAGCCCACAAACAACATAAAATATTTGAGGTAACACTAGCCAAATAAATGAAAGACCTGTATAACAAGAACTTTGAGTCATTAAAGAAAGAAATTAAAGAAGATACCAGAAAATGGAAAGATCTCCCATGCTTTTGGATAGGTAGGATCAACATAGTAAAAATGGCAATCTTACCAAAAGCAATCTATAGATTCAATGCAATCTCCATCAAAATCCCAGCACAATTCTTCACAGACCCTGAAAAAATAGCACTCAACTATATATGGAAAAATAAAACAAAACAAAAAAACAAAAAGAACCTGTACAATAAAGGAACTTGTGGAGGCATCACCATCCCTGACTTCAAGCTCTACTATAAAGCTATAGTAATGAAAACAGCCTGGTATTAGCACAAAAACAGACAGGTAGACCAATGGAATCGAATTGAAGACCCTGATTTTAACCCACACACCTATGAATACCTGACTTTTTGACAAAAAAGATAAAACTATACAGTAGAAAAAAGAAAGCATTTTCAACAAATGGTGCTGGCATAACTGGATGAAGACAGTAGAAGACTGCAGATAGATCCATATCTGTTGCCATGCACAAAACTTAGTTTAAATGGACCAAAGACCTCAATATAAATTCAGCCACATTGAGCCTCTTAGAAGAGAAAGTGGGAGTTATCCTTGAATGAACTGACACAGGAGACTACTTCCTGAACATAACGAATGCCAGTAGCACAGACACTGAGATTGACAATTAATGAATGGGACCACTTGAAACTGAGAAGCTTCTGTAAGGCAAAAGACATAGTTAACAAGACAAAACGGCAGCCCAAGGAATGGGAAAAGATATTCACCAACCCCACATCTGACAGAGTGCTGCTTTCCAAAATATGCAAAGTACTCAAGAAACTAGTCACCAAAAAACCAAATAGTTCAATTAAAAAGTGGGCTACAGAACTAAACAGATAATTCTCAATAGTGGAATCTAAAATGTCTGAAAGTCACTTAAGAAAGTGCTCAACATCCTTAGCCATCAGGGAAATGCAAATCTAAACAAGTCTGAGATACCATCTCCTACCAGTTAGAATGGCTATGCCTAAGGATGCACATTCATACAATAAGGACATCTGTTCAAATATGTTCATAGCTGAATTACTTGTAATACCCAGATCCTGGAAGCAACCTAGATGTCCCACAACAGAAGAATGGATACAGAAAATCTGATACATTTATATAGTGGAGTACTAATCAGCAGAAAAAAAATGGAATCTTGATATTCAAAGACAATTGGACAGAACTAGGAAAAAAAAAAAAAACACCCTGAGTGAGATAATCCAGTCACAGAGTCACCGAAAGACAAACATTGTATGTATGCACTGACATATGGCTATTAGATATAGAGCAAGGATTTATAAGACTACACTCCAGAAACGCTAGGAAACAAGGAGCACTGTAAGAGAAATGTACACGGTCCCCCAGTGAAGTGGAAAGGGACAAGAGTACCTGAACAAATCTGAGCACGGAGAGATGGAAGTAGGAAAAGGAGGAGGGGAGAAGAATATGGGGAGGAGAACATGAAGGATCAGGAAGATTGAATGGGGAGATGCATACAGGAGAGCTAGAAAATAGACACATCAATAGAAAGAGCCATTATAGGTTTAAAGAGAAATCTGGTACTAGGGAATTGTGCAGAGATCCACAAGGATGACCCCCAACTAGGAATCTAAACAATGGTGGATAGACTACCTTAAACTCTCTTCTTTTATAATGAGAATGATGACTACCTTAAATGTCATCATTGAACCTGCAATTAAACACTGATCCAAACTCCTGGAATCCAGTTTTAGAGAGGGAGGAGTGACGAATAAAGACAAGACTGGGAAAACCCACAGAAACAAATGACCTGAGCAACTGGGAAATCATGGACCTCATCATGACAGCTGGGGAACCAAACCAGGCCCCCTGAATGTGGGGGTCAGCTAGGAGGACTGGGCAGTCTATAGGATCTCTGGTAGGGGAACCAGGATGTATCCTGGTGCAAGAACGTGCTTCAGTAGCTCATTTCACATGGAGGGATACTCTTTTAGCCTAGAGACACAGGGGAGGGCCTAAGCCCTACCCCAAGTGACTTGACAGATTTTGATGACAATTCATGGAAGTCCTCACCCTTCCTGGGGAGTGGATGGGGGATGGGATGGTGGGTTTGATGGGGGCATAGGGATTGACATGTAAAATAAGATTGTTACTAATTCACAGTCCACAAGACCAAAAGGCAGCCCACAAACTGGGAAAAGATTTTCACCAACCCTATATCCCACAAAGGGCTGATCTCCAAAATACACAAAGAACTCAAGAAACTAGTCAACAAAACACCAAATAACCCTATTAAAAAATGGGGTACAGAACTGAAGAAAGAATTCTCAATGGAGGAAATCAAAAAGTCTGAAAGACACTTAAGAAAATGCTCCACATCCTTAATTATCAGGGAAATGCAAATCAAAACAACTTTGAGATACCATCTTACCCCTGCCAGAATCGCTAAAATTAGAAACACCAGTGATGACTTATGTTGGAGAGGATGTGGAGAAAGTGGAACACTCCTCCACTGCTGGTGGGAGTGCAAACTCATACAGCCACTTTGGAGATCAGTATGGCGGTTCCTCAGGAAAATGGGAATTAGTTTACCACATGACCCGGCAATCCCACTCTTAGGCATATACCCAAAGGATTCACATCCATGCAACAAAGACATCTGTTCAACTATGTTCATAGCAGCACTGTTTGTAATAGCAAGAACCTGGAAGCAACCCAGATGCCCCTCAATTGAAGAATGGTTAATGAAGATGTGGCACATCTACACAATGGAATACTACTCTGCAGAAAAAAAATAATGGTATCTTGAAATTCGCAGGCAAGTGGATGGCACTTGAAGAAACCATCCTGAATGAGGTAACCCAGTCACAAAAAGAGAAACACAGTATGTACTCACTCATATATGGATTTTAGACCTAGATCAAATGATCACCAGCCTATAATTCACATCACCAGAGGAACTAGGATACAAGGTGTATTCTCAGAGATTCATATAAAGTCCCTCACAGAACTGGGAAGGGACAAGTCCTCCAGAGCTCAGGTGAAGTGGGGGAGGACAGCGAATGGAGAGAGGAGTAGGAGAAAATGAGGGGGAGGAAAGGAAAACCTTTGTGACCAGGAAGATTGAGCCTGGTTAGGAATAGAAGATAGGAAAGAGAGAGAGACAGAGACAGAGAGAGAGAACATAAAAGAGGGAGCCAATATTGGTTTGAAAATAAAATTGAACACAAAGAAAGTTCGAGAGAACTACAAGACTGCTCCCAACTAACAATCTCAGCTTCCGTGGAAAGGCTATCATAAATGCCCTTCCCAGAGAGTGAGATCAACAACTAACTTCTCCATGGAGCCCTCAACTAATGCCTGTTGAAAATAGGAGCAAACACCCATACATAAACACTGAGTCGAACTAGAACCCAGAAGCAGATGGAGAGGACAAGACCACGCGGCAGAAGCACATAGAGACAGCTTACCTGAACAAGGAGGAGCTAAAGGCCACTAGACTGATAGCTGGGAAGCCAGCATGGGACTGACTCAGGCCCCCTGAATATGGGTCTCAGCCAGAAGGACTGAGCAGTCTAAGGGACCTCAGACAGTGGAGCCAGGATGTATCCCTGGTGCACAAAAGGACTTTGCGAACATATCCCCCATGGAGGGATAACTGCCTTAATCTAGAGATAGGAGAGAAGCCCTAGTCCCTACTTCACAGGACCTGTCAGATCTACATGACCCCAACTGGACGGCATTCCCCTACACATGGAATTGTGGTGGGGGGATGGGAGGGGAGGGTGTTTAGTGTGCATGTGAGAGGGCAAAGAGGGTAAAAGGGAAGGAAGGAGGGAGGGCTGGGGGGGAGGGAGGGAGGGAGGGAGAGGGAACTGGGATCGACATGTAAAACAATAAATTAAATTTAAAAAATGCTTTGACTCCAAAATTTAAGTTGAAGGACAAGTTACTGGGGAAAAGGATTTCTATTTTTGTTTCCACAGAAAATGAAAAGATGTGGATTCCTTCCAGACTAAGGTGGTTTGATCACGCCAGACCGCCTGAAACAGAGTATAAGCTAATCCTACATTCAAAACAGCTGGACAAAACAGCCCTACAGACTACAGCCAGGATATCTGAATCTTCTTCGAATCCCCCCCAAGACAGCGCCCCTTACTAGCAGGAAGTAGTTTGGAAAGAACGACGCCCAAATTCCCAAATATTGTGTATAAATGTTTGTTTTCATTTAATTGGACTTTGTTATATAAAATTAAATAAAATAAAAAAATTTAAAAAAAAAGATTGTTACTAATTAAATACAATTTATTAATAAAAAAGAAAATAATTTTAAATCACTCTATGATCATGTCATCATGTTCTTACATATTATATTTATTGGTGCATTGTGACTGTTACTGTAAATGTAAATTCCATTAAGGGCCTTATTCTGCTCTGGAGGAATTCTGAGGACAGTCTCTAGTAACATTTTCTGGGATATTTATATTTTAGCATATTTATGTAGAGGAAGAGGAAATGGTTCAAGCTTAAAACATGAAAGAATACCTAATCCAACTAGTTTGTAAATCAGCTCAACACATTATAATGCTTTACTCTTGCTAGTAAAACTCCATCAATCCATTCAAAATACAGCTTTCCTTTTCAATTTATGATCTAATGAGTGCCTTTGAAACCAAAGATTAAAGCGTTAATATCAGTTAGCAAATAGTTGTCAAAAAGAGCTCCATGGAATTAGCAAAATATGTATTACATATTTGTAGAACAATGGTGTGTAAATTAGTCTGTAAAGGACTTCCATAGATGGAGCTGCATTGACCAGTATTTAGGAATGTACTCATGATTTTCTTTCCCAGAACAACCTCATTTCCATAACCCGATGATAAGGTTTCTGCAGAATTAACAATATCATGATTGTTAGGGAATACATTTTTGGTTTCTCTTACCTACTAAGTAAGATCAGCTTTCCTGTTTCAATGAACTGATTGGTTACATCTGGGAAAGATACAGGAACTTTAGATCTCTCTCTCTCTCTCTCTCTCTCTCTCTCTCTCTCTCTCTCTCTCTCTCTCTCTGTGTCTCTCTTCTTCCCTCTTTCTTACCCCCCCCCAACTTGAAATAAAAGCCTAAAATCCAAATTTTGCCACTCACATAAAATTAGTCTTAATATAGCTAATCTTAGGTTTGCTGACTTCACTGAAACAGACAACCTGCTTAAGGAGTGACAAGACACCAAGTCAAAGAAAGAGCTCAGAGATACAAGTTGACTATAACTTGATAGTCTATCTCTCAAGTATCTCTACAGATTACAGATTACTTTGTAGCTCAGTGTTTTTTTTTTCTCACACATTTTCTTTCCACACAGTAATATCTTCACTGATTTCTTTCTGTGTACTGTGTGCTTACAGAGGTGTGAAGAAAGCAGCATCTAGCACAGTGGTGCTTGCTCTCTCACTGATGTTAATATAGTAAATAAGTATGATTAACAATAGGAAGATGAAGAAATACAATGTATGTCTTAAAGTTAGGCAGGGCACAGCCAGAGATAAGAGAGACAAGGCAAATCCAGCATAGATTCTACTGATTATTTGAAAACAGGGATTAGAGAATGAAATGATTAAGAATTCCATGACTAAGAGCAAGAGATGTGAGTGTTGAATTAAGGAACTTACATAAGAGCTCAAAACCACAACAACCATAGCATTTGGAAATGGTAGTGCTGTGGTTGGAATCTTGTTCCTTTAAAGTTCAGGGTCCCTGGCCTAGACCTTAGCATTCCTGTGTTTAGATGGCAGGAGGTTTAAGAGGTGAAGCATGGTGAGAGTATATTGGGATGTCTTGGAGGGATTATGGAAGCAGAGACTCTTGGCTTCCTACCTGATGAAACCTCTCTTTCACAATGCACACCTATGGTCCATTCACTATGAAGTTTTCACCAGAGGTTGACTCTATAGGATTGTTCAGGGTTAGACTTTGAACTTCCAGAATAGTTAATTAAATAAACCTCTTTTAAAAGTAGACAAAGCTTGTCTGAAATATTTCATTATAGTAATGTAAAGCAAACTAATATACTGCAAATGACCACTTCCACACCAAATGGTACATTGGACACAGTGACAAGAATGCAGAAATATAAATAGAATTTACTGAACTTCTTCTTTTAACTCTTTTTTAACAGAATATCTATTCATTGGTACAGCTGAAAGGGAGACTTCATCAGTTTTGCCCTGAAATATTTATGGTTTCAAAATAAATAAAATGAAGAATTGACCCACTAAGTAAACCCCTTTAGGCATGTTCTCCATCGTCCTCTTTTCAAAAAGGATGATCATATTTTGGAATGCAAATTTAAAATCAACGTGAAAAAATATCAAAACTGTGTCTGTCTAGACAAATGCAATTTTCTACTTCTGTGTTTATTGAAGAGCTTTAGTTCACAGGATATGTTTACTATTTGAAATCATACGCAGGACTTGCCATCATTTCTAAATTCAATTTAGATAGTTTCTAAAATAATTTCCATATCTTTAATGAGTTTTGTAAATCACCTCTGAGAATGCACAGGATAATATTCTTTGTGAAGCTACTGGAAGAACAATACTCATAAAAGAAAGCTAGGCTAATGAGCGCATCGCATTGGAATCTTCTCACTGTATGTTTTCTGATACTTTAATCAAGCAAGTGACAAAGAGAATCTCCACACTTATTGTGCAATACCAACAGCAACACCTGCAGAAAAATGAAGACTGTGACAACTGACAAATGGAAGGCACTGAGTATGTTAAAATGAGCCATATGTTGTATAGGCTAAAAATCTTTCTTCTACCTTATAAGAGGAAAGGTTTCTATTACCATTCACAGTGGTTAAGCATGTTATTATAATAGAACCCTACTCCAAACAGTGTAACATAATCCCTACAGTGTTTGGCATTGGAAAAACAATGGGAAAACATATGATTAAAAAATATTTTTGCTCAGAGAGAATTATTAATAAGAAAAAATGTGCTCAGTGGGAGGAAATATGTTCTTAGTAAAGTAGAATAATATTTCTATTAATTACACCCATTGAGACTTCCTTAGTGACACATAAATGCACATGCTCATGTGCCAGATAATTAGAATGAGACATCAGGATCCTCATTCAATGTTTTCTGGTATCAAGCCATCAGAACTGTCCTGAAGAGTCTTTGTTTTTGAGGACTGAAAAGAGATGGAAATTTAACAAGAAAGTAACCAGTTCAAACAAAAAAATCACATTCAGAGGGTGAATGGTCCTTAATAATAAATTTTGACATGAAAAGAACACTTAAGCTTAGATTTGTCATTATGTGTCATTAAACCAAAATACATATGAAATAATTCTCTAACCCTTCTCAGATAACCTTTGTCCTCTTGATGGAAATATACAGCCTCTCTATGGTGTATCTTTTAATGCAATTTCTTAGTTCTTTTAAAGGGTTAAATTAAGATTTTATGTAGATTCCACAAGCTTGTAGACTTACCTAGTCAGTACTGACATGCTATCTGAAATCATCAGCATTAAAATGAACTGGAAACCTGAACTTCCATTACTTTAAAAGCAGATTCTAATTATAAGAGGTATTAGTGGGGAAAAAAGAATGGAGGAGGTGGGAATAGAAGATAAGAAACAATCGTGGAAATGGTAAATTTAATGTAATAAAAACATATTATATACTCAGATGAAAACTGTGATACACAGAGGTTTGTTGAGTTATTTTAGGATATAAATCTGTACAAATATAGTAAGTAGTATCCTTCAGAGAGCTGATGCTTAATATGAACAGTAGCCTAAGGATCTAGATCAGAAAGTGATCGAAGTAGTTGTTTGGGATATTTTAAAAATTCACTTTTAAAAGTTTTGATAAATTAATGTATCCAAATAGCACATGTATGTTATAGCACATGAATGAGAAAATAGCTTACATAAAATGTTCTAGAGAGTTCTATGGATAATAAATTTTTAAATTCCCCAACAACACATTTTATATCTTCTCCTACATCTTGCCAACTATCATTCTTTTATTTCTTATTAAACCAAGTTTTATTGATTAACTATATCGGATCTGTCCTGATGTATATAGGGCAACTATATTATGAAACAGAGGGAATATTTGGTAGCAAGTTAAACATATCAGTGGTTTCATTTATAATGAGAGAATTAGATGACCTCTGGACATTCTGGTTTATCAACTATGAAAATCACAGTGAAGATGACTGATACTTAATAAGAATAATTACAAAATCATGCTTGTTGGGAAGCTTGTGAACTCCAATCTGATAGCTGAGAAACGAGCATAGAGCAGACCCACATTCTCTGAATGTGGTGTTAGTTGAAAGGACTATGCAATCTATGGGGCCTCTGGTAGTGGATCAGTATTTATCCCTAGTATACAAATGGACATTGGGAGCCCATCCCACATAGAGGGATATTCCTTTAGTCTAGACACATGGGGGAGGGCCTAGGCCCTGATCAAAATGATATGACAGACTTTGAAGACTCCCCATAGAAAGAGGCCTCACCCTCCCTGGGTAGCAGAAAGGTGATGGGATGGGGGTTAGGTGGGGGAAACAGGGAAGGACAGGAAGATGCAGGAAATGGGACTGACATGTAAAACAAGCTTTTTTCAAATTTAAATTAAAAAAATATTAAAAAGACAACAACAAATCATGCTTGTATCCTCAAGTTTTTAACTGAGGTTCAAAATCTTATTATCAAATAGGGTATCCAGTATACATTTTTTCATGTATATTAAATGTTAAAAATATAATGAGTTGACATGGTTTCAGTGTTACAATAAAATTAGGTTGAACTGGTCTATGTATTTACTAAAATGTGCCTTGGTATCTAACCAAAAGAATATAAAGACCTAACTTATTTCTGCAAATTTTCATTCTTCTTCTATATAACTTCTATTCATATTACTCCAAACATTTCATAAGATTGGCCTACCACTGACTAGGAACTGGTAGCCAGTTTCCCACATGTCCTTAATTAGCACCACTTTTAGTTTTGACACACGTGTCTTCTGTATTGTAGTAGGAGAAATTGGGGTGATCAATAGAATTCATTATGAATAAATTGTCACTATCAAGATCTCACCTTGTGCTGTTAACACGGTCTCCTTCATACTCCCTCTTGCCTTGCTTAATTTTCAGTGTTGTGTAGCCCCAGGAGAAGCCATAAGGTAAGGGAATAGAGACCTTAAGCCAAAAGTCATGAAGGAACTATGGCCTGCCAAAAGCCATGTATGTGAGCTCAGAAATAAATTCTATAGCTGCAATACGTCCAAAAATTTAACTGCAAACTTGTGAGCAATTCTGAGCCAGGATTGCACAGCTAATATGCTCAGTGATCCCTCAGCAACAGAAAATGTGATACAATAAATGCTTTCACTTTTAAAGTAACTAAAAATGCAAAAATATTAAAATCACATTAAAATGATTTGTTATGTAGCAATAACTAACTGTAACAGATTTTGGTGTGTTAAAGATGAATACAGCTATTATAATAAACCCTAAATATGGAAGCACCTTTAGAATTTGGCGGTGGAATTTGAGATGGTAAGCAAAAGCCTTGTATTTTGGAGATGTTATTGGAAGCATGGTGGTCTCTGATAGAGCTCCAGGGGGAGAGCTTTGAGAATATGAGATAATCACAATTAGGATCTTAACAAGTGAATTCTTGTACTGTTAGATGCAGAATATTTAACAATACTGTTGCCTTAACTACAGAGAATGCAGATATTGTACTTAACAGACAAGGCATTCTACCAGAAGAGTATTCCAAACAGGATACTCCATGTACTTATTTGACCCATTCTTACTGATCGCAAGACAATTAAGAAGAGAGAGTGCAATGAAATAAAGAAAGATAGCTAAGCAAAGGGAACCTAACAACCAGTGTATAAAACATTTCCCAATCTTTATAGAGAATAATTGATCTTAAGATAAACTCACAGGATAAGTATAAGATCTCTGTTAAGACCTAGAAGATTAAAGCTGTTGTCTCAGAGTGTTCTTAGGTCAGAACAAAGGTCCACACAAGGAGTGGATGCAATGCATACAAATCAGAATGAAACAGAGCTTCTAGAAAGTTTAAGGGCATTGACCTTTCCAATTTCAGCAGCTGGTCAAGAGGAGGGATTTCCATGGAGGTATCTGTGGATGTCAGGTATGTTTTGTCACAATGAAGTAGATGCCAAAATTTCATAGAACATTAGCAGGTATTTAAAAGAACTAGAGCTTAATAAATAAATAATAATAATAAAAAGCCATTTAGAACTTCTGTTGAGGAAAAACTTCTCAGCTAAAAATAAATATTTGATCCTTTCCATGAAAGAGGAGGGATTGGTGTGAGATGGAGTTGTAACACCAATCATGGACACTCACATGCTGGAAAGTCTATAGGAGTCCTTCCATTCCCAACACATCAGACTATCTTGGGTAGTAACTTTTCCTTTTTTTTTCTCACCGGTCTGAAAGGCCACATGTGGATGATTGTACTCTACAAGAGGAGCCTCTTGCTCACCCACAACTAATTAATAGATATTTACCTATAAATGTATTTAATGCATTGTAGGGAAAACAAATGTTTGGGAGTAGAGAGAGTTTTCCAGACAATAAGATGAACCTTTAATTACTCCTGCCAAGTTGTCCTCACAGGCTTGCACATTCCCTCTTAGATCTTTGTCAGTGCTATTCCATCTATGACAAGGTATGTGACAGAACTGAAGGCAGCAGACTTGGGAGAGTCCTGTTGCCTGGGAATCAAGATTCACTGGACTGAGTATAAGTTAAGTGAGGTTTATTTGGGGAGAATTCGCTTATACATGAAACAGAAGACCACCGCTTGTTCCCGTTCCACGGATGCCACCCTGCCACCCGGATGCTCTCTACAACCGGAACAGGAAGCAAGAGAGACAGCTGGGTCGGGGACCCCAGACCTAGCCTTCCCCCCACATCATGTCCACACCTGTAAAATTGGTGTGGTCAGTGCTCCAGGTACGGGTGGGGTGGATATCTCACTACAGAGTTGGTTTTATAAAATTAACTTCCATAGTGGAGACTCTTGTTTACATCCCTTCTTTCTGCTGAATCCTGGGCTGCTGCTTTTTCTTTTCCTTTCTTTTTTTTTCTTTTTTTAATTGAAAATAGATTCTTCTCTCATACAACACATCTGACCAGTTTCTCTTCTCTCCACTCCTTCCAGCATCCCACCTCATATCCGCTCCCACCCTCTCTCCTTGAGATCTTTTCCCCATCTGTTAACCTTTAGAAAGGAGCAGGTCTCCCAGAGACAACTAAAACAAAACAGAAAGCACTGAGACAAGGCAAAAGCCTCTATATGGAGGCTAAGCAATGCAATTCATTAAGAGGGAAACGGTGCAAAGAGCAGGCAAATCAGAAACACACCTACTTCTAATTTTAGAGTCCCCCCCCCCAAAAAAAAAGACCCACAAACTAACAGGCATAACTTACACACAGAAAACCTGGTACAGACCCTTGGTGACCCTGTGCTTGCCCATTCTGTTCAGTGAGCTGTGTTCTCTGGATGTCCTCCATATCCTCCATCCACTCTAACTCCCATAATCTTTCCTGCTTGATTGCCTGAGCTCTGAGGGTAAAAACCCAGTGGAGACCATGGCTATGGGTCTCTGAATCTGCTCCATCTGAATCTGCTCCAATTTCCTGCCAGAGAACGTTTCTCTAGTGATGACTGGACAAGGAAATTATTCATGATTATTGCAGAATATCATTAGGAATCATTTCATTGATTCATTCATTCATTTATTCGTTTATTTATGCCTGGTGTGCTTGGTTCTACCCTAAGTCTTAGGGTTATCCAGCCTTGGATTCCTGGCCATTCAGGCAATGTAGGACATGTGTTTCCTATCATGGCATGGACTGCAAGTTCAACAAGAATATGATGGTTGGTCACTCTCACAAGTTGTGCCACCATTGTCCCAGCATATTTTTCAGGCAGGTAAGTGATATAGCTCTATTGGGAAGAACAAGGTAAGTAATGAATGTGTCCATTCAACAGAAACAAGAGAGTGAAGGCTTGCTGATAGCAACATGCATGAGCTTAGGGACAGATTTTATAATTGTTTTCTACGATTACTGAAGCCTTGAAAATTTTGACTAAAATTTCCTATATGATTTGTATCATAACTATCCAGTTAATCTATACCTGGATTCTTGGTGTATATACTATGCAGTAATTAGCTGCTATGTTTAAGACACACTTGTTTGTCATTAACTGACAATTAATACATTGTTGTTACCTGCTTTTGTTTTTTATCATTTATTCTTAAATGTTTGGTATTATATCGGAGAATTGCCAAGACAGGTTCAGAAAATAGTGATAGAGAATAGCAGACAGGGTAAATTCCAGTTGAATATCTCCCCAAAGGCTAGTAATCCTTGGTAAATGTCTCTCTTTAAAATGCTTTAGGCTTTGTCCTCACAAGTGGAGGACATTTTGTTTGTTTCAGAAATTGTCCTATCTTTTCTAGAACAATTCACTATTAATGGAGCAGACTCTGTTGTACTAAATATATTTTTTTACATTAGTTTTGACTGCATATGAAATGCCATCCTAGAAATACATTTGTCTCTAAGAGGTTGGGTTGTTCATGGAATTGATTGAATCACTGCTGATCCTGGATGGAGTTGTAATCCTTGGAGAAATGCTATGCTAGATTTGATTTGAGGATTGTTAAAATAGAATTACAAGGCACTCATGAAATGATTCCATTGGTAAAGTGCTTGGTATGCAAGCATGAGGACCTGATTTTGAACCCCTCAACTAATTAAAAAAGAAGGTGGACATAGGGCACATTTGTAATACTCAATATATTTGACAGAGCGACTAATATTGGGGTTCAAGATTCAAGTTGAATATCATAAAAACAAAGCAGCTGGTCACTAGCTTTTTACCTCTACCTTCGATGAAATGGGCTGGTCCTGTCTCCACCAGCTTTCACAAAGCCCCCAGCATGGCTAGAGAATTAATGCCTCTTTGAGACTTTGCTTCTCTCCCATATACTTCCTTCATGTTGGGATTGAAGATGTGAGCTACAATTCTCTTTGAGACTGAGTCACTCTTGTGCAGATCTGTGTGGCCTTGGACTCAAAGAGATCAGTCAGTCTATTCTTAATCCCAAGGCCTAGGTTTAAAGGTATGTACCACTACTTCCTAGCTTCTGGCTGCTAGGATAAAAGTGTGTATCACCACTACCTGAACTCTATAGCTTGAGGCTGACTTTGCTTTCTGAATCCTCAGGCAAGCTTTAATAAATTATGAATAATATATCACTACACATATGCAGGCAATCTCAGCAGTGGGGAGGCAGTGTGGATCCCTGAGCTAACTGGCCACCCTGCCTGGCCTACCTGTAGAACTCTATGTCAGGGATTGACCTCATCCTACAAAATAAGATGAGTGGTACCTGAGAGACTAACCTGAGGTTTCAGGTAAAGTCATGCATGCCTTTGTGTGAATACACACACACACACAGACACACACACACACACACACACACACACACACAGGAACACATTCACCCAATGATAAGCGCACAGTTTGAGATAATTACCCTTAGTTCCTCTGTTCTGAAATCAAAGATGAAATACCCACTAAAAGAAAATGAGTATCAGCATTTCTCCTTGGATTTCTCTATACCACCAAAAACATGAGGCAAATGCATGAAATAATGAAAGAATTAGAAATGACTGAGTTGTGAAAGTCTAAAGAAATTCAGAAATATCCATTGATTTTTTACCAGTATAAATTTTCAATAGCATTTTATCTGGAAAAGTTAAATCCATTCACATTTTAATATGAAAAAAATCCCTTTTATGTTTATTTTATTTTCATTTTCATGTCACCCTCCCTCTTCTTGCCTAAATTTTGAGATTCAGTTGATCATGTGCAAAAAAAATGTCTGGACGAAGGGTCAAAAGACCTAAATCTAAGTCCTGGTCTTTGTTCTCTCTCTCTCTCTCTCTCTCTCTCTCTCTCTCTCTCCAGTTATATACATACCTAATACATAGAGTGATTTTGCAAAATTTCAGCTGTTACATCTGAGAATTTTCCATGTCTTGACTTTGGGAAGAATCACTTAGTGTTCTGAGCTTTGGATTTCAAAAGAAGAGTACAGAAATTACCCTTTGTTCATTGAGTTTTAAAAGCAAATTTCATTGCTTATAAATCTCTTAAACCATAAAGTATACTCTGTACTGTTCTTTCCAAATGCTGAAATAATTATTTTTAAAAGAATAAAAGTCATGCTAAAGGACAAAGTAATTAAGATAAGAAAAGTGATATAAAAGCCAGCACTGCGACTTGGGTGGTGAGATCCTGTGTGCTGGGGAATGAGTGCTGTTAATACAAGCACTGGTGGAGACTGTGGCTGTGAATGAGAGTAAAACACCTATAGGAGTCTTCATGTACACTCATAACATCAGTTCACATTGACCTAGGCTACTATCAATTTTCAAGTCCATAATGCTACCTGAAAGAAACCTGGGACTGGCATAAAGGTACAACTTGAAAAGACTGAGTTTGTTATGACCTTGACATTGAGTTAGAATCACTGTTTTTATAATTATTTCAATGGCAAAAAAACAAATGAAGATTGATTTTTATATCTGTGTACAATAAGTTTTTCTGATAAGTGAATTCTGTCTGATTAACAACATGCTTTAACTCCTCCATATTTCTCGCCTATGTCAGGAATTATCATATGAATAAAAACTCATGAAAATGACATTAGAGGTCTTGCTTTTGTACCTATTTGATACAAAAAGAAATAATATTCTAACATTTATCTCATTACCAATACTACACTTTCAAGATTCACATTATTAATAAAGTTATGTCAAGGTTATCAACCTTCAAGATTCAAGGAATGTAATTCTGTTGCATTTGAAAAGACATTGAAAAGGAAATGACCACTGTGATGGTAAAATCATAGACGTCAGTAAATGTTAATACACTGCAAGATCCAGCTTCAATGAAGGAGACTGGAGGTTAGCCTTTTAAAGAAAGAACTAAGCAGGGGTTCGATAACTACATTAGAGGGAAGCTGATCATGAAGCCAAGTACTGGGTAGGACCAGCAGATGCAAGAAGTAATAAAGACACGATGAAAAGGAGACCTCAGAATTTCAAAGCTGGGCACACCTGGCTAGTATCTCCATAGCAACCATAGTTTTGAAAGCATCTCCATAGTTTTGAAAGGTGGAGAATCTAAACTTTGTAAAATTTTACCACAAAAGGCTAAGAAAGTAAAATATTGGGTTGTCCCAAACTTAGGGTCTAAAATGACTTGGCAACTCATTTATATAATGCTTGTAATAATTGAACTATAGAAATCTATCTCTTCTGAGCAGTGACAAGTAGGTTCTTCAACAGGGTACATACCTGACACACAGGGAGTATTAAGTAAGTCTTACTGGTTCCATTAATATTCAGTTTCTCCAAGACTACAGAATAAACTTCATGGGTCTTACTATTCAACATTTTTTTTTTTAAAAAAAAAAAAACCTTCTAGATTCAAATTGAAGTGTTACTCACTGACCATTTATAATACTGCGTGTTGATTGTACACATTTTTGTTAACAGTACACAACACTGCCTAGTGCGAGTTCTCCCTCTGATATTTCTCTGGAAAACAAAAATCAGCATAGAACACTAAATAGTAGTACAACCTGCTCATCCTTTTCTTGCAGTATTCCTCTGATTATAACCTCCTCGTATCTAATTCATCAGTGTTGAAGATAATTTCCTTCCTTCATAAAATATTAACATTCTTTTCTTGTGTGACTAAAATTGTCTTCAAGCAACTTCTTCCTGTCATTAATTAAAATAATGAGTAATGTAATATTAAATGTGTAATTCTCTGACAAGCACTCAAGTGTTTGCTGAGAAGTCCCATTCTACCGAAAACATCTGGAAAATAACATAGTAAATTAAAAAGCTGATACTTTAATATACTACAGGGTAATCCCCAAGTCTAGGTAGGCAGAGTGCCAACTTGGCACAGCTCTGGCTCCTGGCACTGGGCCATAGCTTCCTCCTTTTTCTTCACTTGATGTTCTATATGAAGATTTACTTACCCACTCTCCATTTTCACTGTGTTACTTATCACACAAGAAAATGATTACAAATACATTCCAACACAGGTTGGCTTTTCTGCTTGCGACAGACAGTGTCTCACACAGGCTCGTTGATCATAAATATTTTAGGTACTCTGATAGACTTGGGTGCAGCTGTAGTTAGTAAAAATAGTTGTATGACTCCTGCCCCAGCAGTAAAAGTAAATTGCTCCTTTTCATTGGTTTTATGTCCCCTGCTAGATGCATTTTAATTGGCATTCATGTCCCCTTCCAAGAAGCTAAAGTCTGTTTGTTACTTTTCCCCCTCTGTCAAAGCTTTAAAACTCAGTCATCCAGCACTTCATGAAACGAGTTACCTGGTTTGACTGGGACTTTACTGTTCTGATTACAAGTGCTCACAGTCATATGATTTACAGTTTGTAAAAGACTCTCATAATCCTGACACATTTGATCCTACAATGTACACAAGTAATCATCCTGGTTCTCATCAGAAGTCAAAAACTCAAGGTGTTAAATGATCCTTCCCAAAGTGGAAGGACAGAACAGAAGCAGATATTGTTTATAGAAAGACAGATTTACATGAAGATAATGATTTTTGCTTGTAAAAGCATAAGTTTAAAACAAAGGCATAATCTAGGGTTCAAATATTTTTGTGCCTTTGCATCCAAAGCAACATCTTATGTCACAAAATGCAAGTGTACAGCAAGAAGCAAACTAGAACTGTATGTCATCAGAGAGACTTTGAGTATTTCTCATGTCTCAGGTAAAATAATCTTTAGGTATTCTTTGTTCCTGTCAAATAAAAATAACTTGTAACTCCTCAGCTATTCAATGTTTCCTACTCTATGTGGTATGGACAATTTCCCACATCACACTTTTGTTTCATTTGGCTGAATATTTAACTACTTTAGATAAGACTCCTCTTGAGAATTTTTTTATTAATTTATCTTAGATATTTCCAGAGTACTTTGAACTTTATCTAGAATACAGAAGGTACTCATTAAGTATTTGGCATCAAGTGTATTTGTTCATTCTATATTTTCCTAGCTGTGATTCCTCCAGGATCCCTAGTGTAATTACCTGTGTTCTGCATCATGATATCCAGGGGAAGGTAGAGACTCAGAGGTTGAATCTGTCCATGAGTGTGATAATCTGTTGTCCTTTGCTATAGTAGTTCCCACACAAATACAAGATAAAGAACATAAAGAGAGCCAGTAAGGGTCTTTGTGTATTTGTATTTTTCTATTCATAACAGGAAGAAACATCTACCTGACATTTTGGTGTCATCTATGAGGCTACTTAGTGCATGAGTGATCTGTAAATTTCTAGATTATGAGTGAATTTGTCTTGAAACTTTCCATAAGCTATATTGCTACCATGACTCCTGATAAGATAATTTAAATTACCCTTCACTTTCTCAATGACTTACTATCAGACTATAAGGATAGCATGCATATGATAAGTTCACTTATTTTCTAAACCTTATTATATTATGTGTTTCATGTGCATATGTCTTTGTTTCTGGAACAACTGTGGCCTCAATATAATCTCAAGCAGTTGGACAATGAACCTCCTTTACTGCTCTCTGCTACAGAGTTCAGGCTCAGAATATTAAGATTAGACATTAGCTTCTTCTATAATACTGCTCTAACTTTTCCCTAGGAATCTCTCAGTGATAATATTTTTATCACTCAAACACCTAACTAACCTCATTCACTCGAGGAGGAAAACCACAAAAACAAAAACAAACAAAACCCTCATCCAGGACTCATTCCACAACATTCCACACCCTCAACCTCTAGGTACCAAAGCTCCCTTCACTCCAACTCCCAAGAGTCCTGAACCTATCCTCACTGTTCTTGCTCAGCCCTCTTAAATATGGACATACGATGTATGCATCATTTTTTTTGCTTAAAGTATTACAGTGTCTATGTTCCCAAGAAGATAGAGTAACATCCATTCTCTAAAGTTTTCTTCATTTTAACGTTTTCAAAATCAGTATATAGTCCATTGATATTGTCCAGTTTCTCAATAGGGAACAATTCCTTTCTTTAATATTACAACACTTGACTAAGTAAATCCTGATTGGTTGAACCTATATAACTCTCTTACCATTCATGCATGACAAACTGATGGGAGACAGGTAGATCCAAAGCTTTTTTCTAAGGTATGGAGAAGGAACATTATCAATCCCCTGTTTAAAACCTGCTACATGCTCTCCAGAGGCAGTAATAACCTGGGGCCTGAGGCCTGGGGGCTGGGCCCTGAGAGCTTTTCCAAGTCCCTCATATATCCAGAAGGCACATGCCCTTTAAAATAGAGAAGCTGAATGAGCTGTAATGAGATTTCATCCTGATAAAACCACAATAAATTGAAAATAATATAAAGCAAACTTATTTAAACACACCAGGCCTAGAAAGCACTATGCCATTGTTTAGTCTATTTAAACATAAACTTACTTATTGGCCATTAAAAAAAAAACAAAGTAAAAATTATCTCATGCAATTTATAAATAGTGTCCTAAAACTTGAAAAAAACTATAAAGGCAGGTAGTCACATCATTGCAGAGTCAAAGAAATCATTTGATCAGCTGTAGTTTCATGCACATGCCTCTAATTCTAGAAATTGAAGGTTGAGTTAAAGAGGAGCCAGAATTAAATGCCAACCTGGGATAATAAGGACTTCATGGCTATACACAAGTAAAGTAACTCATTTGTAAGCTATTGACAGTCAATACTGCAAGCACATGAATGCCTTACGCAAAACTTGAAGTCAAAGTAGAAATCATGGTATCCACATTACAATTCAATTAAAAAACACACACCAACAAGCATAAATTCTGCAAACACTCCCATAAATAACCATCTAGGTTTATAAGTATCAAAATGGTTTTATGAACCATATTTTATCTCTGTAAAAGAGTATCACATGCCTCTTGGAGCCTAGCTCTGTTATGTTTTGTTTCAAATGGACTTGGTTATATATATATATAAAAAAAAAAGTAGTTTGTTTCCCCAGTAAGACTCCCTTGGGTACTACTAAATTTTCATAGGCAAGTGGTTATCAATTGGAGATAGCTTTTAGGTTGGGGATGGGCCTGAGGCTGGATATCTTTTATTTCTTCTGCCTATCTGTATTAACTATTCTAGACTAGCTGACCCTTGAACTTTCTAATTTGCAGGAGATTCTTTTGTCTCCACTTGTAATAGGAAAACAGGGATTACAAATCCCATCACATCCAGGTTTCTACAAGGTTTCTGCTGATTAAATTCAGACCATCTTGACTCATGTTTCCCTCCACCCATAGTAAACTATTTTCTGAGTTTCATTTCCTCTATGTGTAATCTAGAGTTAATGATGAGGGAAAAGGTGACTAGAGAAGGAGGAGGAAGAGTAAAGAGCAGAAGCAGATCTCCTCATAATCTTGGTGAAAAAGGAAAACATAGAGAACAAAGTGGAGAAAGGATATGGACTAGTGAAAAGTTGAAGACTGTGAGGGATATGAGATGAATGCAATCAACTAAAAAATGTATCTGGATTTCAACCAGTCTGTGTGCAGTGCTGTATCCATTTGATCCACCCTAGCACTAGGAAGGTGTAGACAGAGTGATTTCTGTGAGTTGCAATTCAATCTGTTCTACAAAGTGAACTGAACCACATATGAGACCCCGACATACTTATTTGTGAGGAAATAGACTGCTCTTATGTAGCACTGTACTAAGCCTAATCTTCAGCAAAGTTTTGGGTTGCATGAGATTAAAGGACTGATGAAAAAGCCTTCTTTCTATCTTCACTAGAGAGGTCTCAATAAGAGGAACTGCAGAGACTCACAAGCCCCAAAGCAGAAAGGCTGTGTGTAAATCCCACTGTATCCACTTGTGGATTTAAAGTCTGTGAGAGAAAGGATAAGCATTAAAATAAACTTCTGTAGATATCAGGGGACCAGAGTGTGTACCTATCATTTAGATCACAGTATACACACCAGGTCATTAAAATAAGGATTATCCCACCATACAAGTTTGCATAAAAGGATTAGTTGATGGGGACCATCCACTGCCTAACTTGCTTAAACAAAACAAAAGACACTAGCTGGCTTTACCACAGATTGTTTTAAGAATGAGGAAATGATGTGCTTGGTCTTTGGGGCTCTTCTAAAAAGAAAAGTAGAAAGAGAACATGAAAGGAAAAAAGTTTGGGAAAATGAACAAATCATTAATGTTTTATAAAAATCCTTCTTAATGAATGTAGATGTTAAGAGAATAAAATTAAAATCTAAATGATACATAAGAAATGCAAGAATATTAATTTCAGAAAAGTTTGAAAATAACAGATACTCAGGAAAAATTATGTGGATGTTGGGGTATGAACCATTTGAAGCATGGAGATGCTTGTAGTCCAGCAGCATGCATAGAGCCAATTTTATGGTGTTAATATGAGTTTGAAGCTAATAAAGTAGTAATTTTCAAGAGAGATGTAAGAAACGAAAAGTAGAAGCTATTATATGGCTTGTAAGATGTTGGCAATCTGACAATCTGCCCAGCTGGGGAGTTATGTAAAGTTTTACTTATTTACTATTATCCAACAGTTATTTATTGGACACCAACTAGATTTAGATCACATAACTGAGATAGGGGATAAAATTTGAATAGATTTTCAGACAGCCAATTAAGTGCCTAGTCACACTGCAATTTGGTCTTACAAAATAGATATTTGAGAAAATGGTTCTTGTCCTCATTTATTTATAACTTGGATATGACTCAGCAGCTCCTTAAGTCAGGTTTTGGAGAAGTTGGGACAAACTAATATTTACTTTCATATCAAATTGTGAGTTGTACTAAAAGTAGAAGCTAGGGTGTCTTCAGAGGAAGTGAGCAATTTCACTGAATAATGCTGCAGATAAGGCACTCCAGGTGGATTTGCAGGCTATGGCTCCAACTTGAGGAAAACAAGAGAAGGCAAGTGGTGAGAGAGGTTCTAAGCATCAGCTTAGAGGTTCTAAGGGCAGCTTCAGTGAGGGCTCAGAAGCTTGGTGAAGGATGAGTTTGCAGTTCAGGTTTTGTTAACAGTTCACACTATTGAATGATTTACTCAGAAAATACAGGAGCAAAAGGCAGAACATGAATGATGTGAGAATTAGGCTAGAATCTGTAAATTAGTCTGAGGGAAATAGAGAACTATAGAACACTTTTTGAGATAAAATAGTCATGTTGGATGGACAATAACTCTGATGGTAATATAGATAATTCCTTATAGGGATTAAAGTACTTCAATAAAAGATCAGGAATTCTAAATAACAATGAGAAGTAAGAAAAAAATTCAATATCATATAAAAAAACTATAAATTTTACGTGGCTACTAATCTTCAATTTTACCCTTAATTGTACATGATATATGTATCATCTGTTTATATACAAAATTGATAATCCTATAGAGAAATCATAAACTAGCATTTGCAAAATCTATAACTCTAGACCAAATATAAATGAGACACATTTAAGTAGGTATTAGGCTAAGTGAGACCATTTTAAGTATTTGTTAATCGATTCAACATTTAAACTTATATATGTGAAAATGATTTATGGAGAGAAAGTATCTATTGCATCAAGACTTGCTTTGATACAACCAGTGCTGTTCTGGTACTAACTGGCAATAAACAGAAAGGATATATGACATTTGTGGCTTAAAATTTTTCATTATTTACAGATAGATGGGAGATTGTATGTATTTAGCTTCTGATTGGGTGCATTTCTCCATTCATTGTGGAAGTAGAATGGAGAGATCAAAGAATGCCATTGAAGCAGCTGTCTTTGTTTTGAAATCCTTGGATGTGTGTTTATTTCACCTTGATTAAGCAGCAGCTTATGCTAAGCTTGGTGAGGGGATTGCCTGGAGCTTGCATCTGCATCCAGTGCTATGACAACTTACAAAACAACTGCAGCACAAACCCAAGCTGGCCCAGGAGGAGGAGGAGGGGAAGTGAAAAGAGGGACTGTCATTGGCAGTAGGGTGTGCATTTTTCTTAACACAGACATTTCCATTTCTAGAAGCTCACTGCTTCTCTTTCCCCCAGGCATTTTAGTTTTTATTTACAGAACAAGGTAAGGATGTGATTTTCAGTCACAGGTTTTCTAAGTGTTACCAACTGTGAAATGGAAGGATAGCTTAATTGACACATAAGAACTTAAAACAACAGACGTTCTTCCTTCAGGCTCTGATACTTAAAAGCCCAATGAACCAAATAATTGTTTGGGGTTTCCCAGTTGCTTGTTGTATACACTCAATGTTACTGGCCTCTTAGATAGCTAGTTTGTCTATGCATCTACTCCAAGGATGTTTCAGGGGGACAGATCATATTAGTAACTATTTCTTTTTGTTGCCAAAAGAAAGACTACTTTTTTATTCATTTGTAATAATAATATAGCTATGCATCTCACACTGCCTTTTTACTTGCTATCTTTCTTACTGTGCTTTCCATGTTCCACCACACAGGGATCAAGGGAACAATTATAACTGTGGATAGATTCTTCAGGGAGGATGGCCAACAAGCAAGTCAAAGGAAAGAATCTACAGAAGTACTTCAATGAAAAGTCAAGGGGAAACTGAGTCACTCGTGATAAAAATTACAAAGGATGAAAAGGGCAAGAGAATAAGTAATATAATAAAAAAGTAGGGTAAAAAGCAAAAAACTTCTGTGTAATGACTTCATTGAGCTAAAGAGTCAGCAACAAGAGCTGAAGATGTCAAGGGCCTTTCACAAATTTCATCCCAAATGCCATTCAGAATAATAACTAAAATTACATCATATGTGTTGGCATTTCAGAGACTAGTCTAGCAATTCTGACCTCCCTCAACTTTTTATGAAAATTTATTTTTGTCTTCTATGATAGGCTGGGTCTTAGTTCATCTCTGTGACTAGCTCATTGCCTTCACCTCTTACAACCTAGGATCCTATGAACAGACCAACCCACTACATTATAATAATGACTTTAGATGTCTGTGTTACCTACAACAACATGAATGCCAACAGTTATCATTGTTGTTACCCCCAAACAACTGCTTGTCTTGGGCTCTAAATCTGGTCAACAGCATCCTCAGCACATGGCCCGTGATGCCATCTCTTTCTGTTCCCTTCATCTTTCCTTCACAAAACATCTATGACTGCCTTCAGCTTTTTATTTGAATTTAAATAGCAGTTAGCATAAACAGCACAGAATTAAAGATAAGGATTATATTTTTTAAAACCATTTCCAATTATTTTGCTTTAGATGCAAATTTCTTATGTCTAGGGAATTTCCTGTGTGGGTTTTGTGTTCTTTTGTTTAGAAATACTCATTTTAGTTCATTTATGCGTGTGACAGATGCTCTCATAGATTTCCTTGCAAAGAATATTTTGTTGTTTCTTGTAGTTGCTTGTATGCCTTCTCTGTAAACATTGCATTGTTAACTCTCTGGAAATTTTTGAATTGCTATTCTCACCTGTGTTAATAACAGTTCCCTCACAAGCAACTGCAAGGGGAAATGAAGCCCCTGATTGAGATGAAGTTTCTCAAACAATACCCAAGTTGTGCTGGGCACTGGATACATGCAGGCGCTATGAATGTCATCAGTACCATTGCTGTGTGGTCAGCACGATTCATGAAAATTAGAGACCTGTAGATGTAGTTCAGTTGGTAAGATTCTTGACTACTGTGCCAAAGTACTTTAATTTGATACTCAGTATTATAGCTTGTAAACAATGTGTTCTTGTAATCCCAGAAACATTTGTACCTATAATGTGGACAATTTTATCATTATTATATTATTATTATGAAACAAAGTCAAGAGCTTAAAAGACACAAACATAAATAACAACTTTACATAGACAGTCTGCTTTTCACTGATGGGAGTCATTCTATCATTGTCTAATTTTCAATGCACTAAGATCTGGTTCATTTAGAAAAAAATGTACATTTATATTAACTCGGTTTAGGAATACAGTGAAGCATTTCTGTCATGTAAGAAGGTTTACAATCGTTAATATTTTAAGGTTAAAAGGCACATTTATGTGAACAATTTGGAAAAAAGCCTCCAGTCAAACATTAATTCCCTAGGATTGGCATATCTGAGGAGAGGAAGCTCTCCAGTCTCCATGAGTTAGCAACCCCTACCTTCCAGCTTTGCATGACTGCTTGGTATGCAGTACCAGGTCACAGGTGGAAGGAGTTGGGGACTATTATACAGTGTAAATGTTTATAATATATCATAATTACTGACACACCTGTGGTAAATAACTGAGGTTGTGAGGCAAACATGCTGAAAATGCTCAGAAGAGAAAGTGAGGAATGAAACTCTCATTTTTAACCTGCCCTTGGATGAGATCCAAATTATGTGTTGTGTAAGTTGGAAGAGCCATTTGCAAAGTTCTTGACATGTTTGTCTTCAGTGTTTGTGCTCCACCGACCACCAGCCCCTTCCCCAGCTCCCAGTATTCTGTAATGACTAGGCTCTGGGATCCATACATTCTTTGATACCATAGATTCTTGTCTGGAAAAAACTTGTACTTTACTTTTCAAATATAAATTGATTAGGTATTTACCTGACAAAAATGAAGCAACAATTGACAGAATAAAAAGTATAAATTATTGTAATGCTTAAGTTAAAAATTTTGGTTCTCTCTGTCTACATAAATAAGACATAAATTAGTTGATTTCATTCCTCAGTGGTTTGTTTTACATATAATCTGTCTTAGTGGCACACAGGAAATAGTGAAATGAACTTGACCTAAGGTGGCATAGTTTACCAGATATGGACTTAGATGACATAGGTAAGATTTTATGGAGATCACCATCATTGAGGTTCAGAAGATGATTTAAATTCTATTCTTAGATTATGTAAATAGAAAACCTAGAACAGAGATTGCTCAGATGGTAAATGCACTTTCAGCTAAGCCTGAGGATCTGAGTTCAATCCTGGGGTCTCACATTTAAAAACTGATTCCTGCTGCTTGAAATCTGATATCCACATGCACATGGTGACATGTGCACCCCCTCCCCCTTAAACACAAATAAAATAAGGTACAATTTTAAAAAAGAAAATTGAGAGAATAATTCATAGCCCATCAGAGAAGATGGCACCAGTTTGCAGGACCCCATGATGGATCTGACTGTCAAACTCATTTTAATTAGAACTCTCAATTTTCATTGACTTGAATTCATCTACTCTGTGTTTTTACTTTTCCCTTTACATGTTTATGTACAGCAGGATATGTAAGCATTTCAGAAATAATTTCAATGTAGTAAACAGTAATAAGAAAATATCTAAGATTTTGCCTTAGCGTAGTTTATATCTTACCAAACCAAAAAAAAAAAAAAAAAAAAAACATTTACTTCTAAAAAACAAATCATAAAACAACACAGTCCAATTCTCTCGAGAAAACAGAGATGTAACAAAGCAGCTACATCTCAGTTGTAGAAAGTCTCAGAAGTAGTCATGAATAACCAAATCAGGTCTAATCATATTTAATTATGTTCTTCTCAGCTTTAAAGTTAACATATAAAATTGAAACTGGGCTCATGGGTCATAGGTGCTCTAAAAGGAATTTGCAAATGCTGCACAGGCCAATGGGGCTGGATGCTTGATATGGTTTTAAGAGACAGGAAAATCCTTACCCCATGAACCCAGTAAGAAAGAAACACAGCCTGAGGCTATAGCAACAAGGAATTAATGAGCCACAGGACATAAAGCCTAATAGAGAGCAAAGCATATTAATGAGCCTGGAGCTCATGTTCACCCTCAACCAATTAGTCTGAGAAGACCTACCTGGTGTCCCTCTCTCTGATGCCTCTTTAATACATGTTGCATACTGCTGCTAGAGAATCTTGTCATTTCACATTTGGTCACTTAGAGAATCAAACCTTAAATGTTTTGTCTTGCAAGGCCATCCAAACTTACATCTAAAGTTATCTCCCAATTTATCATAAACACTTCTTTCCCAAGGCAAAATGTATCATAAAAGTGGAGCTCCCCTGTGGCAGAAAAATCCACCACAAAATCTTGTCTAAAGAGCTGGTCACAGGGCTGGGCCTTGTTGAAGGATGGATGGATTAATACTAGGTTGGGACTGGAGTTGGTGAAGAATTAAGCAAAACCCAACCCATCAGGGAGGGGGGATCCTGTGGGCTACTCTGTTCTGAGGCACTGGGATTTCTTCAGTTTGCTGCACTTTGTTTACTCAGAGAGGGTTTCCCCCCTGTACATTTTGTCAAGGAGAGAAAAGCATAATACTTTCATTTTCAAAAACTTTCCCGAAAAAGGCAATAAAGGAAATGAATCCCCAGTGGATAATGCCTTTTCATACTGCTGTACAGCCAGACATTTTACCACATTGCTGTCTAAATAAATCATTCATTTACAAGTTCCTTTGGGTTTTTAGACAAAATGATCTTTTATAACAAAATGTTCTTTCTATCATGTTCTGTCTGTTCAAATCCCACTCATTTCATCAAGAACCAATTCAAACATAAAATAATCTCTACCTACATGTTTTTGCCTATGCTTTCATAAACACCAACTTGCACTGTATGTGTGTGGAAAGGAATAATTAACTACTGAGTGCTCAGAACTTTGATGAAGAAGGGGACTCACTTGAAAAATTAGATAATATCAGTGTTTAGTTCAAAGAATTGCTTGGAGAATTTAATAGACTTCACCACAAGTAATATTGATTAGTGGTTAATAACTGTGCTGGTAAGGGACAGTTTATGAATTGTAAGTCCAGTAAAGTCCCAGAGTGGTCTTATATGGGTGAGAATGCCAACACTGGAGTAAGATGCTACTCAGATGATGAAGACTGTTTTCAATGTAGTTGACATATTCCAAGTCTCAAGACTCCTTGTAACTGAAGAAAGTACCAACCTCTTTTCATTTCACATGTCAGGGTCAATCATGTGACCTATTTAAGCCTGAAGATGCAGATACAGATGGCCATGGAAGAAGGAAGAATTAAGTCATGCCTGAAGCTCACAGAGCCTTACTGTGCCACAGGGAATGGCTAGCACAAGAAAGGATTTATCAGATTTGTTTGGAGTTTTGACTTCGCCATACTGGGTTCAGACAAAACTGAAATGCAAAACAGAAATCTAAACCATTCAAAGCTGTGAATGAAAACTGGCAAGTTTTGAAGTCTCAACTATGAGGTAGAGACCATGGACTGAAAAGTGAGGCAGCCCACACAGAAATATGTGGGTTTCTTTAACTCATGCATGATAATCACTATGTGTAAGATGTACTAATCAAACATAAAGAGAAGCAAAGACTAAAAATAAAAAAGAAAGTTTTTTGTTTTACTCCCATCAAGAATCACAAGTGAAGCCTTATCATTCCTGTCATTGCAGACTTACTTTTTGCCTCTTGAAACCGCCTGCAGAGTTCTTCCTCCCACCCTACCTCCAGTGCCTGGGGACTCTTGGGGCTGACTCAGAGTCCCCTCAGTTCTTTTTTGTCAAACTTCCCAACTACCCTCCTACTCCACCTCCCATTCTTTTGTGTCAGCTGCCAATCTACAGAAAAACATTTTACCCACCCACCTCCAAGTTTGGGACACAGGTAGGCAATTTTCACTATCCTTTCTGTCCTCCATTTTGGTTGCCCCAAAATCACTATTAGTTTTGCCTGCAGGAGTCCATCCCTCCTACCTTACCTCTACTCTCTGGGGCCTCTGCCTCTGGGTGTGAACTCAGGTCCCCCTGGCTCTTTTCTATTTATCTTCTTAGCCTTTCTTCCTAGCTCATCTTCATTTCTATATGTTACCCACCAAGTCACAGAGGCACTCTCTACTAGGGACCCTGCAGCCTTGGCACTTGCCTGGGATCCAGAGAAGCATCAGCAATAAAAGAATACATTGCCAACCCAACAAAGACAAGATAAAATATCTACACCAAGAAGCACTTCAAACATCCAAACGACTAGCTCCTAGAGCAAAAATACAAGCATAAACAGCCAAAACAAATTTCTGCTCCAGAAGCTAGCAACTGTATTACAAAGGGCCCTGAGAACTGCAATTTAGCTGAGGCACAAGACGAAGACTTCAACATAGCAATTATAAATATATTTAAAGATCTTAAACGGGATATGAATAAATGGCTTAATAAAAACAAACAAACAAAAACCCAGTTGAATAAAATAGTGAAAACATTTTAAGACATGAACATAGAAACAGAATCAGTACAGAAAACCCAAACTAAAATAAAATGAAACAAACAAACAAAAAAACATCAAATAAACACCTAAGAGGAAAGCCTCACCAACAGATTAAAGGCATGTAAAAGAGAATCTTATGTCTTGAAGACAAGGTAAAAAAATTGGATACCTCAATCAAAAAATGTTAAATATAAAAAATATTCAGGCACAAAACATCCATAAGGTATGGGACACTATGAAAAAACCAATACAACACCTACGAATAGTAGGGATAGAGGGAAGAGAAGAAACCCAGTTCATAGAAAATAAAATTTTTTTCTAACAAAAATTGAAGAAGAAATTTTCCCTATCTAAAAACTAGAAGGAAAATATCCAAGTACTAAAAGCACAAAGATACCAGTCAGGACCAGAAAAAAAATTCCCTGTAACACTTAACAGTCAAAATACTAAATGTTCAGAACAAAAGAAAGCCAGTAAAAGCTGGAAGAGAAAAATACCGAGACACTTATAAAAGTAGTCCCATGAGACTAACACCTGACTTCTCAATGGAAACTCTAAATGCTAAAAGTGTCTGAATGAGTGTTATACAAACTCTTAGACATCACAGATGCCATCTTCAACTATTATACCCATCAAAACTATCATTCATAGTCAGTGTAGGGAAAAAAAAAAAACAGATTCTATAACGAAACCAAATGTATGCAACATTTATCTACCAATCAAGTTCTACAGGGAGGCACTAGAAGAAAAAAATTATCAGCAGAGGTTAACTACACACAAGCAATCATTAGGAAAAAATGATCACAGCCTAGTAAATCCAAAGAGGAAGTAAAATCTATAGTATAATAACAACATAACAACAATCAATAAACACTTGTCATTGGTAACTCTCAATAGTAATGATCTCATTTACCCAATAAAAAGACCAAGACTAACAGATTGGACTGGGAAGAAAAAATTTACCTTTATGCTTCACCAAAGAAACACACTTTATCATTAGGATAGATACAACTTCAGCGTAAAAAGATGTTGTGAAAAAGACATGCTAAATAAATGGACCCAAGAAGCAAGTGGTTGATCCAACTATCTCTGTGGGTCCACTCCGAGTTCCCACCAACAAGATCCTTGACCCCTCAAAGCAGGGCCTCTGCTAAAGAAAGAGGCCTCAGCTGGAGAGTGCCAGTTTCCAGTGAGATCCGACTATTGTGCAGAAATTTCCCAAGTATCAGCTCAGCCTTTGTCCTCTTTCACTAGCCATTGGCTATAGGTGAGTCTGGTCCCAATTGTGGCAGCCTCTCCCCTACAACTGCTACCCCCCCTAGCTCCCTGGGTTGGCCCCTGATCCCACTGTTCCTTGCTCCTGTGTCCTGTCCCCATCGAGAGCACCCTTGGAGCTCTGATACACCCCCACCACAAGCCTGCCCCCGCCCATACCCTGTGCCCTACCCTGCCCACTGTCCCACAACTCTGGTTGAGCACTGGGATAAAGGGTGGAGCCAACAGTCCACCATACTTCCAAAAACTTCTCAGAGCAACACTGAACAAAGGAGACCTGCCTAGCCACGCAGGACCACCCATAATTTCCACCTGCTTGGTCTCTAACCCCCACCTCCAGTCCTCTGCTGGAGTCCCTGGGCTCTCCCAGAGATCGTCCCTATCTCTGCAGGTCTACTCTGAGTTCCCACCCTGGCAAGATCATTGACCCCCAAAGCAGGGCCTCTGCTAAAGAAGAGGCCTTAGCTGGAGAGTTCCAGTTTCCAGTGAGAACAAACTGTCATGCAGAAACTTCACAAGTATCAGCTCAGCCTATTTCCTCTACCGCCAGTCATTGGCTAGAGACATCTTCTACTGGATCCTCATCCCTGGCTCCATCCCTGGATCTCTGTCTGCAGAGAGACCTCCTATACCTTGGATCACCCAGAGCTAGAGATATTGAATCTCTGACCCACATAAGCCCACCAGGGAAGTACCATAGAGAGAGGGGGAGACCCACCAACACCTACTGGAAGAAGATTTGGGAAGATGGCAATACAAAAAAACACCTAACATGACACCACCAGAATCTAGGAAATCTACACCAACTAGAAGGGAACACAATAAAAAAGCAGAGGAAGCAGAAGGGAACCACTTAATTACTGTAAAAAAATGATAGAGGCCATCAAAGAAGATGTGAGAAAAATCCCTTAAAGAAATGGAGGAAAAAACAAAAAAAAAAGTGGAAGAAATGAACAAATTCCTTAAGGAAAGTAAAGAAAGTACAGAAAACCAAGAAAAAACAATTAAGCAGGTGAAGGAAACAGTTCAAGACTTGAAAACTGAAATAGAGAAAATAAAGGCAACAAAAATCAGGAACTACAGACACAAGTATAACCAACAGAATTCAAGAGATGGAAGAGAGAGAATTTCAGGCACAAAAGAGAAACGAGAAAAAATAGATTCATCGACCAAAGAAAATCATAAATCCAACAAATCCTTAACACAAAACATCCAGGGAATTTGGGACACCGTGAAAAGGCCAAACCTAAGAATAATAGGCATAGAGGAAGGTGAGGAAGCACAGCTCAAAGGTGCCAAAATCATAGTCAACATAATCATCGAGGAAAACTTTCCCAATCTGAAGAAAGACATGCCCATGAAAGTACAAGAAGCATACCAAACCCCAAATAGGTTTGACCAAAGAAAAAAGACCCCTCGACATATAATAATCAAAACACCTAGCACACAGAATAAAGAAAGAATATTAAGAGCAACGAAGGAAAAATGACAGGTAACATATAAAGGCAGACCTATCAAAATTACACCTGACTTCTCCATGGAAACCCTCAAGGCAAGAAGGTCCTGGATAGATGTTCTACAAGTATTAAGAGAACACGGATGCCAGCCTAGGCTACTATATCCAGCAAAACTCTCAATCACTATAGATGGAGGAAACATGATATTTAATGACAAAACCAGATTTTTTCCACTAAGTATCTACAAATCCAGCACTATAGAAAGTCTTGGAAGGAAAACTCCAAACCAAGAAGGTAACTACACCCACAAAAATGTAGGCAACAGATAATCCAACTACACCAGAAACCAACAGTAGAGCAGAACAATATCTTCACAATACCACTGCCAAGAACAAACCTAAATCAAACAAGCATCAACAATCAATGGTCCTTACTCAACCTCAACATTAATGGTCTTAACTCACCTATAAAAAGACACAGGCTAACAGAATGGATACAAAGATAGCATCCATCCTTCTGCTGCATACAAGAAACACATATAAGCTTCGAAAATAGACATTGCCTCAGGATAAAGGGTTGGGAAAAGATTTTCCAATCAAATGGAACCAAGAGCAGGCATGGCTATCCTAATATCTAACAGGTTAGACTTCAAACCAAAATTATTCAAAAGAAATGAAGATGG
The DNA here is from genome assembly GCF_943737965.1 of Phodopus roborovskii. Taxonomy (NCBI): domain Eukaryota; kingdom Metazoa; phylum Chordata; class Mammalia; order Rodentia; family Cricetidae; genus Phodopus; species Phodopus roborovskii. The sequence continues at coordinate 156,288 of NW_026126559.1, forward strand.
TCATTTCATATTCATCACAGGGGAAATCCATCATCACAAATTCTCAGTTCTGAACATCTATGCCCCTAATACAAAGGCACCCATATTCGTAAAAGAAACACTACTAAAACTCAAAGCTCATATAAAACCTCACACCTAATAGTGGGAGACTCTCAATATACCACTCTCCACACTAGACAGAACGACAAATCAGAAACCCAACAAAGAAACAAAAGAACTAACAGAAGTTATGTCTCAACTGGGGTTAACAGACATCCCATCCAACGAAAAAGAATACACATTCTTCTCTGCTCCACAAGGAACCTTCTCTAAAATTGACCACATACTAGGTGGCATAAGAAACCTCAATAGGTACAAGAGAATAGGAATAGTCCCCTGTATCTTATCAGATCACCATGCTTTAAAACTGGAATTCAACAACAACACAAATAGAAAACCTGCAAACTCATGGAAACTGAACACTGTGCAATTGTACCACACCTGGGTCAAACAAGAACTAAAGGAAGAAATTAAGGACTTTCTAATAGTCAACAAGAATGAGGACACAGCATACCCAAAGTTATGGGACAACGTGGAAAGCAGTAATACGAGGGAAGTTCATTGCACTAAGTGCCCATATGAAGAAAACAGAGGATAGTCACATAAGAGAATTAACAGCTCAACTTAAAGTCTTAGAACAAACTGAAGAAAACTCACCACATAGGAGTAGATGCCAGGAAATAATCAACTCCAGGGCCGAAATCAACAAAATAGAAACCAGGAAAACAATACAAAAAATCAATGCAAGGAAGAGTTGGTTTTTTTGTGAAAATCAACAAGAGAGACAAACCTTTATCCAATTAAAGAAAAAGCATAGAGAGAACATGCAAATTAACAAAATCAGAAACAAAAAGGGGAACATAACAACAGACAGAGGGAAATCCAGACAATTTTCAGGTCATACTTTGAAAATCTGTATTCCACAAAAATTGAAAATTCAAAGGCAATGGACACATTACTGGATAACTATCACTTACCAAAATTAAATGAAGAACAGACAAACAACTTAAATAGACCTATAACCCGCAATGAAATAGAAGCAGTCATCAAATCCTTCCAACCAAAAAAAGTCCAGGGCCAGATGGATTCAATGCAGAATTCTATCAGACATTCAAGGAAGACCTAATACCAATACTCCTCAAACTGTTCTACAATATACAAACAGAAGGTTGTACCTCTTTTTATGAGGCCTCTTTTTATGAGGCCACAATAAACTAGGTACCCAAGCCTCACACAGACACAACTAAGAAAAGAAAGAAAACTAAAGACCAATAACCCTCATGAACATCGATGCAAAAATATTCAATAAAATACTGGCAAACCGAATTCAAGAATACATCAGAGAAATCATCCAACATGACCAAGTAGGCTTCATCCCTGGAATGCAGGGATGGTTTAACATTCGAAAATCTATCAACATGATCCACCATATAAACAAACAGAATAAGAAAAACCATATGATTATCTCCCTAGATGGGGAAAAAGCTTTCGACAAAATTCAACACCCTTTCATGATAAAGGTCTTGTAGAGGTCAGGGATAACAGGAACATACCTAAACATAATAAGAGCAATATACAGCAAACCAACTGCCAACATCAAACTGAATGGAGAGAAACTTAAGTCAATTCCTCTAAAATCAGGAACAAGACAAGGCTGCCCTCTCTCTCCATATCTCTTCAATATCGTACTAGCAGGTCTAGCTAATGCTATAAGACAACAAAAGGAGATCAAGTGGATCCAAATTGGAAAGGAAGAAGTCAAATGCCTCTATTCACAGATGATATGATAGTTTACATAAGCAATAAACTCTTCCAGGGGACTCCTACAGCTGATAAATAAATAAATACAAACAAATAACCAAGTAAATGATAAAATGCTAGGGTTAAATAATGTTATGAATCAAATGGACCTAGCAGACATCTACACCTTCACTCATACATTATAGAATTTAGTTTCTTTTCTAGAATTCAAGTAACTTTCTCCAAAACTGTCCACATACTAGGATACAAAGCAAGTCTGAACAGATATAAAAAAATTGAAATAACAGCCTGCAATCAATGTATTAAAATTGGATATAACAACAATAGAAATAGCAGAATGTATAAAAATTCAAGAAAACTGAACAGTTTACTAAGGAAAGACAAATGGGTCAATACAGGAATTAATACGGCATTAATTTCCTTTTTAGAATTAAATGAAGATGAAAACAGAACACAACCAAACCTAGGAAACACATTAAAGACAGTTCTAAGAGGCAAGTTAGTAGGAAAACAAAACAAAATAAAAAGCAAATAAACAACAATAACAATTAAAAAAAAAACACATTATACTTAGTAACACATTCCTAGCACAACAAGAGACACGAGACACCAAAGAATAATCAAACTTTGGAATGAAATCATGAAATACAAACAACAAGAATGGCAATATGAAATAGAAAGAATCAATTAAGTGGAGCTGGTTCTTTGGCAAAATCAAGATCAACAATCTCTTAGCAAAATTAACTTTAAAAAAACTGAGAAAGAAGATACAAATTGTAAGGGCTAAGAGAACTGTTACAGCCCCTACCTAGTGTCCCAAAGGTGCAATGCTACTCAGTAACTAAAGATAGGGTAAAAGATTTTTTATAGTCACTTCACTTAGAATCTAAGGGTCACGTTCTTCATTTACTATGCTCTTTATTGTTCTGTTTCTACTCTAATAATCCTGTCTTCTAAGTTCTTCATGCTTCTTTTAGCTTTTTCTTCTATTTTAAAAACCTTCTTTAGGAGTGCTGAAGTGATAATTTTCTCTCATTGGTCAAAAGCACATTTCTAGTGGAAGCAAAGTTCTGAGCCATTTACCTTGACAACACAAGTGTCCAAGGCTAGAGGAGTAAAATTATGACCAGATATGGAGAAGGGTACAGTGTCCAATGACAACTTTAAGACACAAACTAATTTTCAAAATAAGAACTGAAAGAAACTGTCCTAATTCTTTTTAGTAAGACACTATTGCCCTAATAATACAAGAATACTTTAAAAAATATCCACCATGATCACATAGCCTTCATCCCAAATACAGGCATGTTCATTATATGTAAGTCAGTAAGTGTAATTTACCACATAAACAGACTAAAAGTCAAAACCACATGACCATCTCCATTAGATGCAGAAAAGACCTTTGACAAAGTCCAACATTCTGTCATGATTAAAGTCCTTAAGACACCAGGAATAAAAGAAATACCTCAACATAATGAAGATAATTTACAGCAAGCCAATATCCAACATTAATGTAAATGGAAATCAAAAATATTTCCACTAAAATCAGGAACAACACAAGTATTTTCATTTTTCCTACCTATTTAGTGTAGTACTTGAAATTTTAGACACAGAAATAAGATATCCAAAGGATACCACTGGATAACAATAGGAAAGGAAGAGATCAGAGTATCTTTATTGGCAGATAATGTGGTTTTTATAGATAAATTACCCTGAATAATCCACCAAGAAACTTCTACAGCTGAAAAACATTTTCAACAAATTAGCAGGATTCAAAATTAACACATAAACACACACACACACAAACAAACAAACAAAAAAGTAGACTTCTTATATACAAGTGATAAAGAAACAAATTAGGGAAACAGTACCTTTCACAATAGCCTTTAAAAATATCTTGGAATAACTCTAAATGAGCCAGAGTAAGGCTTATATAATAATATCTTTAAACATTAAAGAATGAAATTTGAAACTGAAGAAGACTCCGGAAGATTGTACATACTTATGGGTTGGTTCAAGATTAATATAGTGAAAATGGCCATCTTACTGAAAGCAATCTTCAAATTCCATGCAATGCCATTGTAATTCCAACATAATTGCTCATAGAGATTGTGAAGAATTCATAGAAAAATAAATCTCAACTTCATGTAGGAAAAAATAGGATAGTTAAAACAGATCGATCATGAAGAGTTAAATTATAATGTGAGGTATCACCATCCCTGATCTCAATTATACTACAGGGTTAAGTAGTTAGAAAAAAAAAAACACACACAAACAAAAAAACCCACACTCAGTATGCTGTTAATATAAAAACAGACATACAGATTAATGCAATCAAACTGTAAACACTGAAATAATTCTACACATCTGTTAACACCTGATTCTTGACAAAGAATCTAAAAACATATACTTGAAAAAATAGTCTATTCAACAAATGGTGCCAACCAAACTAGATGGCTTCATGTAAAAGAATATATCCATATTTATCACGTTCCACACTGCTGAATCTGATAAAAGAGAGAGTGAGGGGATAGTTTGGCACTTGTCATAGGAAAGGACTTTCTCAATAGGACAGACAGCAAGGTACTAAAAAGAGAAACTAATAAATAGGACTTCATGAAAACAACATATCTTTGTGTGGCAAAGGTCAACTTATTTTGTCAAAGTGGCAGCCCACAGAATGAAAAGAGATCTTTACCAATTATATAACTGATAAAGGGTTAGTATTAGTATACAAAGCACTAAAAAGAACTGAACATCAAGAAATCAACTGACCCAATTTAAAAAAAAATGTTATACATTCATAAACTGAGATTTGAAAAGGATGAAACACAAATGGCCAGGAAACACTTAAAGAAATTAATCCCAGTCAAACTGGCCATTCTGATCAATACAACAAATAAGACCCCATGATATTAAGATATTGGGTAAAGGAATCATTCATCCATTGCTGGTGGGAATGCAAATTTGTACAGTCGCTGTGAAAATCAGTATGGCAGTTCCGTGGGAATCTGGAAATTGATATACCTCAATGTCCAGCTACACCTTTTTTGGACATCTACTTGAAAGACTATATATTCTACCACAGAGATACTAGCTCATTCATGTTTACTGATGCTCTGTTAAGTGAAGTCAGAATTTATAAACAGTCTAGATTTCCATACACTGACAGTTACTCAGATGTTCAAAAAATTGAAATTATTTATGAGACTAGAAAAAAAAAAAAACATCCTGAGTGAAGTAATCCACACCAAAATCAGACAACTGCTGTTTTTGTTTCCTATTGGTGTATTTAAACTTTTAAGCTTTTAATATGTTGCTATAATACACATAACCACAGAGGTTGTGTATAGCCTAAGGAACTAGGAATTAGGAAGGGATCTCTCAAGGAAGATGAAATAAAACAGGGTCTTACAGAGACAAGGCATACTATAAAAGGGAGATTAAATATGGATGGGTATAGAGAAGTGTAAACGAAGGAATACAGGGAGTGACAGTTAAGACTAAAGGCCATTTCAAAATCATATGGAAACCTCTTATAGAAGCTTCCTAAAATATATGCATATGGGAAAGGAATATGAATCAAATAATAAAGTAATAGGGGGAAAGAATGCTCCAATTAGACATTACATATGTGGTGGTTTGAAAGAAAATAGTCTGCAAAGGGAGTGGTAACATTAGGAGGTGTAGCCTTATAGGAGAAAGTGTGTCACTGTCAGGGAAAGGCTTAGAGGTCTCTTCCTGCTACTTTCTTGTCAAATGTTGGACTCTCAGCTCCAGTACTACATCTGCCTGCATGCTGCCATGCTCCTCTTCACGATGGTACTGGACTGAACCTCTGAAACTAAGTTTGCCACCCCAACTAAATGTTTTCTTTATAAGGGTTGCTGTGATCATGGTGTCTCTTCACAGCAATAAAAACCCTAAGACAGCTTGCTACTACAAAGCAAAACCTCCCATCGACAAACTGTGTTACATCTTGTCAATTTGCCAAATGGATCCAATGTAAACCCCTCAAACTTTACAGGCTATTTGTCAAGGATGTTGGTTGTTTCCCACAACCTGATATTAAGGCCTTAGTTGTAGAAGATGACATTTATCAAACATGGAACCATTGAGCTAAAAGCTAACTAAAAGCTTCACCTCTAATAACTAGTTTCCTTGTATGGAAGATACTGTGCTTGTTACCAGAGGAGAAGTGTAGTCATCAGTATCTCTCAGCTACAAATCCTATGACCCACAACAGCAATCACCCTGCAAGATATATTTGTTCAGTAATGTCAAAAGTGTTACTGGAGAAACTAAACACTTTAAATTTTGATTTAAGATCTAGCTAGTGAAATGAACCTGTATATTACATTGCTAAAGTGGACAGAAACCTGATATAGTACATAGGCCTTAGGGGAAACATAATACTATTACTTTGATAAAGAAACATAGCAATGTAATGACTCCTAATGACATATTGTTATATCCATAGGTCAGTTCCTTGCTTAACTCACATCGGAGAAGTGTAGTCTTACAGTAGATGTAAATTATACAGAGATTCACAAATGGGGAAATGCAGAGAATAAGAGACTTTGGAGAACTCAGTCCTAAAAGGAGTGTCTTCCTCAAGGACCCCTAGCCCGTGACTCAGGGACCTATGCAGAAGATTAAGTTGAGATTAATATAGACAAAGATGATGGATGTTTCCAAGCAAACTGTGTCTTACTGACACAACAGAGCTGATGTACATATAAACTCAAAGAAGCTGTAGCAACACATAAAAGATCTGCATAGTTTCAAGCCAAACTTGATCCTGCTCTAAGAAGTGCCTATACTTAGCAAGATTATTGCATTCAAGAATTTTACAAAAAAAATTATTTATTTATTTATTTGTGGTTTTAGGGGCTTGAACCAAGAGTTTGAAACATGCTAGGCCTGCTAGGCAAATACTCTATCACAGAGCCATATTTCTTGACTTGCTTTTGTAAGAATGGAAAAATACAGCCTAACTCTCCAATGACCCCAGGAAGCTAGAAGTTTAAACCTTAAATTCCAAAACCTGTCCTCAGCCAGTAAATAGGCAAAGGTCACATTCTTTGCTCACATACTCACATGGCTTGTGAGTATGTGAGCTTTGTCACCTCACCCAGGACCCTGCTCTATAGGAAACTAGTTGGTCTATAAAGCGCAGGCTTGGATGGTTTAAATTGATTGGTCTGCCCCGCAGGTGCTCTGTATGCTATGAGATGATTGGTTTAAGATGTGAGGGCTTTGTTGTAATCCTTTAAAAGCTATCTCAATTCTGCCCTCAAGGTCCTCAGTCCTCTACCCTGCTTGGCGCATGACTGTGGACCCCAGTGCACTTGGAATATAAAAGACCTCATGCTTTTACATCAAGACCACTTCTTGTGAGTGATTTGGTGGTGGTGGGGGGGTTGCCTTTCCTGAGCTCTGCAGGTCTCTCACTTTCAAGAGTTTTACAACAGGTTCCCATACATCCTACATATTGTCTCTATTATTAACATACTAACAATATATTACATAAAGTTGACATTAAAAATTGACCAATATTGAATGTGACAAGTTATTCCATCTCCTAGTGTCTCCAATGTTCTCTTTATATTTCTTTTTGAAGTAATTGTTAATCCATATTCAGTAGTACCAAAAACTAGAAAAAACTTTGTATCATTAGCCCACTTCACTCTATAGTTATTGGATCCCCACACTGGGGATCCAACACTCGAAAATTGCACCCACTCGAATCCCAGGGTGCAATGATCATTCCACAAACCACAGAAATTGGCACTTGATGCAAAACAGCAAGAGGCTTTTTATTCCAGCCAGCTGTGGCTCAACTTATACCACACAAAGGGAGGCGAGAGTGAGCCCCGGGCCCTATTTTACATGACCTTATAAAAACAAAAACCACAAACAGGGGAGGGGTCTGGGATTACCAGCTAGCAATCTCCTGATTTGTTCGGGCCAGGTGGCTGATTGTTGGCCGGGCTCATGCTCCATATCTGGCACATACATCTGTGTTTCTAGGAAATGTTTTGCAAGCCCATCCCTGGGGGTCCTTCCTATTCAGGAGTGCATGTTCTCAGGCTATTCTGGGACCTAGGGCAACTGAAAAATTTCCATTTTAACATTCCCTCCTTTTCTTTTTGTCAGGTTCTAATCATTGAACTTTTATTTTCTTATGCTGTCTAAGGGCTTGATACTGTTGCCTAAGTATAAGCACCTGAACACACCTGAAGGGTACTAACCCATTCTCTTATAAAGGCAGTTACTTTGTTGAGGATTAAGGGTCCCAGATACAGGATTAGCAGTATGCTTATTAGCAGTCCTAATAATGGTAGCAAATAGGGTAAGACTCTATTTCAGGCACTCCACAGGGGGTTTAAAATCCCCATGGATTGCCTACACTACAGTACCAGTTGGATGGCCGGAAGGAGAATCTTCATGTTGATTCAGGTTTCCTGGTGATCTTGAGCTTGAGCAGGTTCCCGAAGGTCTGGACTCGACAATGGGAAAACGTGTCTGGTTTTACATGAGAGACATGAACCCAGGCTGCAATCCCCTCTACTTTGACTGCAGACGGGTTGGTGAGTAGGACCAGGCAAGGACATTTCCAGCAGGGTTCGAGAGTCTGAACCCTATGCCTCCTTATGTATAGGAAGCCTCCAACCTGGAACTGGTGAGGCACTTGTAGGCCTCAGCCAGTTGTGTGCTTGAAAGATCAGCAGAGCATGGACCTTCATGCTCCCACTCAGGAAAGGCGACACCCCAAATCACTCACAAGAAGTGGTCTTGATGTAAAAGCATGAGGTCTTTTATATTCCAAGTGCACTGGGGTCCACAGTCATGTGCCACACAGAGGTAGAGGACTGAGGATCCTGAGTACAGAATTGAGACAGCTTTTATTGTGTTACAACGAAGTCCACATATGTATCTTAAACCTATCATCTCCTAGCATCCAGAGCTTGATGGTGCAGACCAATCAATTTAAACTCTCCAAGCCAGTGCTTTATAGACCAATCAGTTTTCTATAGCCCCGGAGGTTTGCGCAGCCTCCTGGAGTGGGGTGACAAAGCTCATTTCCTGTACTCACATACTCACAGGTCCTGTCATAAACAGCAAAGAATGTGACCTTTTGCCTACTTACTGCCAGGGGACAGGGTCTGGAATTTAAGTATTTAGGGCTTTTTGTAGACTTCTAGTTTTCTGTCATTGGAGAGTTAGTCTGTATTTTTTTCATCCTTTCATCCTCACCTCCTTCTGAATGTTCTTTTAACCTGGCATATAAAGAGGTGTTAAAATAACATCCCTGCTTAGTCAGACCTGCTAAGAGAGCCACAGGGGGGTGTCGCAAAAGGAGCTTGTAGGGGTGTGAGGGCCAGGATTGGGCAGGAGGACTGTCCAATCCGTGCCACCCTTCTCTAAGGATAATTTAGTCATGGTCTCTTTTAGGGCTTTTTCTCTACCTGACCTGAGCTTTGGGGTCTATAGGTGCAATGTAGATCTTAAGTGATCCCCAATATCTTGGCCACACCCTGACTTACCTGGGCAAGGAACACAGGTCCATTATTGGACCTGATTACCTTGGGCATGTCAAATAGAGGTAGAATTTTTTCTATTACTTTTTGAGTAATAGTAACAACAGTTGTAGTCTCATTCTTGGTGGGGAACGCCTCTACCCATCCTGAGAGAGTGTCTATAAATGCCAGAAGATATCTATTACCATACCGAGCCGGTTTAACTTTACTGAAACCAGTCTCCCAGTAGACACCCTGACAATCACTCCAGAGGCATTTGCCAGGCCCCAGCTTGTTGGGGGACCACATTAACCTTTTGGCATGGGATACAGCCCATGGTGACTTCCTTGACCAGATCCTGCATGCCGATTATATAGTATTCTGTGGACTTTATTATCTGAATTAACTTTTTAGTCTCTAAATGAGTGACTTGTGGAGGTATTTGATGAACTCGATGGCTTTTTGGGAGGGGGGAGCACTAATTTCCCTTCTGTAGTCTCCCAGGCTTTGTATGGGGAATCTAGTTGAATACCCAATTGATGTTTATAGTTTTCTTCTGAATATTGGAATGGGTGTGATGACACCTCATCCTCCGCATAACCAAGGCCATTAGATTAATACCCTGGGCTGCCCTCTTGGCTTCTGTGTCTGCTCACTGGTTTCCTAGGGTTATGGGTGAGTTTCATTTTTGATGGCCTGGGTAATTGATGATAACAACCTTCTGCGGCTGGTGAATAGCCTCTAATAAGGCCAGGATTGCTTTTTTATTTTTAATGTCTTTGTCTGCCGAGGTCAGCAATCCTCACTGGGATAGATGGCCCCATGAATGTGGGCAGTCGCAAAGGCATATCGGCTATCAGTATAAATGATTACCTTTTATTCTTCCACCAGACACAAGGCCTGGGTGAGAGTGACCAATTCTGCATTTTGGGCTGAAGTTCCCTCTGGGAGGCTGCTGGCCCATAGAGTGTTCTAGATCCAAAACCGCCACCCCTGTCTCCCTTTTACCTTCCATGATGTAGCTGCTCCTGTTGGTGAACTATGTCAGCTGGTCATAGCTGGTCCCTCAGGTCCCAGCGGACCCTTGTCTCTTCAGATAGGACCTCTTGGCAGGAGTGTGTTACCGTGAATTGGGGTTCTGGAGCTGACAGTAGGTGGCAGGATTGATCATAGTGGGGGCAGCAAACTGGATACAATCCCCATTTAACATCAGGCTCTGGTAGTGGGTCATGCCCGCATTAGATAACCAGTATTGGGGTGGCTGCCTGACCATGCTCTCAAGAGCATGAGGGGCCACGATGGTCAAATTTTGGCCCAGAGTCAGTTTATCAGCCTCCTTGACAAGCATCACCATGGTGGCAAGCATCGCCATGGTGGCTACAGACCGTAGACAGGCTGGTCATCTGCTGGCTACAGGGTCTAGTTTTTTGATAGGTATGCCACCGGTTTAACCATGGCCCCGGGGGCTGAGTGAGTGCCCCTCTAGCAATCCCATAGTTTTCATCCACAAAGACAAATTGCTTGGTGACATCAAGGAGAGCTAGGGCTGGGGCAGACAGCAAGGCTCACTTGATGTTGTCAAAAGCCTGTTGTTGTTCTTGATCCCAAAAGGAGGTAGAGGGGACCGCCAGCAATGTGGACCCCGGGATCCATAACCTGTAGTAACTGGCAGTCCCCAGGAATTCTCGTACCTGGCGAGCTGTCAGCAGTACCGGTATCTGAGTCACTGCTTGTTTTCTTGCCTCCGTTAACCATCTTTTTTTGGGGGGCAGTCTCGTGTCCAGTGACCTGTTTCTTTGCAATATGCACATTGATCCTTTCCAAGGGGGTTCGATTGCCCAAGTTCTCTGTCTTTCTAAACTGATTCCTGGTCTGAGCCTGTTTCCTATCATTAACTACAGCAGCCAAGATCCTTGTCAAATTCCATTGCCACCAAGGACTCTGACATTCTGAAGTAGGGTCAAAAGGAGTATATCTCCTTAATGTCTCCATGAGAGGCTGCAAGAATACCAAAGGAGCCTCAGTGGCCCCCTGAATTACTTCCCTTACTTGGTCAAGTTAGTGGGGTGCCTAGGGGCGCCACTGAGACCAGTCACCAGAGCCCGGCGGTAAATTGTCAGTTGCTCCCTATCTACAACCGTGTTGTAGTCCCAGTGAGGCCACTCAAGGGGAAATCCAGCATTTATGACATTACGGAGTTGAGAGGAGGTCCAGTCTGCCCCAGGAAGGTTTTGACTTGCCTCAAGGAGAATCCTTTCCCTCTCTTTGTGGTGAAGAGAGTCTGGAGGAGCTGCTGGCAATCATCCGAAGTGGGCTTATCAGAGAACATCAAGGACTCCAAAAGGCCTGTTAGCCTCTGCGAGTCCTCAGAAAAGGGAGGGTGATTAGTTTTCCAATTGAATAAATCTGCAGAGGAAAAGGGCCTGCACTGGAGCGGTTGGAGAGATACCTGGCCATCGTTCCCGACTTGGGAGGGGTCCGGTAGGTCTGCAAAGGCAAGGCTCGTAAAGCTTCAGGTGTGCTGCTGCGTGTCCCCTGTGTCAGCCCTGGGGCTGGTTCAGGGTCCTCTTGGCTTGGAGGGGGCAGAGGGTCTCATCTTTCCTTGGGCTTCTGCCAGGATCGCTTGTGGAGTCAAGGTTGGCGGATACAGAGGTGGGGAATCCAGGAGGAGGAGGTCTCCTGGATGGAAGGATAAATCTGTGGAGGAGCCAGTCGGGAAGCCCCATCCAATTGACTGGAAGTCTACCGCTAGAACTAGGGAGTCTGGCTGGCCATTTAGCCAATGCACCCATGGCTTAACCCAGGGGGCAGATTCTGGGCTAAGTCCTGCCAAACTGTGATGTAGGGTTCTTGGTCCGGGTGTTCTCTTGGGCTGGCCTGAAAAACAATATCCCTCAAGTCAAGAATTATGGTTAGGTCAAATATCCCCTCAGGCGGCCATTCTACATTAAAGGTAGGCCATTCTGAGGTGCAGAAAGTCTGCCATGGTCCCTTTCGGACCACAATGGACAGGTTGTGGACCCTGGGTTTAATTTTAGTCTAATGGTCGATAGTTAGTCTAAGGGGGGTGGCTATCATCTGTTCTATTGTCAGTCAGAAAGTCAGATACAGAGACAAGAATATGAAAGCAACACTTAACAGACAAACATGCCCACGCTTGTGGCACCACAAAAAACGAGAGTGTTTCAGACTGCAGTGCGGTCCGACAAGCAGAGCACCAAATCAGGAGGACCCGATCAAACAGATTGGGGTCTTCTTCAAAGGAGACCACCAAGTATCCTTAGTTCTCCGTTCTTCCCTGGGCATCCCCCAGGGCGGCATCTTGTGGTCCTTTAGGCAGGTCTACCAACCACTGCCCAATTGTTCTCAGGAAAGGTTGGGCAGCGGCAAACCAAAAGTGAACCAGAATCAGACATCAGAGGACACCCAACAGATAGAGAAGACAGAGTAGGCACCTTTCTTACCTCCAAGGTCGAGATCATGGATGGGGGTGGGGTGGGGCGACTGCTGGATCTCCCAAATGTCGGATCACCCCACTCGAATCTCGGGGTGTAATGATTGTTCCACAAACCACAGAAATCGACACTTGATGCAAAACAGCAAGAGGTTTTTTATTCCACCCGGCTGGGGCTCAACTTGTACCACACAAAGGAGGAGAGAGTGAGCCCCGAGCCCTAGATCATATGAGTTTATAAAGACAGAAACCACGAGCGAGTTCATGTTCTCAGGCTTTTCTGGGACCTATGGCAACTGAAAAATTTCCAACTTAACATAGTGATATGTTCAATATCTGTACAACAGTGAGATTGGTAGTGTGGGAAGCTCTCTTTGTGGGGCTAGAGTCAGAGCCAGCTGACAAGCCCAGAGTTAGTACCTTAGAGGAGGAGTGTGGATCAAAGAAAAGCTAGCTAATGGGGTTAAAAGGGGAGACAGAGATACAGGATAGGTGCCAGGAGGGCAGATTTGGTTAATACTGAATGCACCCTTAGTTTATTCTTTAACAATATAGGTATCCAATTAAAAGTGGAGACAATGGCAGAAGACTTCTATATCTTGTATAAGGGGCAAAGAGACTTACTTTCCTTAATCCTCCAGGTATTTGGTAGCCACACCTGCCATCCAGCCTTCAGGGTCTAGAGTAAAGGCACCTGGGCCCAAGTCTGTTGTTATTTAGATAGAGACATTCACTACCAAGGCCAAAACATCTTGTAGGTGCCAAGCTATGGATTTAAAGACAAAATGGATCTTTTTGAACTCCCTCACCTTTAGTCAAAATGAAATAAACTCCTTTTCATGGATCCTGATGGTGCAGCCCAAGAGAGAACTTTACCACAAACTTAGGACCCTTGACTTTGTTGTAACTTCCCAGTTCCTCCCTGATAGTTTCTATTTCTATTTTTTTTTTAATTTAGGAGAATGTAGTAACTGATCTTTTATCATTAAGAATAATTGTTAGAAATTGAGACAATTTCTCAGTGTTTAAACACTTAACCTAGCATGCAAGAAGTTTTGCTTTCCATTATCTGGTTGCATAGATGTTTTTGCCTTTCTTTGTATTCATTTAACGTGTACTTTGGTTTATTAAGGAGCCAACCCATGCCAGTTTATTCATCTGATGAAAGGTATTTGGGTTGTTCCTAGTTAGGAGATTATTACAAATAAATTTAACATGTATACATGTTCAGGTTCTGTAGAAATATGTTTCCATTATTCTTAGATAAATGTTCATATAAGTTCAGTTTCTGGACTATACATCATGCCACTATCCTTAGGTTTTTACAAACTGCCAATATATTCTAAAATGTCTTAGCTATTTTATATTCTCACCAAAGGATGCTCATATTCTATTATTCTCTTCATACTGTCCAATATTTGGCATTAGCAAGTTTATATTTTATTTCATCTGTTGAAATGCCGTTTCACTCATTTTTATTCTTTGTTGTTGTCATTGTTCAGATCATATTATAATTACAACCTTTCATTCTTCCTTTTCTTCCCTTCAAAGTCTCCTGTACGTACTTTCCATTCTCCCTCAAAACCATGGTCTCTCTTTTTTTTTTTTCACTGTTACTGTATGTGCAAACACACAAATATTTGTATATGTATATACACACACAAACACAAAACCTGTTCAGTCCTTATTATGTTACTTTTATATATGTTTTCAAGGCTGACTTATTTGCATTGAACAACCAATTGGTATTTTCTTTACTGGGGATAAACATTTCTCTTGTTCTCAATTTTCTTAGTTTACTAAAGTTCTTTGTGTAGAGTTCTGGGTAGTTGGCATCTTTTCTAGTACCAGGCATAATTTCTCTTTTGTTGCGTTTGAGAGCTGTTTATTACTGCCAAGGTATTTGTGCCTGTTGGGAAATATTCAGTCACACTGTGAACTCTGAATTAGCATTTACATTAGTTAAATAAAAGTAACTTAGGTCAGGAGGCTGAGTTAGCTACTAGTTGACAGAAAGTAATCATAAAGCATCAGAGGGCATCTGGAAGAGATAGAGAGATGCACTCAAAATAGTAGGGAGTGATTTTGAGTGGTATGGTTTCTTGTTTTCTTTGGCAGATTAGAAGGATGTGTTTTGGGGGAGTTATTATTAAGGAGGAAGTTTAGCTAGTTGCTGTTTAGCCTTTTGGAGCTAGGGAGGTTTTCACCCCAGCCTTTAATCTTGAGTCTTACTTATAAATAGAACAGAAATTTACTTAAAGCTGTTAGCAGCAGTTACAGAGTAGGTACCTATAGAAACAGAATTCCTGCTAGGCTGCAGCCTGAGCAGCCAGGCAGTAGTCAGAGATATAGGCTGGCATCTATGGTGTAGCAATTGCTGGCTGAAATGGCAGTAGATGAGGCACAGACATTATGCCAAAAATAAAACATCATGTGCCACTACTGAACTTTTAAGGTTATTGTGGAAGGAATGGTTGTATTTGTGGTTAAAGCTGGGTGAGATTCTTGGTTTCTTACTTTGGAAGCTTATACCACACAGGAAGTAGCATTCAGTTCCAGCTGAGTGTCCTCTAGGTTCTGCATTAGCAAATTACCATCCATGTAAGGGCGACAACCCAATGCAACAACAATACACTGATACACTGTAATGTAATTGTCTTAGACAATCCTGACCAACAACTCAAGAGGGTTTCTCATGCATGGTGTTGAAGGTTTTTTTTAGATAGATGGTCTTTGACTCTTGGAGGAAACATAGTCCACATTGCCTTTTCTCTGTCTCTCTCTCTCTCTCTCTCTCTCTCTCTCTCTCTCTCTCTCTCTCTCTCTCTGTGTGTGTGTGTGTGTGTGTGTGTGTTTATTTTCCATTTAAGGTAGTTAATATTTTAATTCCTTATGACTCATCCAAACATTTTTAGTGCTATTTTTGCCTTCCTCTCTTCTCTATTAATGTCCCTCACCCCTCCATAGTTAGAGTTCACCTTTTCCCATTTTGATGGGAAATGATCTGCTAATTTGTACCCTGTTTTTTTTCCTTTTCTGTTGCTTTCCCACATCTCTCCACTTTAGTAATTGTCCCTTTTTTACTTTCCTGGTTCCTGAAATTACTCCTGAATATATGCTCCCATCTGAAGATTTGGAGCTAATAGCATCCAATGACAGAACATGTAAAATTTGATTTTCTGGGTCTAGATTATCTCATTCAATAAGATTCTTTTGAGTTTTATTCATTTTATTCATTATTACAAAAAACTTGGAACACTTCATGAATTTGTGTCCCATCCTTTCTTAAGGCAATGCTGATCTTTTCTGCATTGTTATAATTTTAGTGTATATGTTGCCAAAGTGAGCACCATGTACTTTTTTCATCTATTGAGTGGTTTGCTAATGCTTTGTTAAATAAATATTTTACATATGTATTCATAAATTCATTTATAACTGTGATGGTATATTTGTTTGGATTAAGTGATGCTCAGTGAGATAAACATTTGATGTGTGTCTGTGAGAATATTTCCAGAAGACCTTAACCTTTGGATTATTGAACTACGAAAAGCAAATAGTCATCTCCAGTGTTTGTGAACATCATCTAATCTGTTGTGGGTTTAAGCAGGAAAAAAAGCAAAACAAATAATTCACCCTCTTTTGTGGTTGGATATCTTTTCTGTCCTATTCTCAGTCAGTGATATTTAGGTTTCTGATTTGAAGTTAGTTTGATTTATAGTACTGATTTTCCTAGCCCACCAAGTTTCCAGATAACTTACCTTAAAATTACCTGGACAGTAATTTGAGTTCATTTCTATCACATGTGCAAGTCCTGTCTCTCTCTCATTCTCTTTCTGTGACTGTCTATTTGTTTCTCTCTCCCCTATCTGTTTCTCTGGAGAAATAAAAAAGAAACTCTTACCTTTGTACTGTTTGTACTCTTGTTCTCAGGTTAATTCTGTTTCTTCTTCATCTTCTTCCTAATTGTTCTTGCATTTTTCAATTTACACAAATCAGACAATCAGAGTAATACTGATTTAATGAGAAGGACCAAGAAGGGTTCTGTCTTGTTTTTCCAAGACAGACTTTACAGACTTGGTGATAGTTTGTTGTTTTTCCTACATTCCTCTCAACAGAGCTTTGATCATTTATTTAAAGCTCTTCTTTTTCTGAATATATTTGCTACAATCAGTTTTCCCAACAGCAAAGTTTTAGATGTATTGCATAAATATTGATTTATTGTATTCCATTTTCACTTAGTTTGATAGTGTTATATTGTTCTTGAGACTTCTTCTATGAACCATGAACTATTCAGAGAATGTTGTTTGTTTTCCAAATGTTTGAAGATTTCCCTGTTTTACTTCTGTAAATGTTTTTCAAGTTTATTGTATTTGATGTTATTAATTTCATTCTATTTGATTTCAAGTCTTTTTAATTTCTTGAAGCATTTCCTGTTACCAAGCTACCAAGCTTGATCTTTTTTCTTATGGCCAATCTTGGTATTTCTAATGTAGGGCTTAGAAGATAATGTGTATTTAATCTTATTAAATGGTGAAGTTCATGAATATTGTCCAGGAAATTTGAATAGTATTAAACTCATGCTTGCTAATTCTTTTTTATTTATGAATTATTTTTAGAGAAAATTATTGAGGTGTCCCACTAGAGTCATATATTTTTCTATTTCTCTTTTCAGTTTGATCAGTTTTAATTTCACAAAATTTACTGCTGTAGTATTTGGTTTATCAAGGAAACTAGATCTGATTATAGTAACAAATCAGTTTATCAACAATTATGCATGGTACTTCTCAGTCTAGAATTTTCCTTACTCCAAAAATAATTTTATCACATATTGATATAATCATAGCTTCCATTTATTGGATTGATGTATAATTGGTTTATCTTGTCCCAGTTTTGATTCATGTAAAACAAAAGCACATACATTTGTAGTGGCGCTTATTTTAGTTTTCAATCTAACTGACGATCTCTTTTCTAATTGTATATCTTATTATTTGTGTTCAATGTAGTTGTGCTCAGCTAAGAGCTTATGCTTAATTTTATATTTCATTGGCAGTATCATCATTCAGTGTTTTTTTTTTCCATTTTAAGATTCTCTGCCATAGATATTTTATTTCATTGATGTTTTGAAGTCTGTGATTTTAAGTTTATCATTTTGTATATCATCTTAGTGGCTCTAGATATTATATTACAAACTCACAAATCATCACAGTCTATTTAGATCATCCTGTCTACCTGCTAAGCACAGAATTACTTCCTGTAAAACACTCTTTATGTAAGTATAGAGTTATAGCAGGCAATATTGTATTTTTGCTTTAAATTTCAAAAGTAAGAAATTCAGAGGACAAAGAAACTAATATTTTAATGAACAATTTAATTTTTCCCATTTGTTTTTCTTATTTCTGAATTTTAAGTCTCATTTTGAAATACTGTGTCATTTATATTTAAATAACTTTCTTAAGCTTTTGAGCCAGGTCTGCTAACAACGCATTCTCTTAGTTACCCTCATCTAAGAATGTCTAAACTCCCATGTATTTTCCCTGTGGAATTCCAAGATGACAGTTTTATATGGAATATAATGCTGCTTTTTCAATTTCTTTTTCTTTTTGCTATGATTTATATTATCTCTTTACTCAAATTTGTGCTATTTTTATCCTATAAGATGCTATTTTCTTCTTGTTATTTTTAAGATGTCTTCATTTATATTTAGAATTGACCTCATTTAGATTTATAGTCGATAGGTACTTCTTTGATGCTGTAACTTTAACTTAATATGTCCTACCAAATTGGGAATGTTTTCCTGTCTTTATTTTAGCTATTATTTCAATTACTTCCTCTTTTCTTCTTTTGTTATTCTTATGGTAAGACTATTTGATTGTTTTATAATTATTATGTATTACATGTTACACTTATTATATAATTTTATCAGTAGTAGTTAATCATTTGCTTAGAGACAGGATTTTGAAACTATCCCAGGTTGCCCTCTAATTCATTGAATTCTTGCCTCAGGCTTGTAAGTACTGATATACACCAACATGCATGAAAGCTATTTGTTTAAAGTATATTTTTTCACTGTTGTTCATGTGGAATCATTTCTATTCTTCTTCCTTCAAGCTCATTAATTTCTTTCTCATTAGTCTATTTCATACAAAGGCTTAACTGCTGAATACTTTATTTGAGGTGTTATAATGTTCAGTTTGTATTTCCCTTATGCATTCTTTGTTCAAAAAGTCCATGTCTGTTGATGCATTTCTATCTGCTATTAGTTGCAAGCATGATCACTCTTATCTGATACAGCATTTTTGTTATGAGGCCTTTAAAATATTTTTTAGGTAATTCTAATATTTTTAATATCTCAATACTTGAATCTATTTAGTTTGAGCTATTTCATGTTCTAAAAATACAAGTAGATTTTATTGGAACTCTGACTCCATTATGATATGAGACTCTAAATCTTAAATTTCTATTTTAGCAATCTTCTATAGGCTCCACTCTGGTTTCTAAAGGAAGTTATGGCTCTTCATTCTTGCTGGGTAAATGCAACCATGCAAATTCCCCATCTGGTTTCTACTGATATTCAAGTGTGGGATCTCCTTAATGCTGCTGAATGGGAGTTAGAGATATTAGTCATTACTTGTCCTTCACCAGTAACTTTCTGGAGAGAAGACTGGTAAGACTGATACTTTTCCTTTTATATTAGGGTACAAACAATGTTGTTATTGTTTCTGAGATATGTAGAAATTGCTGTGTAATCGTTAGCTCTCCTATGGTATCATCTCAATATAAGAAGATCTGCAATAGATCTCACCAAAATAGAAAGTCCACTCATAGGAATGGAAATACAGCTCGTGATGTTAACATCTTCCACATTTTATCATGTGGCAAGACTTGATCCTATCCAAGGGATCAAGTAGCTCACTGAGCTGATTGACATATATGATTTCTGCTTAATTTTTTAAATTAGTTTCCTTCCCTATTTCTGCGATAAAAAAACCTGACAAAAACTATTTAAGGGAGAGAAGTTTTATTTGTTTTGTAATTTCAAGTTACAGTTCATGATGGCAGGAGAGTCATAGTAGCAGGAGTGTGAAAGAACTGTTCACAGTGCATCCACAATTAAGAGCAGAAAACAGTCAATTAATGATGAATTAATGTATGCAAGCTAGTGCTCAGCTTGCTTTCTCCATTGTTACATAGTTAGAATCCTCTGCTTAGAGAATGATACCACCTGTAGTGGAGGAATTTGTCCCAGTGTAATTAGCTCAGTCAAGACAAGCCCCCTTAGATATACCCAAAGGCCAACCTAATCTAGACAACCCCTTATTAAAACTTCTTCCCCATGTAATTCTAGACTGTCAAATTGACAAAACAAAATAATGAACAGCAACAATAGAAAGCAAAAACATCATAGACTATACTAGTCAGGGTAGAGATGGGGTATGCAAGATTTTATAACTTATTTAGACAAATAGGATAGATAATACATAAATGTTTTCTGTTTGACTAATCAATCTCATTGAAGTCCTTTGGCTATAGATTATTATCATTTTCTTGCTTTATCTGTATACTTAGCATCGTTGAACTGCCTTCTTCAACTCATAGGATTTATGATGCCAAAAGACAAGCCAGGGAATACAAATCCATGGTAACTCTTGACTCAAAGATTTTAATCTGTCTCTCCTTAGCTTTAAAACTATGTCTTATTATAATTGTAGCATCTAGGATTTTTTACTATTTTTAGCAAGAGAAATGGGGAAGTATATTTAATCCATTTTTAATGTGCAATGCTTCTACTTTGTATTTCATTTTTTATTTTCCTAATTATATTAGTCTACAGAAAACCTGGGGAGGTTATTTTTCCTTTTAAACTCTATATTACATAGCTCTTGGTTTGTATTCTAACTATGGTTATTTAGTTTCTTCGCCTTTAAAATGAGAATAAATGTAGTTTTAGCAGGTACTAGTGAGAACTAAATAGATCATTTTGTAGAATGTTTCATATATAGGGCCTCAAAATTAACACTATTAATATTAACAGATGAAGTCTTATTTTTTTTTTGCTGTTCTTAAACTTCATTAAAAAAATACAACACAAAGGTACTATCTAAGTTAAAGAGTATCTTTGGTTGAAAATACATATTTATGGAATATGTGTCAGTAACCTGAAGCTGGAATTGGATAAATGGATTATGACCAGAATTTTAGACACAAATCTCCATTATAATTATTCATTTCAGCATCTACCAAAGTTCCAGGCTGAGAAGCAGAGTGAAGCAAGCCAGCTCACACATTTAGTCTTGTGATAAATGACTTTATGCTGATAGGATTCCACTCTGATGCTGAAAGCGCATTATATTATAGCAAAAAGGGAAATGTCAAAACAGCTCCTGGATTTGAGGAGAAAACGTGCCTGTCATATGTCTTCATTGGCCTGTCTTTTTGCCAAAGCTTCAAATGTAGACTATTCTTATGCTACAGTTGATGTATTTCTTTCCAAGGCTTGGGAAATGTCCTAAAGATAATCTTGCATGTTTCTAAAACCTAGGATTTACTCTTTTATGCTGAAGAGTTTTGTGCTCTGATCCTGTTCAATACACCAGGCTGTAACAAGAATTCTGAAAAGGCAGACCCTTAGAAGGGCCTTGAAACATTTTGTCAGCACTTGAGCTCTGTGTACTATCTCAGTAAAGAGACTAAAGTGTGATCTCTTGTCTCCCTTTCTCTATGGAGAAAAACGTAAAACTGTAAATCAATGTTTTGAAAAGATCACATTATAGAATTAGAAATAATTTCAGTGGTTTTGAATATGGTTGACAGTGGTTTTTGAGGCAAAGAGAAAGCCTTTTTATTTACTGAAGCAATCTTCTGCCTGGTTTTCCAACGGACAGCTATATCACATAATTCACCATTTATGTGGATTTAAAGTGAAACTACTGTCATATGGAATTCTTCAAAAACAAGGACCTTCTAAAAAAAAATTTGTTGAACCTCCCATTGTGTTTTTATAGCCAATTTCTCTTTCAGGCTTGTAACTCCCATCAGCAGTGGGTGATACCACCTCTACTACAGATGAGATATACAGCTTGGAGACTGGCCAAAGAAGAGGTTTCCATTCAGGAGGTCCATCTCTCTATCTCAGCTCTAGATGTTTCTTTTGCTCAGGTGACTGTATTCCTGGACCAGTCCTCAGTTTAAGCTCTAGGATAAATGTCTTATCAACAAATGATAATGCTTGTGAAGAGATTTTTGACAGAAGCACAGTGCATCCCTGTGGCCACCACACAAATAGCTAGAATCAAAGCTTTAGATGAAAATGAAAAATGGAAGAAAATAAAAATTTTAGCTGTCCATGAACACTAACTTAACTGAGGTCTTAGAGTAAAAACTAATTAATATGGAAATTTTCTATTTTACAGATTAGATTTTTATTAACTTTATACTCTCTGTGTGTGTGTGTGAGTATGTGTGTGAGTGTGTGTGTGTGTGTGTGTGTGTGTGTGTGTACGTTTTGCAATGAGAATTCCTTCTCAATATTTTCCCTTGATTAAACAGGTAGGGATGGTGTTTATATGCATAGTTTAGCTTAATCCTCACAGTTATATAGTAAAATCAGGTCGATTAATCATTCCCATTTTGTATTCAATAGGTAAGGAAATCAAACCTAAGAGATACCATGTGACAGCTAAGGTGTGACACTTTGATTATCGTCTACAAAAGTCAGTCACCAAGTCATGGTACTTGACTACTCATCACTTCCATAACTGATTTAATTTTCCGTTTCTTCTCAATAGACTATATGATCAAACAGCCTAGTCTGCTGGTATTGTTTATCAAGCTAATCAAATGAGTTATTACCTTGCCTGAATATATAGGAATTATAGAAAACTTATCTCAAATTTCTAGTGTATCAGTTCTTTTATGACAGCAATCCAATTTTATTTTGTGTATGTAGTTCAAGGTGGCTTCACACTTGACATAACCCTACTGCTTCACTCTCCCTAATTAATTTATTTGTAAACTTCTGAAGAAACTTTTGTAAGAGTCTTAGATGAAATAATCTCAGTTAAAGAGACAGTTGCAGCAATTTCTTTCATTAACCAGTGATGTTCAGTTTGGGTGGTTTTGATATCTTAAGGAAGTTCTGCGTTTGATGCTTCTTTAATGTGCTATAATGTCATTTCCTCAATTTTATCTTTCAATTCCATTGATATAGCAAGAAAGGAGAAGTTTACAGAGTGCATAATTATAATGAATATGAGTACTCATTTAGGAGATTGGATAGAATTTAAAACTGATGTTGGTAGACCAATGAAAATATCCTGCAGTGGTATTTTTAGCTGTTAAGAGCAGAAAACTGCATCTCGTTTACATGTTAAAATTTCAAGGTTATTTATTTATTTTTGTTGTTATTGAAAGAAAACACGAAAAGTCAGCCCCAAATCATATCACCTGACCACTTTTTTTTTTAGGTGAACCAGAGATATGCTTTTCTGCTTATTGTCCCATTACTATGTGCTCAGGAATTCTGCTCTGCCCGATTGGATACATACTGCATGAAGAATGATCTCAGACTGAGCAGGTCCCTCCAGTATGCTCTGCAAGAGTATTTCACACAATAGCAACAACAAATAAACAAAAACTTCAGAAGGAGAAAGGCCAAAGAAGGAAAAAGAGAACAGGACAGAAATGAGACAGGGCAAAGAATGTGCAGAGTGAAGAAAAGAAGAAGGGAGAGGGGAAAGCATTGGCTTCCTATGTTCAGAGATGCATACTGCTGTGGAGTTATTTCAAGCCCCTCCTATTGTACAGATAAAAACTACTCTTTACCTTGCCTGACTCTTATCTCCTGGTGATGTGTTTTGCCTTTTCTTTCAGTAAATGCTACCCATTGTGTTTAGAGAGTGTGACACCAAGAGTGCTTCACAATTTTTCAATAAAATTTTTACTTTAGCAAGCTGCCTTTTTTGTTGGGTTTGCATTC
The DNA here is from genome assembly GCF_943737965.1 of Phodopus roborovskii. Taxonomy (NCBI): domain Eukaryota; kingdom Metazoa; phylum Chordata; class Mammalia; order Rodentia; family Cricetidae; genus Phodopus; species Phodopus roborovskii. Next base: position 180,040 of record NW_026126559.1, read on the forward strand.
ATAAATTAGTAAAAAAAATTATCATTGCAGTAGATGAGGATATTTCTACTCTCTTTGACCATTTCCATCTTATTAGAATTTTAAACATATTAATTACTAATTAGACACATCTAGATGATAATCACAGTGATTCAATTTACCCAGTATCATTTATTGGACCAAGATATTCATCACTTGGAAATGATAATTAACTCATCAAAAATGTTTTGGGATTGCAAAGGAAAAAGAGGAAGTACTCGGGATTTATGCTAAAATAAGCAGCTGGAATTTTCCTGTTATGTACTGCATGGATACAAAGTACAACATACTTCCAATAGGTTCCCTGCCTGGTGCTAAAGCAGTAATTCTCAGTGAAAAGACTTGGAAAACATTCAAATATTTTAACTTTAATGTGAGTTTAAACATCTATGAATACTGACTTTCCTATTATCTTACATTTAATTAAAATAAAATCACTTTAAGGAAGGCAAAGGGTGAATCTTTAGATAAGAATACAATTCTAAATAGCCAAAGAATGCAGGAAATTAGAGGGGTTATGGAAGACAGGAAGGAGAAGAAACACTAAAGATCATGGTACTAGATGACAGGTTCCCCAAAGGGGATCATAGGAAAATGGTGGAGGACTTTAACTGCAGTGGGAAGGAATGGTAATAGAGAGAAAGAGGGGGGAGTCATAGGGAAACATGTTATTTTATAAGTTTAAAGTAGACATATACAAAGTGCATATATGTAATGTATACATTACATAGCACATGCAAATGTGCATTTTATAGTCATGGTTATGTAGATAATATATGTATACAATTTTACATGAAGTTCTACCACTTTGGGTGAGTGTACCCTCTACCAAGACCCATGTACTTAGTAACAAAAACCTCAGTGGTAAGCACGGGGGAAGCCTACCCTTGACTTGTTGGTTGGGAGAATATGAATCGCCCAAAATAATATGCACTTCTGTCAATCCTCTTGGTTACCTTCCATAATTTGGAGTAAGACCCTGTTACTGGGGTCATGCCCTTCACACAGAGGTCTTGGAGGAACTGAGCTGGAACTGATATGGAAACCTCTTGCCTGAGGACTGGCTCTTATAGTATTAGAAGATGCTATGAACTCTGCCAAAGAAGAGGAGCAATCAGTAACCTATACAGCTGTAAAGCTTATGCATTACAACAATGACCAGAACAGCAAGAGATCCCAAATGATACAATAGAGGCACTTATATCTTGTGAGTAACCAACAGCTGCCTAATTGAATTTATGGTTCATTGAATATGAAGGAACTCATACCTGGTACTGCAAACCTAACCAACTAACCATGGATATAGAGCTCATAGCCAGTAAAGGAGAATCTACTATTGCCATTTTCACAAACAAATGTTATTTTGAAGTATATTCTATGTACTTATCCTGATACTGACAAGTAACTGTAGCTTTCCCCTTTTATCAATTGAACTTATTTTTTACATCAGCTGGAGATTATCAGAGATATACAACTCATCAAAATGCAGGAAATAATTGATCATGTAGTCCCCAACTCCAACTAATATATCTATAATGCAATACCGGTGTCTACAGTTTAGGGAACAAACATGGTAAGAGGAAGGAAAGATGATCAGAGCTGGAGGACAGGAAAACTTTTGCTAGATAATGTCCTCTAGACATAACATGGACTATTTACCCACAAAATGTCAGTAATATGGATGCCTGAACAAGATTGACATAATGACAACAACAGTTGGCATGCTAATGTGAATGAAAGGAATCTACAAATTTTAAACCCCAGACAAAGAGCCTTAGATGGCCAACGGCTGCTGGAAAAACAGAATTGTTTCCTCCAGGGATGGCCTCCTATATAGGTTTTCCAGTCTTAAGTAGTCAGTCCCACAAGAACAATGATGTATGTATGTATAAAATGCATGTAAAAATAACAAAAAAGAGGTCATATATTTGAGGGAGGAGCACTGGAGAAGCCAGAGGTCAATGCAATTGCAAGTATTATGTAGATACAGTACTTTTGTATAAGTTCTCAAAATTCTATTTTTGAAAAAGAGTATAAAACAAAAAGAAGCCTTAGTATTGCTGTTTGAGCCTGTCTACTCAAAACACAATTTTCACTTAAAAGAGGATTAAAAATAATTTATTCTGGAGTCAAATATGAATGACCACCACTTTAGAACAGAAATTTACGAGTTCCAAATTCTGTGTTCTAATTTTCTTTTTAGTTTTTTTATATATATTTATTTTATATAACCAAGTCCATTTAAATGAAAACAAACATGTATGGACAATATTTGGGAATTTGGGCATTGTTCTTTCAAAACTACTTCCTGCTGCTAAAGGGTGCTGTCATGGGGGATTCTAAGAAGATACAGAAATCATGGCTGTAGTCTGCAAGGATGCTTGGTCCAGCTGTTTTGAATGTAGGATTACCTGGTACTCTGTTTTAGGTGGTCTGGCTTGATCAAACCACATTAGTCTGAAAGGAATCCACAGCTTTTCATTTTCTGTGGAAACAAAAATAGAAATCCTTTTGCCCAGTAACTTGTCTTTCAACTTAAATTTTGGAGTCAAAGCATTTTTTATTTAATTATTTTACATGTCGATCCAAATTCCCCCTCCCTCCCTCCTTCCCTTCCTCCTTCCCTCCTATTTACACTCTCTGCCCTCACACATGCACCCTAACCACCCTCCCCTCCCATCCCCCACCCCAATTCCATATATAGGGGAATGCCATCCAGTTGGGGTCATGTAGATATGACAGGTCATGTGAAGTAGGGACTAGGGCTTCTCTCCTGTCTCTAGATTAAGGCAGTTATCCCTCCATGGGGGTTATGTTCACAAGGACCATTGTACACCAGGGATACATCCTGGCTCCATTGTCTGAGGTCCCTTAGACTGCTCAGTCTTTCTGGCTGAGACCCATATTCAGGGGGCCTGAGTCAGTCCCATGCTGGCTTCCCAGCTATCAGTCTGGTGGCCCCTTAGCTCCTCCTTATTCAGGTAAGCCTGGCCTTGTCCTCTCCATCTGCATCAGGGTTCGAGTTCGACTCAGTGATTGTGTATGGGTGTTTGCTCCTGTTTCCAGGAGACATTAGTTGAGGGCTCCATGGATAAGTTAGTTGTTGATCTCACTCTCCGGGAAGGGCATTTATGGTAGCCTTTCCAGGGAATCTCTGTAGTTGTTAGTTGGCAGCACTCTTGTAATTCTCTATACATTTCTTTTTGTTCAATTTTATCTTCAAACCAATATTGGCTCCCTCTTTTATGTTCTTTCTCTCTCTCTTTCTCTCTCTCTCTCTCTCTCTCTCTCTCTCTCTCCCTCTCTCTCCTCTCTCTCTTTCCTGTCTTCTATTTCTAATTGGGCTCAATCTTCCTGGTTGCACGTGTTTTCCTTTCCTCCCCCTCATGTTTTCCTACTTCTCTCTCCATTCGATGCCCCCCCCCCACTTCCTCTATGCTCTGGGGGACTTGTCCATTCCCGGTTCTGTGAGGGACTTTATATGAATCTTTTAGAACACATCGTGTATCCTAGTTCCTCTGGTGGTATGAATTATAGGCTGGTGATCATTTGATCTAGGTCTAAAATCCATATATGAGTGAGTACATACTGTGTTCCTCTTTTTGTGACTGGGTTACCTCATTCAGGATGGTTTCTTCAAGTGCCATCCACTTGCCTGCGAATTTCAAGATACCATTATTTTTTTCTGCAGAGTAGTATTTCATTATGTAGATGTGTCACATCTTCATTAACCATTCTTTAATTGAGGGGCATCTAGGTTGCTTCCAAGTTCTTTCTATTACAAATAGTGCTGCTATGAACATAGTTAAACAGATGTCTTTGTTGCATGGATGTGGACCATTTGGGTGTATGCCGGGTCATGTGGTAAACTAATTCCCATTTTCCTGAGGAACTGCCATACTGATCTCCAAAATGGCTGTATGAGTTTGCACTCCCACCAGCAGTGGAGGAGTGTTCCCCTTTCTCCACATCCTCTCCAGCATGAGTCATCAATGATGTTTCTAATTTTAGCCATTCTGGCAAGAGTAAGATGGCATCTCAAAGGTGTTTTGATTTGCATTTCCCTGATAGCTAAGGCTGTGGAGCACTTTCTTAAGTGTATTTCAGCCTTTTTGATTTCCTCTATTGAGAATTCTTTCTTCAGTTCTGTACCCCATTTTTTAATGGGGTTAGTTGATTTTTTGATGACTAGTTTCTTAAATTCTTTGTATGTTTTGGAGATCAGCCCTTTGTCTGATATAGGATTGGTGAAAATCGTTTCCCAGTCTGTGGGCTGTCATTTGGTCTTGTCCACTGTGTCCTTTGCCTTACAGAAGCTTCTAAGTTTGAAGAGGTCCCATTTATTAATTGTTGCTCTCAGTGTCTGTGCCTCTGGAGTTATGTTCAGGAAGTGGTCTCCTATACCAATTTGTTCAAGGGTACCTCCTACTTTCTCTTCTAAGAGGTTCAATGTGGCTGGATTGATGTTGAGGTCTTTGATCCATTTGGACTTGAGTTTTGTGCATGGCAAAAGACATGGTTCTATCTGCAGTCTTCTACACACCTTCATCCAATTGTGCCAGCACCATTTGTTGAAAATGCTGTCCTTGCCCCATTGTATAATTTTAGCTGTTTTGTTGATAATCAGGTGTTCATAGGTGTGTGGGTTAATGTCAGGATTTTTATTCGATTCCATTAGTCTTCTTGTCTATTTTTTGTGCCAATACCAGGCTGTTTTCAGAACTATAGCTCTGTAGTAGAGCTTAAAGTCAGGAATGGTGTTGCCTCCTGAAGTTCCTTTATTGTATAGGGCTGTTTTGGCTATCCTGGGTCTTTTGCTTTTCCATATAAAGTTGATTATTATCCTTTCAATGTCAGTGAAGAATTGTGGTGGGATTTTAATTGGGATTGCATTGAATCTGTAGATTGCTTTTGGCAAGATTGCCATTTTTACTATGTTTATCCTACCTATCCAAGATCATGGGAGATTTTCCATTTTCTGGTATCTTCTTTAATTTCTTTCTTTAGAGCCAAAAAGTTCTTATTATATAGGTCTTTTAATTGTTTGGTAAGCATTACACCAAGATACTTTATGTTGATTATGGCTATTGTAATGTGTGATGTTTCTCTGATATCTTTCTCTGTCTCTTATTTGTGTGAAAAAAGTAGGGCTACTGATTTTTATTTGAGTTTATCTTGTATCCTGCTAGTTTTCTGAAGGTGTTTATCAGTTGTAGGAGTTCCCTGGTAGAGTTTATTGGGTCGCTTATGTAAACTATCATATCATCTGCAAATAGAGACAGTTTGACTTCTTCCTTTCCAATTTGGATCCCCTTGATCTCCTTTTGTTTTTTTATAGCATTAGCTAGACCTGCTAGTATGATATTGAAGAGATATGGAGAGAGAGGCAGCCTTGTCTTGTTCCTGATTTTAGAGGAATTGGCTTAAGTTTCTCTCCATTCAGTTTGATGTTGGCAGTTGGTTTGCTGTATATTGCTCCTATTATGTTTAGGTATGTTCCTGTTATCCCTGACTTCTCGAATACTTTATCATTAAAAGGGTGTTGAATTTTGTGGAAGGCTTTTTTCAGCATCTAGGGAGATAATCATATGGTTTTTCTTTTTCAGTTTGTTTATATGGTGGATCATGTTGATAGATTTTTGTATGTTATACCATCCCTGCAGTCCAGGGATGAAGCCTACTTGGTCATGTTGGATGATTTCTCTGATGTATTCTTGAATTCTGTTTGCCAGTATTTTATTGAGTATTTTTGCATCGATGTTCATGAGGGATATTGGTCTGTAGTTTTCTTTCTTAGTTGTGTCTTTGTGAGGCTTGGGTACCAAGGTTATTGTGGCCTTATAAAAAGAGTTTGGCAATGAACCTTCTGTTTATATTTTGTGGAAAAGTTTGAGGAGTAGTGGTATTAGTTCTTCCTTGAATGTCTGTCTGGTAGAATTCTGCACTGATTCCATCTGGCCCTGGACTTTTTTTGGTTGGAAGGCATTCGATGACTGCTTCTATTTCATTGCAGGTTATAGGTCTATTTAAGTTGTTTGTCTGTTCTTCATTTAATTTTGGTAAGTGATAGTTATCCAGAAATGTGTCTATTTCCTTTGAATTTTCAATTTTTGTGGAATACAGATTTTCAAAGTATGACCTGAAAATTGTCTGGATTTCCTCTGTCTGTTGTTATGTTCCCCTTTTTGTTTCTGATTTTGTTAATTTGCATGTTCTCTCTCTCTGCTTTTTAATTAATTTGGATAAAGGTTTGTCTATCTTGTTGATTTTCACAAAAAACCAACTCTTCCTTGCATTGATTTTTTGTATTGTTTTCCTGGTTTCTATTTTGTTGATTTCAGCCCTGGAGTTGATTATTTCCTGTCGTCTACTCCTATGTGGTGAGTTTTCTTCTCTTTGTTCTAAGACTTTAAGTTGCGCTGTTAATTCTCTTATGTGACTATCCTCTGATTTCTTCATATGGGCACTTAGTGCAATGAACTTCCCTCGTAGCACTGCTTTCAAGTTGTTCCATAAAATCGGGTATGTTGTATCGTCATTCTCGTTGATTATTAGAAAGTCCTTAATTTCTTTTTTTATTTCTTCTTTGACCCAGGTGTGGTGTAATTGCACATTGTTCAGTTTCCATGAGTTTTCAGGTTATCTGTATTTGTGTTGTTGTGGAATTCCAATTTTAAAGCATGGTGTTGTGAATATATTAGTTCTGCTTCATCCTTGGTTTCTGGTGTAGTTGGATTATCTGTTGCCTACATTTTTGTGGGCGTAGTTACCTTCCTTGGGTTGGAGTTTTCCTTCTAATACTTTCTGTAGGGCTGGATTTGTAGATACGTATTGGGAAAATCTTGTTTTGTCATTAGATATCTTGTTTCCTCCATCTATAGTGATTGAGAGTTTTGCTGGATATAGTAGCCTAGGCTGGCATCCGTGTTCTCTTAATACTTGTAGAACATCTATCCAGGACCTTCTGGCCTTGAGGGTTTCCATGGAGAAGTCAGGTGTAATTTTGATAGGTCTGCCTTTATATGTTACCTGTCATTTTTCCTTCATTGCTCTTAATATTCTTTCTTTATTCTGTGTGCTAGGTGTTTTGATTATTATATGTTGAGGGGTCTTTTTACTTTGGTCAAGCCTATTTGGGGTTCGGTATGCTTCTTGTACTTTCATGGTCATGTCCTTCTTCAGATTGGGAAAGTTTTCCTCGATGATTTTGTCGAATTTGTTTTTGCACCTTTGAGCTGGGCTTCCTAGCCTTCCTCTATGCCTATTATTCTTAGGTTTGGCCTTTTCATGGTGTCCCACATTTCCTGGATTTTTTGTGTTAAAGATTTGTTGCATTTATGATTTTCTTTGGTTAATGAATCTATTTCTTCTAGTTTATCTTTTGCGTCTGGGATATTCTCTTTTCCATCTCTTGAATTCTGTTGGTTATGCTTGTGTCTGTAGTTCCCAATTTTTTGCCCAGTTTTTCTATTTCCAGCATTCCTTAATTTGTGTTCCCTTTATTTTCTCTATTTCAGTTTTCAAGTCTTGAACCATTTCCTTCACCTGCTTAATTGTTTTTTCTTGGCTTTCTGTACTTTCCTTAATGAATTTGTTCATTTATTCCACTATTTTATTTGTTTTTCCCTTCATTTCTTTAAGGGATTTTCTCATATCTTCTTTGATGGCCTCTATCATTTTTATGATGGTAAGTCATTCCCTTCTGCTTCCTCTGCTTTGTTGTTGTGTTCCGTTCTAGTTGGTGTAGATTCCCTAGATTCTTGTGGTGTCATGCTTGTCTTTCTGTTGTTAAGTGTTTTCTTGTATTGTCATCTTCCCATAGCTTCTTCCAGTAGATGTTTGTGGAGTCTCCCCTTCTCTCTATGGTCTTTCCCCGGTGGGCTTATGTGGGTCAGAGATTCAATATCTGCAGCTCTGGGTGGTCCAAGCTCTATAGGAGGTCTCTCTGCAGACAGGGACCCAGGGATGGGATCAGGGCTGAGAATCCATTAGAAGATGCCACTGGCCAATGTCTCTAGCAAATGGCTGGCAGAAGAGGACAAAGGCTGAGCTGAAACTTGGGAAGCTTTTGCAGGATAGTAGGGTCTCACTAGAAACTGGGACTCTCCAGCTGAGGCCTCTTTCTTTAGCAGAGGCCCTGATTTGGGGGTCAAGGATCTTGCTGGCAGTAACTCAGAGTGGACCCGCAGAGGTAGGAGGATCTCTGGGAGTGGCCCGGGACTCCAGCAGAGGACTGCAGGTGGGGTCAGAGACCAAGCAGGTGGAAATTACGTGTGGTTCCATGTGGATAGGCAGGTCTCCTTTGTTCAGAGTTGCTCCGAGGAGTCTCCAAAGTAGGGTGGACTGTTGGGTCCACCCTCTGTCCCAGTGCTCAACCAGAGCAGCAAGACAGTGGCAGGGTAGGGCACAGGGTACGGGCAGGGGCAGGCTTGCGGTAGGGATCGGTGGGAGTGTATCAGAGCTCCAAGGGTACTCTCAATGGGGACAGGACACAGGAGCAGCAGGATCAGGGGCCAAACCAGCGTATGTTCTAATTTTTATGCAGTTACATGAATTTTTTAAATAACAGAATTAAGAAAGTCATTAACCATAAAACTTTCCAAGTATGTAGATACATAAATTGGAGGTTACAGCACAGCAGAGAAATGTCAGAGCAGATGACACCTCCGATGCTATCTGAAGACTCTTAACCTTTGGTTGGTGGAAACCATGGTTTTCTTAAATGACTATATTACAAAAAAAATTTTTTATCTGTTTGTTGCAGGATCTTGGGTCTGACAGTGAAATGGTCCAGCAATTTTGCTATACAGAGAGAGCCCAAGGTAAACTATAACTGGGCTCTGGATCTGCAACATTCTAAACTTCCCCAAATCCCCGACATTATCACCGACATTATCACCAGTTAGGCAGCTTTGCAGAAGGTTTTAGCTTCTTTCCGGGATCGTCCATTCACAAACTAGTACATGAGGCACTACAATCTCATTTAATAATTAATGGTTTGTTTAATGTTTTCTAAAAATATTCTCTGGGAGCATGCTACTAGGCTCTACTACTAAGGATTCTACTACTAGGCTACAGCCTTAGGCTAATTCAGTTCTTAACCTGAAAACTCAGAGAATTGGTTTTGTCACAAAACAACTGGGTCTGAACCAAGCAGCTGAGCTCATCAAAAGGGATTCAAGTCAGGCAAATGCCATAATTTATCCAATCACACTGTGTCTGATTCTCACTTTTTGCTGTAGCTCACTTGCCTTTTTCATATAGAAGCAATAACAGTGTCCAGCTGAAGCAGTCCCTTCTAGGAACTGCCTGATGTTATCTATTCTACAATTAAAATCCATTGTTAAGTTGATTTCTGTAACAGTCACCAAGACTAAACAGTTATTTTGCAAAGGTCTTTCACTTTTTCTCTTATCTTTTCTATGGAACACATGTACCACTTGGTGACAAAGATCTCTTGTTTTTCCGCTTTGTTTGCATTTGATTGTTTCCCTTTACCTGCATGTTGAATAAACAGAAAACACACACTCATTCGGTCTTCTCAATCAATGTTATCCAGCAAACAAGTCAGTTCCAAGGGAACTTCAGTGTCAGGATTGAGACATGAATATCATTCATTCATGAGTCAATCAGTATATACCCTTAGTTTTCACTATTCCTGTGAGATCACCAGTACGGTAATATGCAAAAGTAAGAATTTGTAGCACATCCAAGTTCAACTGAATGATGTGTTTAATAAACTTAAATATTTCATGAGTTTTAACTTCCATAATTCCATGCAAAATATTGAAGGATAATATTTTAAGGAAGGGAAAAAGAACAAGAAATGAAATATCCTAGGTCATGGGATTACAATCTCTAGGACAGAAGTTATAATTCTGCTGCTTTGTGCGAAGTGTTTCTGTCCTGGTCCTTGCTGACAGTTTGGAGTATGAATCTTGGACACCATTGCACTCCTCTTCAAAAGTATGAGTTCTCTGTGGTTATGTTGAAAGACAGTCTTTGAGTAGTGAGTTCTTGATTATAACTTTTGCATATAAGCAGTTTGCAAGTAAGGATTCAATGAGGCCCTCCAGTGCTTTCTTGACTACCAGAAGACTCTCCCAAAGACTCATTTGATGGCTCAGCAATATCTTTGATTCAGTTAAATTTATTATTTGAGAAAACCATGACAAAATTTTTACAGCTGATCATAAATTCCTAACACTAAGCCCTGGGGACATAGAAATAAATAGGACAAATACTATTCTTACCATCACTAAGCTTATAATCCACTGGTTATCACACATTTTTGAAGAAGTAATTATAGGAATAATGAATTTAGCAAAGAAGGTGAAGGTGTAATGAAAATATAAATATTTTACATATAATACTAACTGAACATATGCCAGTTTTATAGCAATTAGCTAATTAATGATAAAGCTAGAAATAGCAAAATTGGTCAGATGAAAATTTAATTTATAAGGATTAATACTCTCTTCCAAATAAAAGTTACACTACTGCTATGAGCAGTAATAATTTGCCTTGCTCTGGATGGAAAAATTATAATATTCCTTTGGGAATACAAGAGTTTTTTGCTTTGAACATGAATGAACCATTGGATGTTCCTAGGTCTTAAGCCTGGAAGCCTTAAAACTGTTACACGGCTTCAGTTCTTTTCAATCTTAGCATTTTGGACTGGGACAAAATATAATACTATTATCTCTCTAGGGTCCCCAAATTGCTGGCTGTGGATCTCAAAACTGGACATTCTGTAATCACAGGAATCAAATTCTTAAGTCTTTTCCACTTGACCAACTTCTCTGGAGAATCCAGAAAATCACAATACACCTTCACATGGTTTTGGTTTCTTGTTTGTTTTCATGATAGGGTTTCACTTTGTAGCTCTGGATGTCCTAGAACTTCTATTTGAGCCAAGTTGACCTCAAGTGATTGGAATAAAGGTGTACACCACCAGGCACAGCTCATCTGTGTCTCATAATTTTTTCTAATTGACTCAGTGTCCTCTTATGAAACAAAGAAAAAGTTGTGTCTCCTCTTACAGCCCCAGCAAGTGACTTTCGATTTTCGCTTGTGTGTGTGTGTGTGTGTGTGTGTGTGTAGTGAATATGTGTATTTTTGTTATATTTAAGATATATTATGTTGTATAGTTAAAATTTAAGACATAACACATTTAATTGCTGTGAAAATATAAATGCATATATTTCTTCAAATAGTGTGTATTGTACTGTTATTTATTCAACCATTCTCTTTACTTAAATATTTGGTTTGTTAAAATTTTCAGCATAATACTGTTTTTTTTTACATTTTCAAAAATATCTTCTATAAGTCTATGTGTCTAAAGCTACACAAAATAATTAGCACTAAATGGGTATAACATTTAACTAATTTAGAATATAATTTGCAACATGCGATTGATTTCATCTTTGTTTTCTTTATTCTTCATTATTTCTTTGGGACTCATACTAGATTCTCAGTTTCAAACTTGAGCTTATCCTTTTCAAAAGCAAATAAAAGTTTCTCACCTCACAGAGAGCATCGCTCCGTCATGATTATGGGTGAGGAGGGAAAGTGACCTTTGAGAGAACATTTCTCCTCCTTTTTCTTTTTGGTGAGTTGAAAGAAATACCATGAAGAATGAGGAATGTTAATAATTTACAAGAATCCAGCAAAAAGAAAAATATGCTTCTTAATTTAAAATGAAAGGTGTGGATGCATAGTCACTACATACACCTCACTAGCAACAGGAAGGCCACGTAAATCATTCATGCCACAGAGAGGGAACACCAATCATTTTCTCATACCCTCTTCAGTGGTTTTAACAAATTCAAACATTCAAGTGTTAACTCTCAGAGACATGCAGTAAAAAAGGAAAATAGTAAGTTGCCCATCCTTAGACTATAATTTTAAAAATATGTTGAGATACAAAACAAATTAATAATTAGCTTAGGAAACATAATTTTTGTGTGTGCAAAATGTGTATACACATCTATGTGTGTGAATGCAGGTGGTACCCATTAGCCTAAGCATGCATGCATACGTGTGTGTGTGTGTGTGTGTGTGTGTGTGTGTGTGTGTGTGTTGGACAAAAGACAGCCTCATGTCATTCTTCACAGGTCATATTGTTTTGAAGAAAGATCTATTTGCTGTTTTTTCTTGCTGCACACTCTGAGATAGTTGTTTCAGGGGCTTCAGAAATTCCTGTGCATCTATCTCCTATCTCTCTGGAGGAGCACTGGGCTTGCAGACAGTTTTACTACTGCATGTATATTTTACAGGAGATTTGATCATGGGTCCTCACACTTATGTAACAAGTACTTTTACCCACAGAGTATAGGCAATATCTTTTAAGGATATACTTACCTAGGAGAAGTGCTTGCTTAATAACTTCCTATATATAACAGAAATTATCATAACCATTCAGAAGATCCATGTTCTAATAATGTGCCCCAGAAATGTAGATTTGTTTTTGTATGGTTAACCATGACACTGAGGGTTTTCTTTTTTTCTGAATATATCCAATCTGTCATTTTTTGGACTCTTTGAAAGTAGAGACCATCTATACAGAGAACCAACTAGGAATATATTAAGTTTTATGTATATTGCTCTTACTCCTTCCTTTCTAACTCCTCCCATGCCACCTCTCTCCCTTCCAAATTGATGACTTCGTTAATTATTATTGTTATACAAAAACATTAGTACATGTGTGCATACATACATACATACATAAATACATACTGCTGAGGTCACTTTTACCATTGCTTATATGTACAGGTATCAAGGGCTAATCACTTGGGATTGGGTAATATATGTCACAGCTGATCTTTGGAAGAAACTGAATGTCCCCATCTCAATAGCCCTTGGGAATCTGATGCTCTTCATCTGGGGATATGATCTTGTGGAATTCCTACCTATACCAGCATGTCAACTGACATTTTCATTATACCAGTAAATCAATAAAGTAGAAACTAGGAAAACAATACAAAGAATCAACCTTAGTGGTTTCTAAATATTAAGGTAAACTCTCATCTCTCGCCTTCATTTATTTTCTTTCTCTCTTTCTCTTCTTTCTTTCTTTCTCTTTCTCTCTTTCCTTCCTTCCTCCTTTCTTTCTTTCTTTCTTTCTTTCTTTCTTTCTTTCTTTCTTTCTTCCTCTCTTTCTACAGTAGAGCCCAAACTTAAAGTCCCCACATATGCCCATATACACTAAGCAAAAGCTCTGCTACTAAAACATAGTCCCAACTTTTTTTTAGTTCTCTTAAACTGTGAGACTGAGTCTCGTTAATTTTCACAGGCAGTCTTGACTTTTCTCTATAGGCCTGGGTGGCTTCGAATTTGTGATTCTCCTGCCACAGCTTCCCATTCAGCTGCAATTCAGATCTGGGCCATAAGGCTTAGATGAAGTTGCATTTCTCAAATAAACATTTTGGGTTGCTGGCAAAGTGTCCATCTAATATAATTAGGAATTTAATGTGTTCATTCTGTAAAAATTTCCCTTTGTGCTTATGAACTGGAATGGCTTATTTGCTTATTGATTTTGTAATGACTTGCTTCTGGTGCCTTTTTTATAATGGCCTCATAAATAAGCAAGGAAGCATTTTCTCCTCATTTGTTGTGTATGAAAAAAATAATAATATTCTTGTCACATATGTATATGCTGGGGAGAATACTCAGGGTCCTATTGACACTGAACTCATACTCAACCACCAAGCATTTCTTTCAGTCCAAGAATCAAGATAATCTTCACACATCTGAAAGTATTCACCAGAGGAGAACAGTATAGCTTTCTTTACCAAAGTAGTTTTACTTAGAAATTAATTATTGTAATATCACATAGATAAATAGATAATAATAGAAAATAAGATAAATTTATAGCCATGTATCAGATTTGCTAAATCATAATATTCAAGGGATTTGTTTCCTCTGAGTGGTTCAGCTATTCTAAATATTGTGATTTATTGTCAAAATATTCTTCAACCACTTTATGCTAGTTGTTAGTTTTCTCCTACTGTTAATCTTACTACTTTGCATTTTTTTCTAATTGATCAATCTACAGTTTATTACTTTTATGGATTTATTTTCAGTACAACCTTTTTTTCACTGGTATTTTAATTATTTTGGAAAAGGGTAAACTAATAAAGGGACCAGAACCTCACTCAGCCCCCTGCTTTAGCAGGCTACAGAAAAGACACATAGGCCTCTGACTCAGCACATGACACAAAGAAACTCCAGATCCCCTGGCCTCCTAGAGCCCAGGGCCAAAACTGAACACAAAGAAATTACAGACCTCTTCTAGCCTCCTAAAAGCTTTGGGAACTGTTTGGCCACAAAAAAACCAACACAAAACAAAACAAAAACAAAAAAACAAACAAACAGAAAACCTCTAGCGGAGACCGAAACCTCCCCTATATCTCCCTTGCATCTCTAGGACACAGTTCTAAACTACTGGTATCTATGAACAACAGGCCACCAGCAAGTAACAAGACAAAGCTTTATAAACCACAGAATGTTCCCTCTCAATACTGACCAATGAGAATAATTGGTGCACAGATATTTCATGACAAAATATGAGAAATCCCTCTGATAGTTCCCCAAATGTCAACCAATCAGAAACCAACCTGTACCTACTGATGTAATCCTGTGATTTTTGCCTTTAAAATCCTGACATGGGATGGGAAACTCACTTCCTCTGGTGGTTGCTGTGTCAGCCAGCTAGACAAAGTCCCTGTCATGGATGGATTAACTATAAACCTTATGCATTTTCATCAGTAGTTCTGTCTTTCCCTGGTGGTCTTTGGAGCTCTTCATGGCTTGGATATAACAATCTACTTAAAAAAAAAAACTATTAGTGATTTTTATTTTTAAAATTTCTTATTTTTAAAAAACTTCCTTTCTTGTATCATGGAAGAAATGAAGAAAGAATTTAAAGACATCGTGGAATTCAATGAAAATGAATGTACAACACACCCAAATTTATGGGATGCTTTGAAAGCAGTGCTAAGAGGAAAGTTCATAGTGCTAAATATCTACATAAGAAAAAGTTAGAGATATCTTGTACCAGGGAATTAATAGAACACCTGAAAGCTCTAGAACAAAAAGAAGCAAACCCACCCAGGAAGAGATGAAAAGAAATATTCTAATTGAGGGCTTAAATCAATAAAATAGAAACAAAGAACAATAAAACAACTACAACAACAACAACAACAAAAAAAAAAACAATGAGACAAAGAGATGGTTCTTTGAGAAAATCAATAAGATAGATAAGACATTATTAAAAATAATCAAAAGTCAGGTAGAAATATCCAAAATAAAAAGGTCAGAATTGAAAAGGGGGAATATAACAACAGACACTGAGGAAATTCAGAGAATCATCAAGTCATACTTCAAAAACCTGTACTCAACCAAATTGGAAAATTTAGAAGAAATGAACAATTTTCTGGATAGGCTCCACATCAAAATTAAATCAAGACCAGATTAACAAGTTAAACAAACCTATATCCCTTAACAAAATAGAGGCAGGCATCAAAAGTCTACCAATCAAAAACAGCCCAGAATCAGATGGCTTCATTTCAGAATTCTAACATAATTTCAAAGAAGACTTAATACAAATGCTCCTCAAAATTTTCCACACAATAGAAACAGAAGAACATTGCCAAACTCCTTTTATGAGGCTACAGTTACCCTGAAGCTCAAACCATGCATAGATGCAAGAAAGGAAGAGAACTACATACTAATCTCCCTCATGAACATTGATGCAAAAATAACACAATAAAATAATCTCAAACCAAATCCAAGAACACATCAAAAATATCATCCACCTTGACTAAGAAGGCTTAATCCTAGATATGCAGGGATGGTTCAACATATGGAAATCTGTTAATGTAATTCACCATATAAACAAACTGAAAGAAAAAGAAAACACATTATCTCATTAGATGATGAAAATGCCTTCTACAAAATCCAATACCCCTTCATGAAAAAGGTCTTTGAGAAATCCACTATAATCAGGAAAAAGACAAGACTGTCCACTCTCTCCATAGCTATTCAATATAGTACTCAAAATTCTAGCTAAGTCAGTAAGACAACAAAAGGAGATAAAGGGGATTAGAAAGGAAGAAGTCAAATTATTGTTACTTGTAGATGATATGATAGTATACATAAGTGACCTCAAATTATATCTGGGAACTCCTACAGCTTATACACACATTCAGCAATATGACTGGATACAAGATTAACTAAAAAAAGAAAAAATCAATAGCCCTCCTATATACTAATGATAAACAGGATGAGAAAGAACTCAGAGAAACATCACCCTTTACAGTAGCCACAAATATAACTAAACACAAGTGAAATACCTGTATGACAAGAATTTTACATCTCTAAAGAAAGAAACTGAAGAAGATATCAGAAAATGGAAAGATCTCATGCTCTTAGATAGGTAGAATCAACAATAAAAATGGCAACCTTACCAAAAGCAATCTGCAAATTCAATGCAGCCCCATTAAAATCCCAACACAACTATTCTTTGACTTTGAAAGAATAATGCTGAAATTCATATGAAAAATTAAAAAAAAAAACCTGATTATAAAAATCAGTGCTGTACAATAAAGGAACTTCTGGAGGTATCACCATTGCCAACTTCAAATTCTACTATGGAGATATAGTAATAAAAACAGGTTGGTATTGGCATAAAAACAGACAAGTAGATCAGTGGAATTGAATTGAAGACCCTGATATTAACCCACACACCTACAAACACCTGATTTTTGACAAAGAAGTCAAAATGGTACAATGGAAAAAGGAAAGCTTCTTCACCAAATTGTGCTTGCATAACTGGGTGTCAACATGTAGAAGATTGCAGATAGATCCATATCTATCACCATACACAAAACTCAAGTCCAAATGGATCAAAGAACTCAACATAAATCCAGTAACATTGAACCTGATTGAAGAGAAAGTGGAAAGTTGCCTTGAACACATTGGCACAGGAGACCACTTCCTAAATGAAATAGCAGTAGCACAGACACTGAGAGCTACAATCAATAAATGAGACTTTCTGGAGCTGAAAATCTTCTGTAAGGCAAAGGACACTGTCAATAAGAGGAAGAAATAGCTTACAGAATGGGAAAAAATTTGCACAAACCCCACACATGACAGAGGGCTGATATCCAGAATTTATCAAGAACTCAAGAAACTAGATGTCCAAATACAAAATAACCTAATTGAAAAATGGGATAAAGAGCCAAACAGAATTCTCAACACAAGAATTTCAAATACCCAAAAGACATTTAAGGAAGTACTCAACATTCTTAATCATCAGGGAAATGCAAATCGAATAACTCTTACATACCATCTTACACCTGTTAGAATGCTAAGATCAAAAATAAGGAGGACAGTTTATGTTGGAGAGGATGTGGAGAAAGGGGAACACTCCTCTATTGCTGGTGAGAGTACAAACTTGTACAGCCACTTTGGAAATCAGTATTGTGGTTTCTCCCAAAATTGGGAGTCAATGTATCTCAAGATCCAGTGATACCAATCTTGGGCATGTCCCTAAAAGATGCCCAATCATGCCACAAGGTCATTTGCTCAACAATATCCCTAGCAGCATTATTCTTAATAGTCAGAACATGGAAATAACCTAGGTGCCCCCAAACCAAAGAATAGGAAAGAAAAGTGATACATTTACACAAGGGAATATTAGTCAGATGTAAAAAAATAATAATGCTGTGAAATTTGCAGGCAAATTGATGGAACAACAACAACAACAAAAAATCCTGAGTCAGGTAACCCAGACTCAGAAAGACACACACTCATTCATGTACTCATTCATATTTGAATACTACATAAAATCATAGGCCAACCAGAATATTATTCACAGCTCCAGAGAAGCTATGTAACAAGGGAAACCCTAAAAAAGATACATGAGTCACCTGGGAAGGAAAATTACATGAGATATATAGGGCAAACTGGAGGTTCGGGTTGGTAAGGGAAAGGGGAGGGGAGATGAGAACATGAGGGAACAGGATGGCCAAGGCAGGGAGAGATGACAATGGAAGAGCAATGAAAGTAATAACTTGATAGAAAGGGCTATTATGGGATTAGGGAGAAACTTGGTGCCTGGGAAAATCCCAGGAATCCACAAGGATGATCCAAGCAAAGACTTGTAGCAATAGTGGAGAAGGTGCCTGTTTTAGCCTTCCCCTGTAATCAGACTGGTGAATACCCCCAACTGTTATCACAGGGCCTTCATCTAGTAATTGATGGAACCAGATGTAGAGATCTACAACCAAGCACTAGGATGAGCTACAAGAACACAGTTGAAGAGAGGGAGCAATGAATACATGAGCAAGGGAAGTCAAGGTCATGAAGAGGAAATCTACAGAGACAGTTGAACCAGTCTCATAGGAACTCGTGAACTCTGGGGTTAACATCTATGGAGCCTACATAAAAACCAAACTAAGCTCACTGCATGTGGGTGACAATTGTGTAGCTGAATCTATCTAAGGGGCCCCTGACCCCAGAAACAATATCTATCCCTGGTGCATGAGCTAGCTTGTTGGAGCCCATTCCCTATGATGGAATGCCATGTTCTGTTTTAATGCATGGGGAGGGGTGTTGTCCTGCCTCAATTTAATGGGCCAGACTTTGTCAACCACCCCATGGGAGTTCTTACCCTGTGAGAGGAGTTGATGGAGGTATGGACTAGGGAGCAGGGGCATAGTGCGACAGTAGGATAGGTGGGAGAGAGATGTGTGGGATAGAGGATGTGGTTGGAATGAAAAATGAAATTTAAAAATTAAATAATGTAATAAATTTACAAAAATAAAAAATTCTTTTAATTATCAAGAATTTGCTTATTTAAATCTGAGTCGATGAGTTTTGGTTATTTCTTTTTTATATTGTCTAATTTCTATATTCTATTCCTTCTTGCTTATTTTTTGGTGGATGGTCTAGGCTTTATAGTATATTTAACTAATTTACCAGAGTCTATCTTCAAATAATATTCTTATTTATTTAATTATATAATTCACTTATATACAAGCATTAAAACAAGCCTTTGAACCTCCAAATTACCATTTCAGCACTGTTAATCTGTATCCTAAATAGTATTACTTAATTTATTCTCAGCTTACTCAGTTTCAAAATATCTTTAATTTTCCTGCTGATTTTGTCTTTGACCTATGGGTTATTTAAAAGTTCATTGTTCAATTTCTAAATACACAAAGGTTTTCTAGATATCTTCCTGCTTGTGACTTATATTCTAATTATGTTTTGGTAAAAAAAATATGGTCTGCACAATTTTGATTCTCTTAATTTTGTTGGAGCTTACTTTATGACCCAGAGTATATTTCTCTTTCCTACATGGTGAATACATTTGAAAGAGATATGAATTTTTCCTGTGTGGCATTTGAAAAGGTGGCATTCCTGTAAGTTACTTAATGAAGATCTGGGGCTACAAATGTCAATTATTTCACATTGGTTAATGGTGTTTGCTCCTTCCACATCTCCTTTGCTTGTCTGTCTACTCTTCCATTGATTTCTGATTTTGAATGTCCCATGATAAATGTAGAGTTATCCTTTTCTCTCTTTTATTCTATCAGCATGCATACCATACACTTTGAGGCTCAATTACTATGTGCATACACACTTAGTTTTATGACTTAGTGATGAATTCACCCCTTTGTCATTGTGAAGGGTAACCTTTTATCTCTACTGTTCCGACTTGTATTTGTAGTGGTTTGCTATCTTTTTTGTTAAATGGCTTCCCATAGAAAACTCATGAATGGATCTTGCTTTATATCCTGAACTCTCATAATTTATACTATTTACCTGTAGTATTTAATTATATTTGTCTTTGTTTTATTGTGGGTAATGATCATCAAATTATGTATTTTCACTACAGAAATGAGTGAAGCATGTAACACTCTGTGTCCTCCAACAAAATACATGGACACTTGTCAAAGCATCTTACAGCTTCTCAAACTGTGGTTTGTTAAATAAACTAAAACAATAATTAGTTGCTGAGGTGTCTAAGATCACACACACACACACACACACACACACACACCTTTTGTAACACATACAAACACACATAGAGAGACAAAAGTTGGGACAGAGCGGTGAGATAGAGAGAGATAGAGAGAGGGAACAGAAAGAGTAAAAAAATCATCTTAATTTTTAATTTTGTGTAACACTACTTTCTGGGAAGGTATGCATAAATACCTACAGACCCACAATAGGGGATCTATGACAGACCAAAGTAGGATATGACCAGACTTAAACTTAATTATAGTAGGGCTTCTGATTAAAGTACAAATGATTTGAATATGCCTGCATCACCAAAACTTATCCCAGGATGGAAATAATGTACAAAAAGCAACCTGGAGCTCACTAAACAACTTGCAAGCAGCTCCATAGGTGAGAGGAATGTCACTTCCAGGTAGCTCAGATAGTATGACCTTCTTTCATATGTGCCATTGTCATATGACTAAGCACTGGGATATATAAGCCTATGTGAGCCATTCCTATTTACGCCACCACACTCATACTCATTCCTCCACCAGCTCATATTTTGAGAGATCTGATGGTGTTAATATTTGGGGATAGTGTAGATCTTTGACACATGAGGCTTAGCTAATGAACATAGGCATTCTGAAAGGTGCTTTAAGGTTATAGTTCATTATCTTGTCTTGTCTTTCTCTCTGGCTCTTGTATGTTTCTATCATGTGAACAGCCATAAGCTCCAGCCATCAAGTAGGCCACTCCAGTGGCCATGATGGACTGTGTTCTCTAAAACTGTACACTTCAATAAACCTTTAATCTCTTAAATCTCTTGTGTCAGATATTTGGTGGTAGCAATAAAAAATGTAATGCATATGTCTACTTGAGAAAGGCAGTCTTCATCTAGCTAACTAATTTGTCACTTATTTTCAGGTGTATTTAACATTTGATATATTACTGAATTCAAGTGAAACAGCATAGTGAGGATGAAGTTATTATCTGGCATCAACAAATGAAGCATCGAACTTTTGTTTCATCACTTCTTTCC
Source organism: Phodopus roborovskii (assembly GCF_943737965.1). NCBI lineage: Eukaryota > Metazoa > Chordata > Mammalia > Rodentia > Cricetidae > Phodopus > Phodopus roborovskii. The sequence goes on from NW_026126559.1 coordinate 201,110, forward strand.
CAGTATCACACAAAACATTTTCTGAACTGCAGTTTCCTTTAATAGTTTGGTGTGAATAGTCACAGTGTCAAATTTATAAAGGTTTTTTTGTAATATTAATAAGAAACATAGAAGGTACCTATTTGTTAAATAAAAGGTCACCTGTAGATAACTTACAAATAGCTTATATTTACTATAGAGTGAATAGTACTAACTACTAGACTGTTAGGATTTTTTAAACACATATTACTTTTGTGGTTATTTGTGTGGGTATGCATATGCCATTACACAGGTGATCATGGAATACTGAGACAATTGGTTCCACTCTGCTAGGTGTGTCCCAAAGATCAAGTTGAGGTCATTAGACATGATGTCAAGTAGCCTTACCCACTGAGCCAACTTACCAGCCATAAACTATTACTCCTGAATTAAAAACATTTCAAGTGCTATTTCACAAACTTTACTTTTTGATATGTAGCATTTTGAGCTGAAAATGAAAGAAACCGTAAAAGAATTAGGCATTGTTACCCTCTGAGTATTACTTGGTGTACTACGGCAAGCACTGCAGAACAGAGACATGATCTTGTGCATGCCCTGAAGGTGAGCTGCTTCATAGCAGCAACAGGACAAATTTAGCTGCTGTTTTAGGTGATTAAAGGTGCCAGGTCTTGACAAATCAAAGTGTAGCCTCCAAGGGCAGTGTTTGTAATGGCATTTATCACCTTTTTTCCTTACCTCCTTTCCAGAACAAATTTTCTCTTCATCAGGCTGATAACTCTCTGCTCCAACTTATGCTTTCCTCGCTGCTCTCTTTCTCACCATACATTTCTTATATTTGTAGAAGTCACCAGTTTAGCCTTGTTGGTCTGAAGACTCCTGTTGGTTTTTTGTTTTAGGTTATTGTATTTGCCCCATATATAGTATGTTCCATTTATCAAATGACCAAATAGTACAAGAGTGACATTGAAGCATTGTATAGAGCAGAGCTGTTCTTTATTTTGCACTCTCCAGTGATTCACTTGGTTCAGATGTGGGCGCTTTTATAACTAGTAATTACTACTGGTGATAATATGACAAAACCTGTTAATTCATATTAAAAAAGAAAAATATTGCTTTACAGTTTGTTGTTCAGAAGCAAAAGTGTGGCATTTTTTTTTCAATTGTGATAGTTTTGTAATGTATACAGATTGACTTCTACACCAATATTCAGAACCCAAGTTGTCATCCACTCACCAGAACATGTCTGATAGTCAAGGGGGAAACTTCAGTTCAAGCAGAGTAGGCCATGCTTGATGGTCACAGAGTCTCCCTCCTCAGCACACCTTTGATGCTGCTTGTGAGGTAAAAACAACAAGAAAATACATTTCTTATTCTGAAATAGCTTGAGAATAAATCTTCAAGTTGTTTGATCAAAATGTCATTATGCATGCCTTTCATCAGAGTTATTACCAAACAATATAAAAAGTTTCTTTCTTCTTTTCTTAGGTTTAATTGCTTGACTTGAATAAATTATTTAAAATATTTCAAAGATTCTTAATTTTTAAGATAATGATACTTTACAATTGACTTGGCTTTCAAGAGTGAAAATTACTTTACTCTCTCAAAAACTCACTAAATTACTTCCTGAGTTCCATAGTTTGCTTTGCATTCCACCCTTATTGTACAAAACTTTTTAATTATTAATTTTGAGATATACTTATTCAGCTTGCTGAGACACACCCTTATGTTCAGTTTTCTCACTAGAGGAAAATGAAATTATGTGAGATAAATGCCCATGTGAGCTAGGCTTAGTAAATTCCACACTGCATATGTAGTACACAATATCACACTGCATGTGATAATACATATATGTTACCTGTCAACGTATCAAACAATATATTTCTCTGACGCTGCTCTCCATTATAATCCTTTCCTTGTAACACAAATAATAAAAACCCAGAAACAGATATTGGGGTTCAAGCTGAAAGATTAGAAAAGCAAACCAGCCAAACCACCAGAGAGCTCTTACCTCTACCATGGCTGGAGAGATCTTATCCTCAACATAGCTGGAGACTAATTGCCTGACTATGAGAACCTGCCCTATCTTATATACCTATCTGGTATTTGGATTGAAGTAGTGAGTTCTGTTTCTCTTTTAAACTGATTCACTCTCATGTATCCCTGGGAGGTCTTGAATGCACAGAGATCCATCTGCCTCTGTCTCTTGGGTCCTGAGATTAAAGCTGTATGCCACCACTGTCCAGATTCTAATGGCCGTTACTAACTTTGCATTCTGATCGTCAGTGGCTTTATTGGGTCATGAACAATTTATCACCACATTTCCAAACATAGGATCTGGCCTATGCCACTCTTTCAGTATTTCTTGAGTGAATAAATGAAGTAATTTTTAACTTGTTAGCAATTTAATCTAACCTTTGTTTCATTTTCACCTTCTCAGTTTTCCCCTTGCTTTCTTAGATACTCTTTTTTTAATCACTTAAATACATTTGTTACTGTACATTTTATATTTTAGTACACTTTAACTATCATTTAAACCACAAACAGTTACATCTCAGTTTTGATGACATATTGATGAAAAAGATATGTATATTACTAAAAGAGGTAAAAACATGAGACTGAGAAGACTAAAATAGAAAAAGTTGGATAATGCCCATTATCAGCTTCAGTACATATCCCTTGCTGAACTGCCCTGCATAGAAAGTAGTACATCACATCTGGTGATAACTTATACGCAGACTATATTGTCTGTTAACTCTCGGGAAAGAATAGGACTGATAGGAGGTTGTATAGGTTACAGTGTAGAGTTCTGTGGATTGATAAAGGAAGTACTAGAGAAAATTTTATTTATTCTGTTGATTCTTCGAGAAGGGGGTTACTATTATACTTTGAGATAAAAAGTATTCTGTTTGAGTTCCTTTTTGTCCCCAAGAAAATTTAATGATAAAAATCAGGCAATGAACTTAGTAAAAACGTTACAATGTTAAAATGCTATAAGTACCTCAGAATTCATAGAAAATAGTTATTGACCCTTGGCTCTGTTTAAATTATTTTTCCCTGATATTGTGTTAATTCCTACAAATTAAGAATTGCATCTGTTTATAATAAAAGAAAATCTTAGGCACATTTCTGTCTTTGCAAACATTATTTGTTTCTTTCGCTCTTTTCAAACAGTGCATGTTAGGTTTGAAAATAACCATGACAGCATTTAGGTTTAGTAAATATGATTGTGTAGTCAGTTTCTACCAATAAATTATAGAAGTTTGGAAATTGTTGAAGACAGATAGTTATAGTTATAGTTTTCCTTAGTATTAAAGATAAGTTACTTTAGACACACAAAGATAGGATAGATGATGGAATATTTCTAGAAGTCATTGCTAAATGTTAATGGACTAAATAGTGTTAACTGTGATCTATTTGATAACTGTTATGTGATATATTTTGCTATGTTCAAGGTTAAAACCCTTCATGTTATTTTGACAGAAAAGAGGAGATGATGGGAGATGTCATTCTGTATATGTTTCTCATACTGGTTAATAATAAAGCACTGTTGGCCAATAGGAAAGGAAGATAGGAGGGACTAGGAGACAAGGAGGAAATAGGAGTAGTAAGGAGGAGTCAAGCTGGAGAGTCTGGAGAGAGCTGTACGCCCCCCCCCTAGCGCCCCCATGTGAAGATACATAGAAGGGGGTTAATAATTAAAGGCAGAGCAGCCCATTGTACGAGTAACCGGGCCAACAGTATTGTATCAAATACAGAGTCTCTGTGTGTTATTTGGGGCGGTGGGGGGGTAGCAGGACAAGACCGGGCAGCAGGCGGAAAACCCCCATGGAAATAGTATTATAATTTAAATTAAATGTTACATTGACCTGGAGCTTATTATATGTGAAATAGAATCATTCCATATTAAAAATGAGATACTATTAAAATACTGATTCCATAAATTTATAGTTCAAAGACCCCGGATACGGAAAATGACTGTATGTAGAGTTTCTGTGTATAATTGTTGAAGGGGGCTTTATAACCCATTGTAGAAATTCTGAAGGAAAAAATACATAGGAGTCTTTAACTGAGAGTCAAGCAAAGTGAGGGTGATAATGCTTAGGTTTCCACACACACTTAGTATGTAAGCAATGAATAAAAAAATGAAAATTGCAACCTGAAGATCTGGTGTGTCTGATATGCCCAAGAGCACAAACTCAGTAATCATGGAGTGGTTTCTCATACTGATAGTCCATAGATTTATTGATAAAATCAAACCACAAATTTAATGTGAGAAAATTAAAGCTTAAGTATTTATAGTACCATATCCAATGAAATGAAACAATATCTTCTCAATCCTATTAAACAGAAAACATCTTGTTGAAAGAAAAAATGCTTTTCTTAGATACTCTTAATGAACATTAGGAACAGTTTGTATTCAGGTACTTGAAGCAGAAACAGGAAACTCAGGAATTATGCTTATTCTTTAGAAAATAATAATGTTTTTATGTTTTTAATGTGGAATCAATGGATTAGTAAAGCAGAAGAAGAAAATCCATGTTGAACTAGTCTAACAAATAAGGGCAAACAATGCATTTCTATGAAAAGAACTTGACTCAAAGAACACACACACACACACACACACACAGACATACTCATACATTCTGAATTACTAAGTTATTAAGAATAATGGCAACTGTGTGTAATTCTGCTTTTTCTCAGAGAAAAAGGGGATAGCAAAGTATGACACACACAATCGCAACTCATCTGTCAAATCCATGTTTTCCAGTTCATTTTCATGAGGTACTGCTAAGTCTTGCTTGAATGATTCTCCTAAATACTGATAATAATTTATAGTAATACCAAACTTAGATTTTTTTCCATTTGCTAGAATCCTGTAATTAAAATTTTTCTTCTAACAAAATTAAACATGTTTGAAATTTCTGTGTATGTGGAGAAAGACAGACAGACACAGAGAGAGAGGAGATGATATGAAATACTGAACTACAATTTATCATTGATTTTCTCAGTGTACTGAAATATGTAGATTATGATTATATGACTTTCTATAAATTAAATCTAATTGAATCATTGTTTCCCTCTAAAATAATTTTCTTCTTATAGTCTAAAAAATTATCTGTTGATTTAACTTTGTATCCTAGCTGGGGAAGACGGGAGGGAAGCACGGGAGGAAAATGAAATAACAGCTGCACTGATGATGAGCAGAAGATCTGGGCATACAGATGGACAGACTACCACTACCGACAAATGTGGCCTTTACAATATTTATTTTGAAACTAAACTCTGCCTCATATAAAAATTCTGAAAAAAAATCACTTTTTGAAAACATAAGCATTTTAAACAAACATGTTTCTTGCTTCAGTGACTACTCAATAGCCTAAATGTTATAATTGCTTTTAAGTGCCAAAGAAGTTGAAGAAATAAAAGATAAAATTACAGTAACTGCTTTCCTCATGAAAAGTCATTCTCTCTGTAATTCAGTAAATAAAAGGGGCTTATATAATACTGTTCATCTGTGAAAAATACTTTACGACAAAGTTGTCTCTGTGATAAGAATTAATTAAGATCGACCATCTGCTTTGATGAGTTTTTCCCGGAAATAAAAAAAAAATGTGTGTTGAGGGTGGGGATGGGGTAGTAGTCTTGAATTGTTTTAAGAAGGTATTTCATTATGAAGAGAAAAATTAACAATATTTCAATTAAAGCAAAAAAATGTGTGTGTTCCTTAGGTTCTTATGACAATTAAATTCATTGTGTTCTTTATGTGTCTGTATCTACCTACCTGTATCTACCTGCCTATAGCAGGTCTATTTTAAATGGAATACTTGACATTTTTATTTTGGAATTAAGCTTTTACACTCAGTCTCACTCAAAAGTAAGCTTATAGAAACCTCTACACATTTTATAATGTTTTAAATGAGAACTTTTCTGAATTTCACTGGAAATCTTTCAGAAGAATCAGAGAATAGCAGACATTGTTCTGAAATTTGTCTGTCTCCTTAATTCCATTCTTATAACTTAGTCATATCATCCTATTCCTGTAGTAGGAAAAACACAGTGCAATCTTTCAGAATGAAAATGATGACGGCTTAGTGTTGAGAAATGTATTTCTATTTATTAATCTGAACAAGGTAGAATAGAGGTTGGTCCCCAAAGCACCTACTCTTGCCTACTTGCCAAAAAGATATGGATTTATATCTCAGTGTGTTCTTTACTAGTTATGTGGGCTTGGGAAATTTCATGGGAAGGACAAAAAGTAAATTCTCCTAGTGTTTCTTGTGATATCCTTCATAGAGGTTTATAACATGTATAGTAACTTCTAGCATACTGTAGGAAATCAACTGATGATATTCATGTACTAGGATAGCTTCTCAGAAAGATCTTTAAAGGAATTTATAGTCATGTTTCTGAATATCAATAATGAAAATTCCGTAAAGATCAACACACTGGGAGGAAGCAATAAGCAATTACTTGCAATAGTACATGCATTGCTGAAAACATACATGCAATCTCTAATTACAGTATAAAATGTTCATAACCACATTAATGTCAGCCTTTTAATTACAGCATACACCATGTCTTAATAAAGACAATTATAATAATAAAAAAGCAAATTCAGCCCTTACAAAGTTTATTTACATATCAACATGAGCACCCTTGGAATATCTCTGTGCATTTGTTGCTTAGGTTAGGATGGTTAGGCTGCAACTGATACTTGATATAGTAAGCCCAGGAGATGGCCTACTCCAATGTGGCCTGATTAAAGCAAAAAGGAGCAAAACAAGTTTGCTGCCATTAACCTCCTGCCTCCCTACTCGATCTGTAACATCTCATCTTCCCTTTTTGCATCCTCAGAGATGTATCCCAGTAACTCTCCTGTTTCTCAGGTATTCTGACTCAAAATCAACTATGCTGTGTACCAGCAGCTTTCCTGCGAGAAGATAGGCATTTAGTTAAGCTTTTTCTTGATGTAATAAACACCATTACCAAAATCATCCTCACAACAAAGAGGTTTATTTAATATTACACCCTATAGTTAATCACCAAAGTCAGGGCAGGAATTCAAGGAAGAAACCTGGAGGCAGGAGCCTTCCCAAAAACTATCAGAGGAACAAGCTTACTGGTTTGTTTCTCAAAGATTTCTTAGCCTGCTTTCTTACAGCATCCAGGACCACCAGGCCATGGGTGACACTGCCATAGTCAATCACCTGCAGAGAGAATGACTCATAGGTTTGCCTATAAGCCAAGCTTATGGAGGTATTATTTCTTTTGGGGTTAGAGACTCTCAAAGAATTCTAGCATGTGATATGTTGTCAAAAAGTTACCCAACATAACGACAATTTTTTGGCTTCATTATTATATATGCTGATTCACACCCCCCAGAGAGGGGTGAATCATGTCATTTTGGCATCTGCATACAACTGGTCCTGAATCTCCCATTGATATATCAATACTTATTGGTGCTTAAATAACTCATATGTTGTAGTTTTATCATATAAATACACATCTTCTCAGAAAACTATTCACGTTTACATAACTGCTATTTCCTAACACAAATGCAAATAGTTGTTACCCTATATTTTATGTGGAATAATGACAATAAAAATCAGTATCTGAAAAGTATGAATACAAAATTTAAAAGGGATGTTTCACCTGTATTTCCTTACATATGCAGAAGGACACAGATATCCTTATGTCTTACTGCTACTGTTACTCTTGAGATCCTTGTAACAAAATATAAATTTATACAAAACTTAACTAGGTCATGAGGTAAAGGAATTGTTGTTTCAGAAAATGTGATTTTGAAATTATGTGTTCCTAACAGTGCATAGGCAGAAATTTCTACCTATAAGAAACCTAATAAGAAGTTGTGATTTCTTGGAAAATGTTTTAAATTATTTTTTTATTATTACTAATTTTTTTTAAAATTTTATGTTACATATAGACCCCAGTTCCCTCTCCCTCCTTCCGTCCCTCTTTCTCTCTCTTCCACCCTCTCATGCCCTCCAACCACCCTCCCCTCTCATCCCCCCTCCACATGTAGAGTGAAGCCCTCTAGGAGGGGTCATCTAATTCTGTCAAGTCATTTGGAGCAGGGTTAGGCCTTCTCTCCTGTCTCTAGGTTAAGGGACTATCCCTCCATGGGGGATGTGCACCCCAAAGTCCTTTTGTACACCAGGAATACATCCTGGTTCCACTGTCCAAGGTCCCTTAGACTGCTCAAGCCTTCTAGCTCAGACCCATGTTCAGGGGGTCTGAGTCAGTCCCATGCTGGATTCCCAGCTATAAGTCTGGGGGCCCATTAGCTCCTCCTTATTCAGGTAAGTGATCTCCATGTGTTTCTGCAGCCTGGTCTTGTCCTCCTTCTCTGCATCTTGATTCCAGATAGGCTCAGTGTTTAGTTGTGGGTGTTTGCTTCTGTTTCCATCAGCTACTAGGTGAGGGCTCGATGATGGTGGATAAGTTAGTCGTCGATCTCATTATCAGGAAAGGACATTTATGGTAGCCTTTCCACTGTTGCTCAAATTGCTAGTTGAGGTCTGTTTTGTAGTAGATCTCTGGATATTTCTCAAGGTTCAGTTTTCTCTTCAACCTTATAATGGCTCCCTCTTTTCTACTCTCTCTCTTTCTCCCTCTCACCTTTCATCTACTCGTCCCATGAATCAATGTTCCTAGTCCCAGTCCCCCGTGCTTTCCTCTCCTCTCCCCCCCCCTTCTCTTTCTCCTAGTTTCCTCTCCACTCACTGCCCCCTTCACAATCCCCATATGCTCTGGAGATCTTGTCCCTATTCCCTTCCGTGAGGGACGTTATATGAATCTCTTAGAATCTACCTTGTAAACTAGTTTCTCTGGAGGTATGAATTATAGGCTGTTGATCTTTTGATTTAAGTTTAAAATCTATATATGAGTGAGTACATACCATGTTCCTCTTTTTGTTACTGGGTTACCTCATGCAGGATAGTTTCTTCAAGTGCCATCCACTTGCCTGCAAATTTCAATATTCCATTTTTCCCCCGCACAGTAGTATTCCATTGTGTACATGTGCCAAATCTCCTTTATCCATTCCTCAGTTCACTGGCATCTAGGTTTCATCCAGGTTCTTGCTATTGCAAATAATGCTGCTATGAACATAGTTGAGCAGATGCCTTTGTTGCGTGGATGTGGATCATTTGGTTATATGCCTAAGAGGGGGTTGCCGGGTCCTGTGGTAAACTAATTCCCATTTTCCTGAGGAACCGCCATACTGATCTCCAAAATGGCTATATGAGTTTGTACTCCCACCAGCAGTGGAAGAGTGTTCCCCTTTCTCCACATCCTCTCCAGCATAAGTTGTCATTGGTGTTTCTAATTTTAGCCATTCTGGTAGGAGTAACATGGTATCTCACAGTTGTTTTGATTTGCATTTCCCTGATAGCTAAGGATGTGTAACACTTTCTTAAGTGTCTTTCAGCCTTTTTGAATTCTTCTATTGAGAGTTCTCTCTTCAGTTCTGTACCCCATTTTTTAATTGGGTTATTTGGTGTTTTGTTGACTAGTTTCTTGATTTCTCTGTATATTTTGGAGATCAGCCATTTGTCAGATGTAGGATTGGTGAAAATCTTTCCCAAGGCTGTGGGCTGTCATTTGGTCTTGTCAACATTGTTCTTTGTCTTACAGAGCTTCTATATTTGAGGAGGTCCCATTTATTAATTTTCAATCTCAGTGTCTGTGCTATTGGAGTTATGTTTAGGAAGCGGTCTCCTATACCAATTTGTTCAAGGGTACCTCCTACTTTCTCTTCAAAGAGATTCAGTGTGGCTGAATTTATGTTCAAGTCTTTGATCCATTTGGACTTGATTTTTGTGTGTCCCAGTTGAAATGGATCTATCTGCAGTCTTCTACATACCATCATCCAATTGTGCCAGCACCATTTGTTGAAGATGCTTTCCTCCCCCCATTGTATACTTTTACCTGTTTTGTCGAGAATCAGGTGTTTGTAGGTGTGTGGGTTAATATCAGGATTATCAACTCAATTCCATTGGTCTACTTGTCAATTTTGTGCCAACACCAGGCTATTTTCAGGACTATAGCTCTTTAGTAGAGCTTAAAGTCAGATATGGTGATGCCTCCAGAAGTTCTTTTATTGTACAGGGTTGTTTTGGCTATCCTGGGTCTTTTGTTTTTCCATATAAAGTTGAGTATTATCCTTTCAAAGTCAGTGATGAATTATGGCAGGATTTTAATGGGGATTCAATTGAATCTGTAGATTGCTTTTGGCAAGATTGCCATTTTTACTATGTTTATCCTACCTATCCATGATCATGGGAGATTTTCCATTTTCTGGTATGTTCCTTAATTTCTTTCTTAAAAGCCACAAAGGTCTTCTTATATAGTTTTCACTTGTTTGGTAAGTAGTTACCCCAAGATACTTTATGTTGTCTTTAGCTATTGTAAAGTGTGATGTTTCTCTGAGTTCTTTCTCAGCCCCTTTGTCGTCTGAAAAAAGTAGGGCTACTGATTTTTTTTTTTTTTGAGTTTATCTTGTATCCTGTTAGGTTGCTGAAGGTGCCTATCGGCTGTAGGTGTTCCCTGGTAGAGTTTATTCGGTCGCTTATGTAAACTATCATAAAGGCAAATAGTGAAAGTTTGACTTCTTCCTTTCCAATTTGTATCTTCTTGATCTCCTTTTGTTTTCCTATTGGTTTAGCTAGAACTTAAAGTACAATATTGAAGAGACATGGAGAGAGAGGGCAGCATTTTCTTGTTCCTGATTTTAGATTAATGGCCTTAAGCTTTTCTCCACTCAGTTTGATGTTGGCTCTTGGTTTAGTGTTTATTGCTTTTATTATGTTTAGGTATGTTCTTATTATCCCTGATCTCCCCAAGACCTTCATTAAGAGAGGGTGTTGAATTTTGTTGAAGGCTTTTTCAGTAGCTAGGGAGATGGTCATGTAATTTTTCTTTTTCAGTTTGTTTACATGGTGCATCATGTTGATAGATTTTTATGTGTTAAGCCATCCCTGTGACCCAGGGATGAAGCCTGGGTCATGGTTGATGGTTTCTCTGATGTATTCTTGGATTTGGTTTGGCAGCATTTTATTGAATATTTCCACATTAATGTTCATGAGGGATATTGGTCTGTAGTTTTATTTATTTGTTGTGTCTTTGTGTGGTCACGTAAAAAGATTTTGGTAACGATACTTCTGTTTCTATTGTGTGGAACAATTTGAGGAGTATTGGTATTAACTCTTCCTTGAATTTCTGGTACAATTCTGCACTGAAGCCATCTCCCCTTGGGCTTTTTTTTTTTTTTTTGGTTAGAAGGCTTTTGATGACTGCTTTTATTTCATTAGTGGTTTTAGGTCTATTTGAGTTGTTTGTCTTTTCTTGATTTAATTTTGGTGAGAGTTATCCAAAAAAATTGTCCATTTCATTTGAATTTTCAAATTTCATGGAGCACAGGTTTTCAAAATATGACTTAAAAATTGTCTGGATTTCCATAATGTCCTTTGTTATGTCCCCCTTTTCATTTCTGATTTTGTTAATTTGCATATTCTCTCTCTGCTTTTTGGTTAGTTTGGATAAAGGTTTGTCTATCTTGTTGATTTTTCTCAAAAAACCAACTCTTCATTGCATTGATTTTTTTGTATTGTTTTCCTGGTTTCTACTTTATTGATTTCAGCCCTCAAATTCATTATTTCCTGTTGTCTACTTCTCACAGATGAGTTTGCTTCTTTTTTTTTCTAAGCCCTTCAGTCTTGCTGTTAATCCTCTAATGTGACTATTCTGTGTTGTCTTCATATGAGCACTGAGTGCAATGAACTTTTCTTTGTAGCATTTCTTTCAAGGTGTCCTATAAGTTCTGGTAAGTTGTGTCCTCATGTTCATTGAATTTTAGGAAGTCCTTCATTTCTTTCTTTATCTCTTCTTTGACCCAGGTATGGTGCAATTGTGCATTGTTCAGTTTCCATTAGTTTGAAGGTTTACTGCAATTTGTGTTGTTGTTGAATTCCAACTTTCAACCATGGTTGACTATTCCAAAATTTTTTATTCGTTGAGGTCTGTTATGTCACCTAGTATGTGTTCGATTTTATAAAAGGTTCCATGTGGAGCAGAGAAGAAGGTATATTATTTTGTGTTTGGATGGAATGTTCTATAGATGTCTGTTAAACCAAATTGAGTCATAACTTCTGTTAGGTCTTTGTTTCTTTGTTAAGTTTCTGACTGTTTGTCCTGTCTAGCAGTGAGAGTGGGGTGTTGAAGTCTCCCACTATAAGTATGTGAGGTTTTATGTGAGGTTTCAGTTTTAGTAGCATTTCATTTATGATTGTGGGTGCCTTTGTATTTAGGGCATACATGTTCAGAATTGAAACTTTGTACTGATGGATTTCTCCTGTGATGAGTACGAAATGATTGTCTTCATCTCTTTTGATTGATTTTAGTTTGAACTCTAACTTGTTAGATATTAGTATAGCCACTCCTGCTTGCTTCATGGGTTCATTTGATTGGAAGATCTTTTCCCAGCCCTTTACCCTGAGGCAATACCTATCTTTGAAGCTTAAATATGTTTCTTGTATGCAGCAGCAGGATGGATTCTGTCCTCGTATCCACTCTGTTATCCTGTGTCTTTTTATAGGCGAGTTAAGAACATTAATGTTGAAGGAAAGTAAGGATCATTGATTGTTAATGCTTGTTTATTTTAGATTTGCTGTTGACGGTGGTATTGTGAATTTATTTGCCATGCTTTATCCTCTGGGTTCTGCTAAAGTGGGATTATCTATTGCCTATGTCTTTGTGAGTATACTTAACTTCCTTGGGCTGGAGTTTTCCTTCCAGAACTTTTTGTAAAGGTGGATTTGTAGACACGTATTGTGAAAATCTGGCTTTGTCATTAAATATCTTGTTTTCTCCGTCTATAATGACTGAGAGTTTTGCTGGGTATAGTAGGCTGGGCTAGCACCCGTGAATTCTTAGTACTTGTAGAAAATCTATCCAGGACCTTCTGGCCTTGAGAGTTTCCATGCAGAAATCAGGTAATTTTGATAGTTATACCTTTATATATTACCTGGCATTTTTTCCTTTGCTGCTCTTAATCTTCTTCTTTATTCTATATGTTAGGTGTTTTGATTATTATGTGTCTATGGGTCTTTTTTCTTTGGTCCAGTCTACTTGGTGTTCAGTATGCTTTTTGTACTTTCATGGGCATGTCCTTCTTCAAATTGGGAAAATTTTCCTCGATGATTTTGTTGAATATGTTTTCTGCACCTTTGAACTGTGCTTTTTCCCCTCCCTCTATTCCTATTACTCTTAGGCTTTGCCTTTTCACAGTGTCCCACATTTCCTAGATGTTTTGTGTTAAGGTTTTGTTGGATTTAAGATTTTCTTTAGTCGATTAATTTATTTCCTCTCATTTATCTTCTGTGCCTGAAATTCTCTCTTCTATCTCTTCTATTCTGTTTGTTATGCTTGCCTCTGTAGTTCCCAATTGTTTGTCCAGTTTTTCTATTTCCAGCATTCCTTCAGTTTGTGTTTTCTTTATTGTCTCTATTTCAGTTTTCAGTCATGAACTGTTTCCTTCACCTGTTTAATTGTTTTTCTTGGCTGGGGTTGTCGAGAAGGCAATTTGATACTATATCCCTTTAAGAAAATATTAATAGTAGGTTACCACCTATATAAGACTTTTGAGTTTCCAAACCATCTGTTTTTGGCCAGATTTCTAGTAGAAAGCATGCATTTTCTCTTGTGGAGTAAGACTTGATGTAGGAGAAAGTAAGCTAGCTGGGTAAAAGGTTGAAGCTACCTGAGCGAACACCTTCTTGAGGGTAATTGAACATGTGCATTCACCACTTCCTCCTAAGCCAACCTGAAGTCTGCCCATAGGCCAATGAGAGAGAAACAACATAGCATTCCAACTTGCACCACCCTTAGGTCGTGGGAGGATATAAGAGCCCTGCCCATATCCTCAATAAAGGAGTCTGCTTTTGGATTCTCTTCTGGCTCACAGAGTCTGTACCATTGATTTCACTCCGTCTAGCTCCCTCCTTGAAGAAGCTACCTGCTTAGACTCTTCCTGTGCAATATGTTAGGAGGCACTTGGTTATCCCTATGACATTCATGCCTGTACTGCACCAATGGTTATATCATGCCATTTCAGATATTACTACAGTTCACACCATTTGCCATTGAGTAAGCCATCAATATATTATTTTCTCTCTTGGGAGCTTGCAAAGAATCTTCAGGGATTTTGAAAGGCTAGCCAGCAGGGATATAGCATTCTAGTCAGTAATGATTTGTTTTGTCCATTATCTGTAACCAAAGGGCATGATATTCAGCAATTGGATTTTAGACATCAAGTCTAATGGCCAAGAACAATGGCAACAGCTTGTATTTTGGGGACAATCTCTGGGATATGTTTACCAGCATCTTGAAATGAGCTATCACATATGTGGTATGGGATTTTTATTTAGCAAACTACGATATCTGAGAGAAGTGTTATCCTGTGCATGGTAACTCCAGTTAAATTCATATGTATTGACCAAGTGAACAAGAATACAAAACCATAAGTTATCCCAAAGGAATTGTCAGAAAGTAGCTACCATTCCTAGAGATGGAAGAGCAGGAACAGCCTAATGGCATGTAATAATTTGTTCTTTTTTGATGCTCAGGTTTCAAATGTATGAGTGTAATCCTAAGGTCTCTAGAGTTACTTAGCAAATGTGGGAGATTTATTCTGCACTTTTGCTTGATCCAGTTTTGCTGTGGCTGTGTACAATGCACAATTTCAATATTGCTGAAGATATTTATTATCCATGAGATTCTTATCTTAAATCAAGGGATTTCCTGATCTCTTCCTTTCTGAGAAGCAACTGTTGGAATTTGGAAGATAACCTTGTATGAAACAAACCTTAACTTCAATAACAATTTTCTCCCTATTTTAACCCTTAAGTTCTTTGAAACACAGAGAAAAAAAATATCTTCTCTCCTTTTCAAAGTTTAACTAATTTTATTAATTTTTTTTAAATAAACTCGTGGATTGGTTCTCAATAGAACAACAAAGTATCAATCATTACAAAAATGGAAGTTAATTTGTGTTCCTGGAATTATGATACGGTACTGGGACTCTTAAACTGAATCCCAGTTCATTAGCACCTTCATCAGTTCTGAATCCTGTTTTGTAAAATATAGATCTAGAATAACAAAAAAAAAAAAAAAAAGGAAAAAACCCTGTTCAAAACACAAAAAGAAAAAATATTTAGTTGATTATTATTTTATAGGTCATTTCTCCGATATTTTATTATGTATTACTATAAAAATGTAGTGTTTTCATGTTTAAGATACCAAAAATAAAACAAGACAACCCTAATTTATGTCTTTTGTGCTTCTTACTAGCTTTTTAGGGGCCAATAAAAATGTGTTATTTCAAAGTAAAGTGAAAAGGTAATTTCCTGTATAGAGAGTATTCTTCATTCCCTGCATTTGTTTCCTAGAGCACTCTACTCTGTGGCATTGACTCTCACAGCTTTTGTATCATCCATCTGTTGTGAATGGAAAATCAACTTCAAAAGAGAAAGAAATCATTATGAAGCAGAGGGTCATCTTTATCAGATTTGTTTCTATTTTGCGTTCCATAGTAAACCAAGTTTGACATTGGATTCCATTATTTGATTTATTTTCCCCCCAAAATATAGGACAACCCTCTTTCTTTTGGCAGTTTTTCTACTAAGGGAGTGTGAGTCTCTAATTTACTGGAAAAAAGGACTCTAAGCAAAGCATTAACTATATGATTGAGCCATGAAATATCATGGCATTTGTGTATGGTATTATAATCAAGACCTTGAATATGAGGAAGAGAATAGGCTCCATCTGTGGTCATATCTTACTGGTACAAATAAAGCCTTTCTGAAAGTTAGAGAATGTAGTTTGCCATAGCCACACCTTACCTCATTAGTGTCTCAGCAGACAAGAGAGAAAGTTTCTGTTTCTGCCTGCTTATATCCTCTCTCCACCCAGCCATCTTACATCCTGTCTGTCAGTACAGGCCTCTAGACCTCTATGATTAGTTATATGTGATGCATGAAAAGCTGCCTACTGGATAATCTCTTTGTCTCTAGCTCTGACCTAGTTATAGGAACATTGCCTATTGGAATTCAGGTGTGTATTATTTAAAAAGACAACTCTAACTGTGTCATTCTTCTGTGACTTTTTTTTTGGGGGGGGTAGGGGTTTTCTATTTCTCCAATATCTTATTCAGTGCTTTGTACTTTTTGACAGGAACCAGGCTGTTTCTCATGAGCTAAAAGGCTTTCCCATTATCTTTACTCTGTTTACATTTCCAGGTTTCTAGGCTCATCTCATGCTCCTTCTAAAAAGGAGTGCTCTAAAAATGTGAGCATCAGAGCTTTACAATCCTTGTGTTTCCTCTTTCTAAGCAATTCTGTACTCTGTCTCTATTTTTTTGTGTTATTCTTCTTTCTCTCAACAACAAATATTAAATTATAGATCATTCCCAGCCTATCTTTGTTCAAATAGTCTTCTCTGACTTTCTTCAAATTGGTCTACATCCATCCATCCATCTATCCATCCATTCACCCACCCATCCACCCACCTATCCATTCACCCATCCATCCACTCATACATCTATCTCATGTAGAATTTAGGACAGTGTTGACTCTGATAAACTAATATCTCCCCTCTAAATATTGTACTTCTTAAATAATAGGTTTGTTTCACATCTAACTTTGATTCTTTGCACCAAGCCTAGTATCTATTTCAGTAGTGGCTTCATGAACTTGAAACCAGTGAGAGACTCTGTCACAAGACAAAATAGTTGGTTTTTTTTTGGTTTGTATATTCATGAGTACATATGTACACATGCATATAGACACACACGAGCACACATATACAAAAAAAGAAGTTTTAACAAATATTGAATGGGTTTTTATACTAAACATGAAATTTGAAAATATATTTAGATGTTGTATCTAAATTATACAATGTTAAGAATATTGAAGAATTGTATTTGACCCAGAAATACTTGTATAGTATGGATCACAACACATTTCTTTAAAGAAAGCTAAGTGTAACTGAAGTTTTCTATTGAAATTTATTTATTTATTTATTCATTTTTATAACCAAGTCCATTTAAATGAAAACAAACATTTACAGCCAATATTTGGGAATTTGGGCGTCATTCGTTCCAAACTACTTCCTGCTAGTAAGGGGCACTGTCATGAGGGATTATAAGAAGATACAGAAATCCTGGCTGTAGTCTACAAGGCTGCTTAGTCCAGCTGTTTTGAATGTAGGATCACCTGGTACTCTGTTTCAGGCAGTCTGGCTTGATCAAACCACATTAGTCTGGAAGGAATCCACAGCTTGTTATTTTCTGTGGAAACAAAAATAGAAATCCTTTTCCCCAGTAACTTGTCCTTGAACTTAAATTTTGGAGTCAAAGCATTTTTTTATTATTTTACATGTTGATCCCAGTTCCCTCTCCCTCCCTCTGCCCCTCCCTTTTAACCTCTCTGCCCTCTCATCTGCACTCTAATTACCCTCCCCTCCCATCCCATCCCACCCCAATTCCATATGTAGGGGAATGCTATCCAGTTGGGGTCATGTAGATCTGAAAAGTCATATGAAGTAGGGACTAGGGCTTCTTTCCTGTCTCTAGGTTAAGGCAGTTATCCCTCCATGGGGGATGTGTTTTGTGTACCAGGGATATATCCTGGCTCCACTGAGACCTATATAATAAGAACTTTGTGGCTCTAAAGAAAGAAGTTAAAGAAGATACCAGAAAATGGAATGATCTCCCATGCTCTTGGATAGGTAGGATAAACATTGTAAAAATGGCAATCTTGCCAAAAGCAATCTACAGATTCAATGCAATCTCCATTAAAATCCCACCACAATTCTTCACTGACATTGAAAGGATAATAATCAACTTTATATGGAAAAACAAAAAATCTAGGATAGCCAAAACAACCCTATACAATAAAAGAACTTCAGGAGGCATCACCATTACTGACTTTAAGCTTTACTACAGAGCTATAGTTCTGAAAACAGGTATTTGCACAAAAAAATAGACAAGTAGATTAATGGAATCAAATAAAAATCCTGACATTAACCCACACACCTATGAACACCTGATTTTCGACAAAATGGCTAAAATTATACAATGGGTTGAGGACAGCATCTTCAAAGAATGGTGCTGGAACAATTGGATGAGGGTGTATAGAAGACTGAAGAGATAGAACCATGTCTGTTGCCATACACAAAACTCAAGTCCAAATGGATCAAAGACCTCAACATCAATCCAGCCACACTGAACCTCTTAGAAGAGAAAGTAGGAGGTACCCTTGAACAGATTGGTATAGGAGACTGCTTCCTGAACATAACTCCAGGGGCACAGACATTGAGAGAAACAATTAATAAAGGGGACTTCTTCAAACTTAGAAGCTTCTGTAAGGGAAAGGACACAGTGGACAAGACTAAATGACAGCCCACAGATTGGGAAAAGATTTTCACCAATCCTATATCTGACAAATGGCTGATCTCCAAAATATCCAAAGAACTCAAGAAACTAGTCAACAAAACACCAAGTAACACCAAGTAACCCTATTAAAAAATGGGGTACAGAACTGAAGAAAGAATTCTCAATAGAGGAAATAAAAAGGCTGAAAGACACTGAAGAAAGTGTTCAATATCCTTAGCTATCATGGAAATGCAAACCAAAACAACTTTGAGATACCATCTTACTCCTGCCAGAATGGCTAAAACTAGAGACACCAATGATGACTTATGTTGGAGAGGATGTGGAGAAAGGGGAATACTCCTCCACTGCTGGTGGGAGTACAAACTCATACAGCCATTTTGGAGATCAGTATGGCGGTTCCTCAGCAAAATGGGAATTAGTTTACCACAGAACCCGGCAATCCCCCTCTTAGGCATATGCCTAAATGATCCACATCCATGCAACAAAGACATCTGTTCAACTATGTTCATAGCAGCACTAATATCAAGAAACTGGAAGCAACCTAGATGACCCTCAATTGAAGAATGGATAAAGGAGATTTGGCACATGAACACAATGGAATACTACTCTGCAGAAAAAAATAATGGTATCTTGAAATCCGCAGGCAAGTGGATGGCACTTGAAGAAACCATCCTGAATGAGATAACCCAGTCACAAAAAGAGCAACAGGATATGTACTCACTCATATATGGATTTTAGACCTAGAGCAAAGGATTACCAGCCTATAATTCACACCACCAGAGGAACTAGGATACAAGGTGTATTCTAAGAGATTCATAGATTCATATAAAGTCCCTCATAGAACTGGGAAGGGACAAGTCCCCCAGAGCACAGGGGAAGTGGGGGGGCAGAGAATGGATAGAGAATTAGGAGAAAATGAGGGTGAGGAAAGGAAAACACATGCGACTAGGAAGATTGATTCCGATTTACTATGGAAATTTAACTATAGAAACAAGCCTGGTTTATGGTTCCTCAAAGTATGTTCTTGTTTTCTTATCTTTTCTATGGTAAAATACAATGATTAGAAGCAATTTAAGCTCATCATTTCAGTGGGATAGATGTTCATAGCCTCAAGGTATAAGGAGCAAGTAGCTACGATATTGCATGTCAATTATAAGTTGGAAGCAGAACATGGACAGGAAGAGGAGGGAGGCAATAAATGGTCAAAGCCTAGTGATGTACTTCCTAGAGAAAGGCTTCACATTTTCAAGGTTTCCTAACCTTCCCAAACATCACTCTTCACAGGGGACCAAGTGTTTAAATATATCAGCTTATGGGGAACATTTCTTCAAAGCCCCACAAAGTGAGTGTATGTACAGAGGCAAGAGGAGATATAGTGTCTCAGAATAGCATGCCCTAGGAGTATAACAAAGTGTACTCTAACACTTTACATAACTAAATTGTTGATAATGACAATTACCTAGTTAAGTATATATTACTATTATCATTCATAAGTGACCCAATGCATTTAGAGAAGATTGTAGAATGTGGCTAAGTTCTCCCTACAACTCTTTTGTGACTTCTTAGTCCATGCTTTGTGAATGTGATTATCTCTTTCTCTGTGTCTCTCTGTCTCTTTCTCTCCCATTAAAGCACTTTTAGAAACTTCCTCAAAACAATTTAACTCTTTTAACAGAATATTATTTTCAACAGTTAACATTTAATTTCATCCCTAAACTTAAAGAGCATTTTGACATAATATTTTTTTAAAAAGTAAGAAAATTGTTTGTCAAAAAGACTCATAAGTTTTATCCAGTATTTGGCCTTAGACATTTTAAATAAATGCCTTAATTACTTATATACAACTTTTCTAACTTATACAGTGCAGCAGAAATTGAAAGACAATTTGTAAATAGTTAGCAATTAAGTATTGAGAATAATGATTTCAAATAATTTTTATATATTTAATCTATGATTAAAGAGAAAAAATTAACACCAGAGAATGATTTTTGATATGAAATAAATAATTTAAACAAATATTTATAGAACAAAATGTGTGCAATAGACATTGGGAACATAATAGTAGTGGCTTGTGCATATGCTTCATGGACCCTTATAGTGGTTCCAGTCCATTTTGCTCTACAATGATGCCAACAATACCCTATGACAGACAACCATCAAATCTTAGGAATGACATTGACAGTAAACATTTGCCCAGTATGGTGGTTTGAATGAAAATGGTCCACATAGGTTCATATATTTGAATGCTTTGCCCCTAGCTAGTGGAACTGTTTGGGAAAAATTAGGAGGTGTAGTATTGTTGGAGTTGGTGTAGCCTTTCTTTGGAAGGCATATCACTGGGAGGTGAGCTTTGAGGTTTCAAAAGCCTACACCAGCAGGATCTCTCTCTCTCTCCCTTCCTCCCTCCCTGACTCTCTCTGTCTCTGTCTCTGTCTCTCTCACTCTCTCTCTCTCTCTCTCTCTCTCTCTCTGTATGTGTGTTCAACTATGGATCAGATGCTAGTTCTAAGCTATTGCCTCAGTACGATGCATACCTGATGGCCACCACATTCTCCTCTACCATGATGATCACTGCACTAGCGTTTTAAATTGCAAGAAAGCCACCAATTAAATACTTTGTTTATAAGTTGTGTTGGTTATGGTGGTAAATCATAGCAATAGAACAGCAATGAATTCAGCCAGCATCACTCAAAGATGGAAGACTAGTGAGACAGTCAGAAAGTAAAATCTTTACCATGCAAGGCTAATTCCTGACTTTGATGCCAAAAACCATAGTGGATAGAAAGAAATGCCTTCCCAAGCTTATCCTCTCACTACCACGTGTGCACCATGACACACATCATTCATTTTATCTCTCTACATCACTTGCTCTATAATAATCATAATAAATGTAATTAATTGAATAAGCAATCAGGTGTGGAGTGGAGATAAACAGACAATAGTTTAATCTAGAAAGAATGTAAGCATCGCAAAACAAAGAGTGTGCATAGGGTCTCAAACTTAGATAAGATCTAAGGGTAACCAAGGATTGCTAAGAGCCAGAGAAATATTCTTTCCCAGGGACAAGACCCCATATTAGTTATAAAATATCAATTGATCAGTACTAAAATTATATACCTTTAAGTAACATATGAATTGTAATTATATTGTAATTATATATTTAGGAACATATATATATATATACATATATAATACTATATATGTAAATAAACACACAATACATATATACATAATTGTATATAACATGTGAAGAAACAGAGGACATGAATTTGAGAGGGAACAAGGGAGCTGATTAAATGAGAAGAATTAGAGATAGAAAAATGATATGTGAAAATGATGTAATTAAAATATTAAAGTTTAGAGATTAAGGAAATGTGACTCAAATGCAACTTAAACCATGTAAACTATAAGAAAGTATATTATTATTATTATCCATAATTAATTAACATACATATTAATTGTTTTTAAACCTAGAAAATGATTTAGCCCGAGGGTAAATGGGAGGGAGGGAGGGAGAGAGGGAAGGGGAACAGGGATCAATATGTAAAATAATAAATTAAATAAAAAAAAGCTTTGACTCCAAAATTTAAGTTCAAGGACAAGTTACTGGGGAAAAGGATTTCTATTTTTGTTTCCACAGTAAATGAAAAGCTGTGGATTCCTTCCAGACTAATGTGGTTTGATCAAGCCAGACCACCTAAAACAGAGTACAAGGTGATCCTACATTCAAAACAGCTGGACCAAGCAGCCTTGTAGACTACAGCCAGGATTTTTGCATCTTCTTAGAATCCCTCACGACAGCGCCCCTTACCATCAGGAAGTAGTTTGGAAAGAATGATGCCCAAATTCCCAAATATTGTCTGTAAATGTTTGTTTTCATTTAAATGGACTTGGTTGTATAAAAGAAAGAAAGAAAGAAAGACTGAAAGGAAGGAAGGAAGAAAGAAAATGATTTAGCTATTCTGGACTCAAGTGAGATTCAGGAATTGGTCCCTCTTCTTGCTTATGATGTAGTCTCAAAAGGTGCCATGATCATGAGGTCAAGACCTTCTCAAGTCTTCCTTCTGTGTGCACAGCCTACTGTAAACATGTAGGCTCTCTGATTCCAGGAATTTATCAGGGCTTTTTAGTCCTTTCTTCTAGGTTTAATGAGTCTATCCTCCTCTCTAAATGACATACACCATGTTAAATAGCTGTGATATTGAAGAACTGTCTCCATTTTTAACAGTTTTTTGTCCCTAAAGAAAGGCTATTCCTTTGCCTTAGAGACTCAAGTCAACTAAGGGTCTCACTGTGAATGGATTCATCCCAGGAAGCAGCAGACAGGTCCAACAATGACTGTTCTCTATGAATGGAACCTGAAGGGGAGCTGCTTCTAAATCTATAATCTGTCCCTTCTTTTGGCTGTCAATTGTTTATTTTCCTCTGATAATGTGTTATTGGTTGCTGAGGTTACCACTAAGCAGAAAAGATAATAGAAATAAGGTGAGTTAATGTCATAAAGATGCTCTGCTTGACAATGTAGTCCTTTTTCTTGAATCACTTCTCCCTCTAAATGCTGGAAAGCTTTGATTAATTTTGAGGAAAGTGATCATGTTTAGCCCGTAGATGTTCTTTTTGCTTTTGTTTAAGAACAGAGGATTTGTGATGGCCCCATTACAGGGCTAAGGTCAGCTGATTTAGAATCTGCTCTTCTTGTTCTTTTCCTTCTCTGGCTGTTGAGTCTCCCTAGGCATACTTATCACACAGGGATGGCACATGAAAACCTTTTGAGAGCCAAGCTTAAGTCTACACAGCATTAGGTGCCACCAGCCTCACATTACTCAGCAGGAAATTCAGAGGAGTGTTATGATTGAGGTTCCTGGTGCCAGGAATTCTCACAGTGACACAAAGATTAG
The DNA here is from genome assembly GCF_943737965.1 of Phodopus roborovskii. Taxonomy (NCBI): domain Eukaryota; kingdom Metazoa; phylum Chordata; class Mammalia; order Rodentia; family Cricetidae; genus Phodopus; species Phodopus roborovskii. The sequence continues at coordinate 224,459 of NW_026126559.1, forward strand.
ACAAGTGAACACTTGAACTGAGTGCTGGAAGTTATCAGGATAGACAACTGCACAGTCATAGAGTGAACTGACTGGGAAATAGAGAGCCAAGATGTTCTTTGTATAATAACTTTGCTTAGATCAGAAAAATGTCATTACTATATTGATTTTAGAGTGGGTACAACAATTTAATTTTGTTTGGGAAACCAAGAGCCTTGAACATTTTTCTACTGTTATAAATACTTATAATTTTCTAATCTTCTGTCATCATGGCCTGGTGAGACTATACATGATGAAAAACACTGGGGTAAAAATCAATTCTAAACCAAACCTTCTACTGTTTCTTCATTTTGGATGTGTTCTTTCACATCCAGGTGAACTTTATGTTCTCATCTATACAATGAAGATAGCTGTGCAGGATTATTGTAAGATTCAAACAGCTTGCTGTAGTTTGAAGAGCTTTATAAATGACTAAAGCAATATGCAAATACAAAGGGCTCTTTCAATGTTGTAAACTTCAGTGTGCTACTGTACTTCTGGATTTATTGGTCAATAAATGTTGTCAACTATGTATATAGAGTAGTAGGAAAATACTAACAGCTTTTAGTAACATCACCACCAAGTTCAAAATCATAGTGTGGGCAGATTGCTACAATTTCATAAAGTGTGACAGGTTGTAGATGTCATTTCATAAAATGCAACTGAGTTCTATACAGGTGAGCTTGGTGTTTGTGGATATAATGATTCTCCAGAGTATGCTGCTGATGAGCACAGAGAAAAGATTTAGCAATTTACTTCTGACTTATTGTATAATGTGGGCAGAGTAGCCATGATTCATTATAAACATTATTTCATTTTAATCATATTATTAAAGTAATTATAATGAAAAATGATAATATTAAAACATTATTGTGTAATTACTCTTTATAAACATTATTTCTGTGTATAGTTCATAAGTACTGTTAATGTATGCATCTTTGTACATTGCTTTCCTTTTATTAAAACTGATACAATCCTATAATTTCTATTCATACTTACCTTTGGTAACTACTACACAATGATAATAAATTATTATCAATATAAAATACTATATATACATATCTTTAACTAAACGGTAAGTAATAACAAGTACCTAGTTAATTATATAATATATATATTACTATTCATAAGAGACCTATTAAGTTTAGAGAAGATCGTAACAAGTGACTAAGTTCACTCTAGAACTCTGTTGTGACTTCTTAGTCTATGCTTTGGTTGCATGAAGATCTCTCTCTCTCTCTCTCTCTCTCTCTGTGTGTGTGTGTGTGTGTGTGTGTGTGTCCCTTTAAAGTACTTTTAGAAGTGTCCTCAAACTAATTTAACTCTTATTTTAACAGAATATTATTTTCAACAGTTAACATTTGAAGTTCATCCCCATATTTTAAAAGACATTTTGACATACAGCTCTAGGGAAATCCTGATACAGTAAAATGAACTCAAGCAGACATAGATTTGAATATTCCTGGTGAAGTTTTCACTAAATCTCTCCATTAGTTGGCAAAAATCTCCTGAGAGGTCTTTGACCCTGTTCAATGCTCTTCAGATAGCAGAGAATAATGAGCACCAACTCTCTCTCCCAAAGAAATGGAGCCAGATTATGTTTTCCATGTAAGTTGACTCAGATCTTCAATAATGGTTTTAAATTGGCATATGCAATTAGAAATAGTCACATTTAATAATAAAGTTTATTTGAGTAAGAACATGAAATCTGATTTTTATAAATATCAGTTTAAACATGGAATGATTTGCTGTGCTGCCCTGCTACCACATCACCACACACACACACACACACACACACACACACACATACACACACACACACGTGTCTTCTAGAAGCTTTATTGCTTCAAGTCTCCTCGTCTCCTCTTTATCTCTTTAGTCCAGTTTGAGCCTGTGTTTATGTAGGATGGTGTCTTAGCTACTTTTCTATTGCTGTGAAAAGACACCATGATAACAATAACTCTTATAAAAGAAAGCACAGATCTAGGGGAATCCTGCAGAAAAGAGGGAGAAAGGGTTGTAGCAGCCAGAGGGACCAAGGACACCACAAAAAAACTACAGATTTAACTAATCTGGGCTTGTAGGAGCACCCAGAGACTAAACTGATAACCAGGAGCCTGCATGAGACTGACTTAGGTCTTTTGCATACATGTTGTGTAGTTTGATCTCCTTGAGAGACTCTTAACAGTAGGAGAAAGAGCTGTCTCTGACTCCCTTGTCTGATGTGGGGACCCTTTCCGCCTACTGGTTACCTATCCAGCCTAAATAGAAGAGGAGGTGCCTAGTCTCACTGCAACTTGATACTCCATGGCTGGTTGATATCCATGGGAAGCCTGCCCTTTTTGAAGAAAATCAGATGAAGAAATTTGGATGGGAGTGGGATAGAGGAGAGGTTGTGGGAGGGACTGGAATGAGTGGATGGAAGGGAAACTGCAGTAGAAATATAAAAACAAAAATAAATAAATACAAAAAATATGAAAACACTCATTTCAATTCTAACTCTCACTTCTGCAAGTGGTCATATGACCTTAGCTTGCATGTGTAATTATCCTCTCTACTACACATTCTCCCTTTCCTTCACCCTTAGCAAGCACTTCAGCAGGTTTTGACTCTTTTCTGGAGAAGTAGCCCAAACATTCATTCATGAAGGGACTGTTGTACTTTTTCATTGACTTTAAACATAGAACATTGTAGCACCAAAAGATGCCCTAACGGGTCTCCTGCACAACAGACACAATCTTTCTACCTCTATGGTGGAGAAGCAATCCAATTTTACTTTCATAATATCGGTCAATTATGCCCCCCAATATTGTTACTCTTTCTTAGTCTGTTGGCTTAAAGGCATCAGAAGTCCAAAGGCCAGGAGATTTCTAATCTTCCCGTGGATTATTTGCTTTCCTTTCTAGAAGGAGTTCTAACCCCTATGTAACCAAAACTTCTAACCCCTATGTAACCAAAACTTCTAAGCCCAATGGGATTAGGTAATGGGATTAGGAAGCATCAAATTTCCTAGTGGGTCACTTGGGGTGATGCTGAAAGAAATCATTTTCTTTCCCACCTACAGGCCATTGGAGAAATCATGCCATGTATTGAATGTTGATTCAAAGCAAATACAACCTTCTGGAGAACCCTTTCCCAGTCCTCCAGAAAGCTGCTGCCTACTTGGTATTATAACTGTGTCAAAATGTTGTTCCATCTTTCTATCATGCCTGGCAGGGAACATGGTAAGACCAGTGTATTCCACAATCATGAGTCCACTGTCACATTTCTTCAGCTGTGAAGTGAGCTCCTTGTTTAGAAGCAAAACTGTGTATAATACCATGACAGTGGATAAGGCATTCTGTGAGTCCATGGATATTCATTTTGGCAGAAGAATTACATGTAGAAAAGGCTAATTCAAATGTAGAAAAAGTATCTCCTCCAGTAAGGATAAAGTGTTGTCCTTGCAAAGGAAGAAGTTGTCCTATATAGTCAGCCTGCCCCCAGGTTACTGGCTGGTCTTCTTGGTAAAACAGTAAATGTATACTGCTGGCTTTGCCAAGTGAAAGCTAATTGCTTCTTGTCATCCATATTAAGGACAGGTACCCAGAAAAAGGCATTTGCTAGGTCAATAGCTATATATCCTGGACCAGATGTGCTAATCTACTCAAGTAAGGATACTACATCTAGTACAAAAGCTGCATTTGTAGTTACAACTTGATTGACTTTTTGATAGTTAACTGCCATTCTTCATGATCCATCTGTCTTTTGCATTTGGGCAGTGTTAAAGTGTTTGAGGGAACTAGAAATGTTAAAGAGAGATGTGCTGGGGACCACTACCCCAGCTTCTTTCAAGTTCTCGGTAGTGGTATTAAGTTTGGCAATTCCTCAAGGGATTCAATCCTGATTTTGAGTCATTATTTGCCCTTCAGAGGCAACTATTTGTGGGTCTTGAGGGATATCACTATAAATTTTTTTTTGGTATTTCCTTCAGAGAAAGTCACTAGTTTGGCAAACAATGTTAGATTAGTTTCCTCAGTAACAGATGAAAAGGTAGTATTTGGGGTTTGGAATTAGGACATCTTCTGCTAAAGGTGTAGAAACCATGTTCTCATGTGAGATTAAACCCTTAAATGTTCTCATTTTCGATAGGGTCCTCATACACATTTCCTCTCCAGGTTATAGCATCTCATTATTTACCAATTAATTTCCTTACTTTAACTGCTGACACCCTCTAAGACTGGGACCTGAAGTTTTTTTATTGTAATTCACCAAACCTCATAATGAGGGCCTTGGTTTGCTTTTCTGCAATGTGAGTTCTGTAGCTGATGGAGTGAAGATTCTCTTCCAGGGAACACTTAGAAACTTTTAGACTATTTATGTGCATCTGGAACTAGTCAGTTTTACCACTGAATTCAATGTTGTCCTCCACCCTATTCTGAGATGCTAATAAGTTGGTTAATTTAACCATGGATAACATTTGTTTCCTTTGTTAATTTATCCAGAGACACTAGGAGCAACTTTATTTTCCTTATTTTTTCACAAATTGGCAAAAGTTTTATACACTGAGCCACAAAGTCCCTTGCCCTCACAGTTGGTGAGTCAAGATAAACAAATGTATTTGTCTCCTTAAATCTGTGACATAGTTCATTCACAGGCATTCAGTACTCTCCAAGCATCTAGGAGAGTTTCATTAACTGGAAAGGCTTCCATTACTGTAGATGCTAGCACACTGGAAAGCCTATTTCAGATAATTTTTAAAAATTTATTCTTATACTTCTGTTGCTCAAGAACTACTTTTGGCACAAAGGTTTTTTTTTTTTTATTCAGGGTTCTCTAATGAAATTTAATTGATAGTAAGAATATATAATTCAAAATTCTGTTGTCTATGATGGAATGAGTTAAGTAAAGAAGATCAGAGAGACACAGATTTAAGTCTTGCTGTTCTGAGCTATGTGTATGGCATACCTGGAATCCCTGCACTCAGAGGTAGAGGCTAGAGCATTGCCACAAGTTTAAAGGCAGCATGGTAATACCATGACATCCAAGAGAGCCAGGATTACACAGTGATGCCCTGTTTCAGACAAAAAGTAAATAAACTTTACTGTTCCCTAGATGAGAGGTTATTCTTAGAAAAGTATGTACTTCATAAAGAGAGTGAAAAGAGCACTGGAAGTCAGAGACTCTCAACCTCTGGGTTGTGACCCTTTCATAAGGTTGAATGACAGTTTCACAGTGGTCACATATTAGATATTTACATTACAATTTATAACAAAAGAAAAATTACAGTTATGAAGTAGCAGTGAAATAATTTTATGTTTGGGGGTCACCACAACATGAAGAACTGTATTTAACGGTCACGGCTTTAGGGTGGTTGAAAACCACAGCCTTAAGCCAAAAGGATCTTTTCTTCCAAACTAAAATTATCATTAATGTTGCCCAATATTTGTCAAATTTAAATGTATTCAAGTTGTATCTGGGATTACATCACTGTGATTTCAAATATAGCACTAAGCTTTATTTGTCACTTATTATTCTTCCCAGGTTCTTTATAATCGGGAAATATTTACCATGTGTAATGTACATATATAGTATGTGTTTCTGGAAAGCAATTTTTACTAAGCAAGATAAATGAGAATTGCGGTTTATAAAGAGCTTTGTTGCTGAGATTTGTTACTGTAAATGGGCCTCCCTTATAATACCTATGAATTCTCTGTAGTTACACAAAGTCCTTATCAAGTGTGATTCAATAACTAAAACAAAACCTGGAACTTGAAATACAGCCAAGACACTATTATTCTATTCTGGGATGGGGCTGCATGGTCATTTGGCATAATTTTTGAATGAGGATGAGTAACTCCTGAATTTACATATCTAATTGGCAATTCTACCTGTGAACATACACCAAAAATCTTAACTTCTTATATATCTACCATTAATTTTCCTGTATATATTCCTCAGGCTTAGAAGTATATGCTTCTTAGTGAGAGTACTTTGAATACTTTTCAAGATAAATCTTGGGATAGGCATAATTCATCCTTATCCATGTATTTATGTATGTGTATATTGCATAAATATACATAGCACAGTGTAATTACACATGCCACAATGATATAAACATTCACCTGTTATACTGTTGCATTCTGTTGGAAAAAAAAAGAAAAACCTTAGTCAGCAGCAGCTTGTGTCAACAGGCTGTAGCAAGACATTACTGTTGATCTATGTCATTTAGCACAGGCCTCTGATTCTTTGCATTCTCTGTCTCATGCCGTTATTTATTTGCCTGAAATATCCAGGGGTATATTTATTATAAAGATATTTCAAGTTCATTATTTATGATCTTCCATATTGAAAATTTTAAACAGAAAATTTTTACTGCACCTTTGTCAGTCTGACTTAACCTACTGCAAACATTACCACACATAACATACTCGTGCTGAGCTGACCTCCCAATGTCTGGTTCGGAAATTGCCTCATGCAATTTCCCTTGTAACTGTGCTTGAGCTCACACTGTTTGGAAGGACCTCTGAAGTTGAAGTGGCTGCTGCAGGCTCTGGCTGGAACAAAAATGACTTCTAAGTTGTCATGACCTAAAAATGCACCCCCCCCCACTGAACAGAAGATATTGACTTCTGTTCTTGTTCCTGTATTGCATGCAATATACAGCAAAATATTTGACCACAGCATCCTGGGGCTTTGGTGCCTAGCTATTCCAAACTCTCCTCTTTGTAGAAAACTCCATTCTAAAATTCTGCATAAGTATTTTCTTGGTACATAAATGTCTCTATAACCAAATGGACAGATAGATTAATTATTCTTGATGTAAGTTGGTAATGCTTGCTAACTCATTCCTTTGTGGTGTATTATATTTCATCATGATAGATTTTATACTCCTTCAGGTTTAAAGTAAGGGCCTGACTCTTGTTTTGGCTGTTTTAATTACATATGATAATAAAGGCTTTACTCATCTTCAAATAAACTAGACTAAACACCAGACAATAATTCTAAACTGAAGTATAGATGAAATGATGAATACTCATAGTTAATGAATAAGAACAACAATCCTTAAAAAACAGGAAACCCAGGGAATCATAAATTAATCTCAAGCAATCTGTGTTTGATCAGTAAGAATAATATTGCTCTTGACTGAAGTATGTAGAGTCCTTGGTGAAAAACATGTCAAGCCTAATGTAGTTAAATACAAAGTTGATACAGAGAATCATGACCCTATGTCTGAAATATCACACCAGGCTTCTTCTGACAAGAGGTAGGCAATAAATTAACTTCAGCAAGAAAGTGTCTGAGAGTCTGTAATTAACATGTATATCCCACTCTCATCCCCACTGTAGCCAGACTGTGTAGGGTAAGAAATGGAGGCTAAGAGTAAATCTCTTGCCTCATTCTACTTTCCTCCTAATATATCCACATATCTACATCTCTCTCTGTATATATATATTTCATATATATTATATATATATTAATGCCAATTAGACAGAAAGTGCATTTCCATCCTTTCCTTAGAAATACATTTCTACTTCCTGTTTCCATCTAAGTTGTGAAATGAACCTAGGAATAAACTCCGTTTTGGTTTATTGATTTAAAAAAAAAAGGAGAGTTTAAAGTGCCCATGAAATGCAAATTTCCTGCTTTCAAACAATTTATATCCTTTAATAATTTTAGCTTTGAGGTATTCGAGAAGTATTATTTCAAAACATATTGTGAAGATAGATTGTAATTGCTTCACTCATCATTTTACCATTGCAAGGAAGATAACTCAGTACAGATGGGAAGAAAGGATCAGTAAGGTGTGATACAGGAGAAACAGCAAGAGGCTGGTCTCAAAGTGAAACTTGCAATGCCATCTATACCACATTTCTTTGGTTTTAATTCTGTGTATGTGTGTGTTGCTTTGACTGTATGCCACATGGGCATAAGTGTATGTGGGGGGGCCAATGAGTTCCTCAGATTCCCCAGAGCTGAGTAATAGTTAGGTTGTTGGTTGCTTCAGATTGGTGCTGATATCTTTACTCAGGTCTTCTGCAAAAGCAGGAAAATGGCTAACTGTGTATCTCTCTTTCCAGCCTCATGTATTTGTAAATTCTTATTAGTGTGGCTTTAAGATATCGACATTTTCTTACTTGCAAAAAGGAGAATGAAATAGTAATCATATCCCAAGCATCAGATTATAGATATGCTAAAAAGTATATAGTGTAGATATTTAAGAATATCTATTTTACCAATGATATTATGCATATAAAATTAATATATTTCAATAAAGAAAGGCAATGCAAACCCATAAGAGACAAACATATCCAGTAAAGCAGATGGAACAAAAATATACATAATATAAATATATAAAATATATAAAATAAATTATAGTATTCTTAACAAATGCTGCAATGGCAACAGGGGAGCAAGAGTCTCAAAATATTTTTAATTGAAATATTAAGCAGCATGGTTTTTTATAATAAAAATTTTCTTGTCATATGACCCAATAACTACATTTTTTGTATTTATTAAGAAAAGTAAAAATTCAGTCAACATAAATGCATTTCTTTCTTTATAAGAGAATTCACCTGGAAATCCACCTATTTCTCAAGAGTCAATAATCAGACAAAATATAGAATATCCAGTTCATGTGAAATTACTTAGGAATACAAACAAAACCTATCAACAAGTACTGCATATGATTGGTCTCAAATGAGTAATGATGGGTAACATTAACCAATATCAGAGGACTATACTTTATAGACATTCACATACTATCTCTGAAATAATAAAATAGGAAACAGACTAGTGATTGTAACATGGAAGTCCCTTTTGTTGATGGAACAATATCTTGACTTTGGTTGTGGTTTCTTTAACTTATGGACACAGTCACACACATGGAAAGCATACAAAAGAAAAGAAAAACATGTACAAATGGATGTAGAGTGATAAAGCAAAGTCTATGAATTATACTAATGCCAAATTCTTGTTTTTTAATAACATTGTAAAACACTGAGTCTTAGCAAAATTTGGTCTACAGTATGTGAAACTTAATAATACCATTTAATAGTTCCCCTAAATTCTTGGCTGTCCAAGGCAGGTTTCATTATGCAACTTAGCCTGATCTTGAACTCATGATCCTCCTGCCTCTGCCTCATAAATAAATGAAAGTGTGCAAATTAGATATTTGAAATACATATCTTAGATCATGAAATGTGGAAATAACTTCAAAACTGCTATTATTTATTTAATTAAAATCATGTGATCTAGTAACAGACATGTAAATGCACAGATTTTATTTTTACATGCATGTTTTTATAAGAGCAACATTTTCTCTGACTGTCTCAGGGAGTTTTACTGATAGGAAAATTACTTATGCGTTTACATGTATTTTTCATACTTGATAGTAGTGACTATATTAATGGTCAATGCCTCTTTAGCCTGCTAATCATGATATACCAGTGGGTGCTATTCTACTCTTCAGTTTTCCTAATAAATTATCAATACATTCACACTTGAAGAGTGGGATAATCTTCCTTGTAGTAGTAAAATGAAGTTTGTCCATGAAGTGAGCTGTGTTATCTTCCTTCCCTGGGGATCATTTGCCTGGTAATACCTCAGTGTCCAGCAGCCCTTGGTGCCTGACAGCTCTCTGGCCTTATCATACCCATTGTGCTGACTGCAAGGACATGATCACCCTTCCCTTCCCTGAATCACACACAGCCTCAATGCTATCTTTCTTGTTGTGTCCTTGCTGATATAAAAGTGTTTAAGGCTTTCTGGCTATAGTGGGTAGCATGCACATAAGAATTTAACTGATTATTTTGAAGTTCTTTTACAATAAACCATTTTTAATAATAAAAAAAGAATGGATGAAATTTGATTATTTCTATCTCATTTTCAAAAGGTCTAATTAGTTATTGCAGTTTATGATTCATAAAATAAGAATATGGAATACCCTAACTATATAATAGTATTAACCAAATGCAGTGTGAATCATGTTATTGTAAAACCTTTCACAACCCCTCCTGGAAGCTGGTTCTCTTTAGCATTAATATGCGCATGTATAATATATATCATGAGATGTGAAATAAGCCTCTCATCATTTCTTGTGACATGCTTAATATCCATTTATTGTTTTTTAAATATTAATAAGGAAGTCTTGTAAGCAGAGCTAAGGAGACAGAGGCAGGAAAAGAGCCAGGTCAAGGTCATCCTCAGCTGTGGAAATAACTTTAAAATCAGCCTAACAACTTGGTGAGATCTTGTCTCAAAGCTGTTAAGTTGCACCAAATAAAGGAATGGGATAGAAATATAGTTCATTGGCACAGTACTTGCCTACCAAACTCTGAGCACTGGATCCAATTCCCAGTGCCAAAGGACTAAACAAACAGATATTCACTTGTGTTTAACAGATTTGTATTCTTTACTGTCCACTACACATAATAGAGTTGAAGGTTAATGGGAGACGTCCTTCTGTATGCTGTGAATATATGTTTCTCTTATCGGTTGATGAGTAAGTGGTGATTGGCCAGTAGCCAGGCAAGACATATAGGTGGGGCTACCAGACTAGGAGAATTCTGGGAACAAAAAAGGCAGTGAGGATCAACCAGTGGGAAATACTACATAGCTACTAGGAAGGTAGGATACCCAGGCATTCTCTGGTAAGATAAGAACATGTGGAAATACATAGGTTAATAGTTATGGGTTAATAATTAAAAGAGAGCTAGACAGTAAGATGCCTAAGCCATCCGGCCATACAGTTTATATAACCTTCTGTGTGTTTATTTGAAACTAAGGGCTATGGGACCAGGTAGGACAGAATTTCCATCTTAGTAGGTCAGTTTATTTATTAAGATACATTCATTCATTAAAATACTTTATTATATACTATCTCCTAGGAATGTAATCAATTATATAATATATAAGCATTGCTAGTACAGAATGTACAATCGCATTATAAATAACTTTCTATTCTGTACAATGGGTAAGAGAAGGTGATGGGAGTCATTGTATGAGTAAACATAGACACCAATGGAACACATGAGAGGAGCATTTGCTCTGACCCCATGTCTAGGAAAGCTTCCTACAATTCCCATACAGAGTGACATATAAATTGAGAACTTGAGTAACTAGAGCATGTGAATTATTGGTTTTATAGAAATCAAATTAAAAAAACATTACCTACTCCTATAGAGGTGGTTAATAGCATCTGGGTGACTTGCCCAGTTGATGTTTTGTTCAGAAGAAAATTATTTTAAGTAATTTGTCAATTTGCAAAAGTCCTAAAGTCAGGTTGAAATGGTGCGTGTTAGGGACTAGTGGGAAGAGCAGAGGCAAGGTCACTAATGAACCATTGTAAAATTTCAGTTAATCAGGAAGAGGTTCAGAAATCTGAATTGTTCCTGCAACAATGACACTGTGTGGATTATGTGAATGTGTGGTAAATATGTACATCTGACATTAAGTATTTCACCAAAATAAAATACAATATTTTGAAAAATTTAAAGTGAAGGCTTTCACTTCATCTGTATTTCCCACACTGTTCTTCCTCTGGGACAAGCAAGAGAGAACAGGTGCTACACCATGGTTCTCTCTGAATTGACACATTCACTGCACGAAGGAGGGAGGAAGTTTGTGAGACTCAGGAGGCAAATTAATGCCATATGTCTGGGAATACACACACATACAAATCTCAAAGGCCCTTCCTAACTTTGAGAAGAGTAAATAACTGCCAAAAGAGGGGATTCTGAGGTATACAGATGCTGAAAAGAGAGTGTCAGACCAGTTTATCTGCCTGCAAATTGTGTAGAGAACTCCACTGCTGAGGATTTGGATAATTTCCCCCATATTGGGTCATGGGGATGTTCAATGATGCTATTGATATGAAGTCAGCCTTGCCCTTTAAATAACCCCTCACTATTATCCTGTTAGGAACCCCAGTAAAAACTCATTGGCTCAACAAATTGAACGTTGGTTCCATCACTACTTTGGTCTGTCATAAGTTTCCTATCTGGAGTGAGTAGAGTTGTGTGTTGTGTCTACCCAGGAAGCTTCTCACACAGCAACAGAAGGCATGGGGACTGAAATATTAGAACAGAGATAAAAAATGCCCCATAGCAAAACAACCCCCAACTCCAGCAGATATCCCCATGCTAAACCAGAGTCCATGCCTGCTGAAAACCAGGTAGGGTACCTTCAGACCTTCTCCCCTCTCTGTGCTCCTCCTGTTCCCATTTCCCTAGTTGCATGACAAGCTCTGCAGTAAAGCAAATACCCCTGGTGGCAACCTTCCAGGCCACATTCCCACCCCTTCCATCTCCCCTGGATCCCTCATATCTTCTATTTTTAACAATACATCTCACCACTTATTGCTTTTGCCCAGCCCTCAACCCACAGGCCACCATAGGCAAATCCTGCCAGAAAACCAGGCGGGCCACAGACCTCTTCTCTTGCTGTTCCCCTACTTTCACTTCCTCAGTCTCATTCCCCACTCTGTAGCAGAATACTCTCTGCAGCCATCCCTGGCTCTTTGTTCCCTTCTCCCATGTATTTTACAGATCTTCCCCATCTAAACTTCCTCCCCTGACTTGTTGCTTTGTACAAGACCCCAAATTAAGCAGGCACAACTACTAACCTAGGGGCTTCTCATCCCCAGGCAACAATTAGGTGGAAGTCAGATCCACTATATGCTATTGTTCCTGAGATCCAATCACCCCAATTTCATCCCTGACTCTGTAGCAGTAACCTGCTGTGGTCTCTCTTCCTGTCTTATCATATCCTCATACAGAACAAAGAAAAAATATTTAAAAAGTTGAAAGGGAAATAAACCAAGTAATTTAAAGGCAGACATGTAAGAATTACAATAGAATTTTCAACAGAGGCTCTAAAAGCCAGAGATGTCTTACCTACTCTAAGAGACCACAGATGTCATCCCAGACTACTGTACCAAGCAAAGACAAATTTAAACAAAATCTGTAGTGTGAAACATAACATCCCAGAGGCAGATATTGGGATTCAAGCTGAAGGTCAGATAAGCAAAGCAGCCAGCCACTAGCTCTTACCTCTATCTCAGGCTGAAAGGGCTGGACTCTCCTCAGTGTAGCTGGAGAAGAAAGCTTTCAACAAAACCACAACTCTGTCTGCAACAAGCCTTAGACTGCAATTTCAGACTGTTGCCTCTCCTCAACATGACTGGAGACAAATTCTCCTCATGAGACCCTTTGGTTCTTTCTTTTATATCTCCATAATGCTGGGATTAAAGGTGTGTGATCCCAAGTTGTGTGAGCTGTTTCTCTTTAGGACTGGTTCAATTTCATGTAGCTCACTGTTTTCTTGAGCTAACAGAGATCCATCTACTAGTCCCTTGAGTCCTGGTATTAAAGGTATGTGCCACCTTTTGTCCTGCTGGCATGCTGCTCTGAGTGAGCATTGGACCAGAGTGTGGGTCCAACAACCCCTCCACCTCCATGGAACTTCCTGGGTCTTCTCTGAACACACTGGACCTGCCTATCCACTAGGTACTACCTTGAGGCTGCACTCGCCTGATCTATGGAGCCCATCGCCTCTGGTGCTCTGCTAGAGGTAAGTCTGGGACCATGTCAGGCTGAAGCCCCCACATATCCTTCCGTGGGAACTCCCTGTAAGCTACATATCTCAATCCCCACTGTATCCTGTCCTTGGATAATATAGTACTGGTACTCTGCTCCATATACCACCCATAGGCTACCTTCCCCCATAACCTTTGTTCTGCTAGCCTGCTGCTCTGGGTGAACATTGGACCAAAGTGTGAGTTCAACAACCCCTCCACCTCCTTTGAACTTCCTGGGTCGGTTCTGAGCACACTGGACCTGACTATCCATAAGGGACCACCTAGAGGCTGTACTAACCTGATCTTTGGACCCCATTGCCTGCCCTCTGCCAGAGGAGAGACCTCCAAAGAGCTTGGGTCATCCAAAGTTGCAGACATCAAACTCCTGACCCACCTACACCCACTAGGAGAGCAGGGAACAGAGAAAGAGTGAGAGAGAGAGAGAGAGAGAGAGAGAGAGAGAGAGAGAGAGAGAGAGCGAGAGAGCTATTCCACCTGCACTGACTGGAAGAAGTAATGGGAAGACAGCAGTATAAGAAAACACCCAACAATAGAAAGACCTGTATGACACCAGAAACTAGGGACTCTACACCAACTAGATTTGAACACACCAAAGCAGATGCAGCAGAAGAATGACTTAAAAAAAAATAACTTCATAAAAATGATAGAGGCCCTCAAAGATGATATGAGAAATTCCCTTAAAGAAATGGAAGTAAAAAAAAAATAAAGAAATTGAGCAAAAGACAAAGCAAAAATAAGTAAAGCAAAAAAAAAAAAAAAAAAAAAAAAAAACAATCAAACAGATAAAGGAAACAATTCAAACAGGCCAAGACCTGAAAATTGAAGTAGAAACAGTAAGGAAAACCCAAACTGAGGTAATTCTAGAAATAGAAAAACTGAGTAAACAATCAGGAACTAAAGATGCATGCATAAGCAACAGAATACAAGAGATATAAGAGGATCTCAGGATAAACTAGAGGAAAATGATTCATTGACCAAAGAAAATCTTAAATTCAACAAATCCTTAGAACAAAACATCCAGGAAATGTGGGACACAGTGAAAAGACCAAACCTAAGAATAATAGGCATAAAAGAAGGTGAAGAAGCCCAGCTCAAAGGTGCAGAAAAAGCCCAGCACCAAATTATTTTATTGCAAAATTCTGCCAGATTTTTAAAATAGAGCTCATGCCAATACCACTCAAATTATTCCACAAAATAAAAACAGAAGGAATATTGTCCAATTCATTTTATGAGACCAAGGTTACCTGGATACTCAAACAGCATAATGATTAAACAAAGAAATAGAAATAACAAACCAATTTCCCTTATGAATATAGATGATGCATAAATTGTCAATAAAATATTTACTACTCAATCCAAGAGCACATCAAGAAGTTAATACACCAAAAAAAAAAAAAAAAAAAAAAAAGCCCCATTATTAGGCTTCTGCTAAAGAGGCCTCAGCTGAGCTGGAGAGTGCCAGGCCCAGGCTAGATCTGCCTATCAGTACGTGGAACATCCTAAATCACAGCCTAGTCTTTGAACCCATCTCTGGTCTTCTGCTGGAACCTGATCTTTGACCCCCATCGCCACGCCCCTGCCTGAGGCGAGACCTCTTAGGAGCTTGGGTGACCCGGAGATACAGACATCAAACCATCAAAATTCTGACCCACTTAATCCCAACTGGAGGGTTATATATATATATATATATATATATATATATATATATGTGTGTGTGTGTGTGTGTGTGTGTGTGTGTGTGTGTGTGTGTATATATATATATATATATATATATATAGAGAGAGAGAGAGAGAGAGAGAGAGAGACCCCACCTAGACCTACTAGAGGAAGTGATGGGAAGACGGCAATACAAGAAAACACCTAACAACAGAAAGACAAGCATAACACCACCAGAATCTAGGGACTCAATGCCAAATATACCTGAATACCCTAAACCAGATGAAGCAGAAGAGAAGGACATAAAAATTATCATCATAAAAATAATAGAGGCCCCAGATGCAGACGGAGAGGAGAAGACCATGCGGCAGAAACATATATAGACAGGTTACCTGAACAAGGAGGAGCTAACGGGACACCAGACTGATAGCTGGGAAGCCAGCATGGGACTGACTCAGGCCCCCCTGAATATGGGTCTCAGCCAGAAGGACTGAGTAGTCTAAGAGACCTCAGACAGTGGAGCCAGGATATATCCCTGGTGCAGAAAAGGACTGTGCAAACATATCCCCCATGGAGGGATAACTGCCTTAATCTAGAGACAGGAGAGAAGCCCTACTCCCTACTTCACATGATCTGTCAGATCTACATGACCCTAACTGGATGGCATTCTCCTACATATGGAATTGGGGTGGGGGGATGGGAGGGGAGGGTGGTTAGAGTGCATGTGAGAGGGCAGAGAGGATAAAAGGGAGGGAAGGAAGTAGGGAAGGAGGGAGGGAGGGAGGGAGGGAGGGAGAGGGAACTGGGATCGACATGTAAAATAATAAATTAAATTAAAAAAATGCTTTGACTCCAAAATTTAAGTTCAAGGACAAGTTATTGGGGAAAGGATTTCTATTTTTGTTTCCACAGAAAATGAAAAGATGTGGATTCCTTCCAGACTAATGTGGTTTGATCATGCCAGACCGCCTGAAACAGAGTACAAGGTGATCCTACATTCAAAACAGCTGGACAAAGCAGCCCTACAGACTACAGCCAGGATTTCTGAATCTTCTTCGAATCCCCCATGACAGCGCCCCTTACCAGCAGGAAGTAGTATGGAAAGAACGACGCCCAAATTCCCAAATATTGTGTATAAATGTTTGTTTTCATTTAATTGGACTTTGTTATATAAAATAAAATAAAATAAAATAAATGATAGAGTCCCTCAAAGAAGATGTGAGAAAATCCCTTAAAGAAATGGAAGAAAATACTAACAAAAAATTGGAAGAAATGAACAAATTTCTTAAAGAAAGTACAGAAAGCCAAGAAAAAAACAATTAAATAGGTGAAGGAAATGGCTCAAGACTTGAAAACTGAAATAGAGACAATAAAGAAAACACAAACTGAAGGAATGCTGGAAATAGAAAGACTGGGCAAACGATCAGGAACTGCAGATGTAAGGATAACCAACACAATACAAGAGATGGAAGAGAGAATCTCAGGCACGGATGATAAACTGGAGGAAATAGATTCATGGACCAAAGAAAATCATAAATCCAACAAATCCTTAACACAAAACATCCAGGAAATGTGGGACACCGTGAAAAGAATAAACCTAAGAATAGTAGGCATAGAGGAAGGTGAAGAAGTCCAGCTCAAAGTGCAGAAAATATATTCTACAAAATCACCGAGGAAATCTTTCCCAATCTGAAGAAGGGCATGCCAATGAAAGTACAAGAAGCATACCGAACACTGAATAGACTGGACCAAAGAAAAAAGGCCCCTTGACACATAATAATCAAAACACCTAACATACAGTATAAACAAAGACTATTAAGAGCAGTGAAAGAAAAAGGCAGGTAACATACAAAGGAAACTCTCAAGGCCAGAAGGTCCTGGATGGATGAGCTACAAGTACTAAGAGTCCAAGGATGCCAGACCTGGCTACTATAGCCAGCAAAACTCTCAAACACTATAGATGGAGAAAACAAGATATTTAATCACAGAGCCATATTTTCACAATACGTATCTACAGATCCAGCCCTACAGAAATGTTCTGGAAGGAAAACTCCAACCAAAGGAAGTTAACTACACTCACAAATACATAGGCAATAGATAAGCCCACTTCACCAGAACCCAAGGGTAAACTAATACAAATATATTCAAATACCACTGCCAACAACAATCTAAAACAAGCAAGCATTAACAATAAATGGTCCTTACTCTCCCTCAACATTAATGGTCTTAACTCAACTATAAAAAGACACAGGCTAAAAGTCAATATGAAGACAGAATCCTTCCTTCTGCTGCATACAAGAAACTTATCTAAGCTTCAAAGACAGATTATTACTTCAAGGTAAAAGTCTGGGAAAAGATCTTCTAATCAAATGGACCCAAGAAGCAAGCAGGTGTTGCTATCCTACTATCTAACAAGTTAGACTTCAAACCAAAATTAATCAAAAGAGATGAAGATGGTCATTTCATATTCTTAACAGGATAAATCCATCAATACAAAGTCTCAATTCTGAACATCTATGCCCCAAATACAATGGTACCCATAAGGAGTAAGGTTTTTCCTCCCGCCGCTGGTCTTGTCCTGCCACCACGCCTTCCCCAAATAACACACTGAGACTCTGTATTTGATATAATGCTGTTGGCCAGGTACTAGTTTCTAATCGGCTAGGTCTGTCTTAAGTATTAACCCATTTGTATTAATCTATGTATTTCCAAGTGGTTTCACCTTACTGGGGAGTGGGGCAGGCATCTGGTCTCCCCGGTCTCACCATGTGGACTCCTCTTTACTTCTTCCTATTTCCTCCTTGTCTCCTAGCCCCTCCTATCTTCCTTTCCTATTGGCCAACATTGCTTTATTCATTAACCAGTATGAGAAACACATATACAGAATTACATCTCCCATCATCTCCTCTTTTCTGTCTAAATAAAAAGAAGGGTTTTAACTTTAACATAGAAAAATATATAACACAACAGTTATTAAGTAGGAATCACAGTTAAAAATATTTAGTCCATTAACTTTTAGCCAGATTAAAAGAAACTATTTTATCATCTATCCTATATTTGTGAGTCCAAAGTCCTATATGTAACTTATCTTTAAGCTTAACTAAGGAAAACTATAACCATAACTATCTGTCTTCAACTTTTTCAAAGAACACATAAGGATAATATATAAACTCTAGAAATGACAGAGACATCTTGCCTTGTCAGTCACCTGAAGTTCTTGTGTAATATTCCATCTTCAGCCCATAGGCCATACATAGTGTGTCTAGCAGACTCTTCAGCAAAGTAGGAAACTTTAAACTGTCTTCTTGTATTGGCAGTTTGTCACTCACTTTTTCTGTGTCCTGCAGACTGTCTGGCAGACTCTTCCATGAAGCAGGAACTCTGTAGCAATGTTCATCTTGAATCAGCAGTGACTTCTGTGGGTTCTGCATGTCCAGTTTATATAGCATCAAGTCAAACAGTTTAGACAAGAGCAGTATCTTGTTCAAATGGCTAGTCTTGCCATATTGAAAGCAAACTCCATAATGTGTTTCTTTAATGTCCATCCTTCTTTTTGACCCAATGGTGTTGCCAGGAGCAGTTATGTCTCACTGTCAAGAAAAACCCTAAACCATTTTAAATGCCATATTCTGTAGGTCTTTAAAAATTTTTGAAGAATGCCTATCTATCTCAAATACATCTTTGCATGTCTAGAAATCCTAATTAACTTAATTATAAGTTTTGACTACTATCATAGGTAACTATCTAAAATCTGAACTAAATTATAAATTACATTTCTAACTGAGCTATATAAATACAATACCTAAACAAAAGGAGAAATATACATATCACAAAATTGACTTTAAATTGTGTCTATAAATGAAAATCCATTCCAAAACAAAGTATTCATAGCTATACCATAATTCCCTTTTTACCTTTAAAAATATTGGTTGTTGCCTGGAAGGAATCCACAGCTTTTCATTTTCTGTGAAAACAAAAATAGAAATCCTTTTCCCCAGTAACTTGTCCTTGACTTAAATTTTGAAGTCAAAGCATGTTTAAAATATATAATTTGGATTGATCCAGCAGCATTTCTTTTAACAGTTGTTGTTATTTCCTCAGCAGTCAAAAGATATAAAGACAATATAACACCATACAGTAACCAGATTTTATCTGAGCTTTTCATCTTTACATGGCTTTATTATTACTCTGTTTGTTTTACTTTTTATTTTTTATTTTTTGAGACAGGGTTTCTCTGTGTAACTTTTATCTGTCCTGGAATTCATTCTGCATACCAGGTTTACTTTGCAAATCACAGAGATCTGCTTGCCTCTGTCTCCTCCGAGTGCTGGGATTAAAGTTGCATGTCACTACATCCAGTTCCTCTTTGTCTTTTTGAAACCATTTTATTTCTTTTCTCTCCCAAGCCTACATATATTTTAGAACACATGGTAAACCTTTAGCGGTTTTTTAAATATGAATCTGTCTTTACTGCAAATTTTTATCTTTTTCTGGCCACGAGTCTTTTATCAGGTAAACAACAACATTGCTGTGTCAGCTGTGGTTTATCAAAGATGGCAGCAGGTACAACAAACAAACAAACAAAAAATCAGTAGCCCTCCTATATACAAATGACAATTTAATTGAGAAAAAGTTAGGGAAATAAAACCTTTCATACTAGCCTCAAACAATATAAAATATCTTGGGGTAACTCTAAGCAACTAAAATACTTGTTTGGTAGAAACTCAAAGTATCTGAATAAATAAATTAGAAAAGATATTAGAAGACAGAATAATCTCCTATTTTTATGAATCAGTAGAAGTAACATAGTAAAGACGGCCATTCTACCCAATGCTAGCCACAGATTCAATTAAATCCCTATAAACTCCCAAAACAATTCTTTACAACCCTTGAAAGAACAATTCCTTAACTTCGTATAGAAAATAAAATATCCTAAAACCAAAAAGACTACTGGCAGTATCATCATTCTGAATTTCAAGTTGTACTACAGGGATATAGTACTAAAAAGTACACAGCATCAGCATAAAAGAAGCAAATTGATTCACGGAATCAAATTGAAAATCCAGACTCACATCCACACTTATGGACACTGAATTTTTAACCAAGAAACCAGAAATACACTGGAAATAAAAGAAAGCATGTCCAACCAGTAGTCCTCATCAAACTGGATTTCTACATGTTGAAGAATGCAAATAGATCCATATTTATCACCTTGCACAAAACTCAAGTCCAAGTGGATCAAAGGCCTGAACATATATTCAGATACATTGTACCTAATAGAAGAGAGAGTGGGGAATAGTCTTGATTTCATTGGCACAGAAGAATTTTTGAACAGAATACTGACAGCATATGTACTTAAGTAATAAGTAATTGGGACTAAAGTAATAGATGGGACCTCATGAAACTGAAAAGCTTCTATAAGGTAAAGGAAACTGTCAATAAAACAAAGTGGCAGCCTACAGAATGAGAAAACTCCACATCTGATAAAGGTCCATGCCCAAAATACATGAGGAACTCAAGAAACTGGATATCAAAAAATCCTAATAATTAAATTTCAAAATACGGTGCCAGTCTAAGAGGAGTTTTAATGGCTAAGAAACACTTAAAGAAATGCTCAATAGCCTTAACCACCAGGGAAATGCAAATCAAAAGTACTTTGAGTTTCCATATTACACCTGTCAGAATGGTTAAGATTAATAACAAAAGTGTCAGCTCGTGCTGCTGGGGATGTGGAGCAAGGAGAACACTCCTCCATTTCTGGTGGGAGTACAAATTTGTACAGCCACTGTGGAAATCAATATGATATTTTTTTTTCAGAAAGTTAGGCACGAATTGATCCACCTCAAAATCCAGCTGTACTAAACTTGGGAATATGCCCAAAATGAGTGCCATTCTACTACAAGTATATGTATGCAACCATATTCATTGTTGCCTTAGTCATAGTAGCCAGAAACTGAAAATAATATATATTGAATTCAATTGATGAATGAATAAAGTAAATGCTAAAAAAATGACATCATGAAATTTGCAGGCAAATAATAGAGTTAGAAATAATCATCCTGAATGAGGTTAATCAAATCCAGAAAGGTAAATATAGATGTATTCACATATAAGGAGATATTAACCGTAAGTAAATGATAACCAAGCTACAATCCATCCATAGACCCAGAGAGGTTGTGTAAAGCAAAGAGGTCTGTGGGGGACACATGAATCTCTCTGTATAGGGGAAATAGACTAGACTTTGTGGGCAGAATTGAAGCCAGTGAGGATAGGAGGGGGAAAATCACATATGAGGTGGAGGGAGAAAATACTGGCACAGATGGCCAGAATTGGAGGACCATTTGAGTGTGGTGTGGTGTAGAAACCTAGTGCAGGAGAACCTTCCTAGATTCTATGAAGATGATCCCAAGGAGAACTCCTAGTAATGGGAGATGGAGTTTCACCTGCCCATCTCTTGATCCCAGGCAAGGCAGGACTGGTTTGCATTTAGTTTCATTGTTGGCCAAATGTATCCCATAGAAATTCCCAAACAATCCATGCTGTTGCTAAGAAAAAGGATTTGTCTTTGCAAACTGACAGTGGGACCCTATTTCTCAGGTAAACACCCACAATAAACATGGAGAAGTTGAGCTGGTGCCTATATAACGGTTTTGCCTCTATATTCTAGTGTCTTTGGTGACCTGTGACCTACAATCTGTCCTGCCAGCAAATTATACTAGAGCACTGGTGGAATAGATGTTATGGGAGTAGCTAACCAATTTCTGACTTGACCTAAGTAAGGCCTACTTCTTGAGAATGAATGAATCCATACCTGACACTGCTAAGGTAACAAAGAACCAGAGACTAGATGGGAACAACTGACCAAAAAATAATCCTAATGATATTCTTCTATACCATAGATTGGTATCTTATTTAGTCATCACCTGAGAGGCTTACTCTAGCAGGAGATGAGAACAGACACAGAGACCCACAGCCAGACATTAAGTAGACAGAGAAAGATTAAATGGAAGGTTTCCATCATATTTCTCCTGTCCAAGCTCAGGAATTCTTCCAGAGTTTATAATAATCAAATGGACTGAAACAACACCCTCTGTATCCACTAAGAAAGGTATAAATGAGTTCACAGAGATTAAAACGGCAAGCACAGGGCTTACATGGGTCATCAGCAGATACTCTATGTATATATTACGTGTTGTAGCTTAGTATTTTTGTGAGAATTCTGGGTATGATAACAAGTGGGTTACCATGTCTGACTTTACTATAACTTCATCTTATTATATTTTATTTTATCATGCTTGATTGTTATCTCTTAGAAGCTTGCCCTTTTCTCACGAGACAGAAGGCATGTATGTGGGAGGTAGGGAAAGTACTAGAAGTACAGGAAGGGGAACTGTAATCAAGATATATTATATGAAAAAATAATCTAGTTTCAATTACATGGGATGAAAGAGAGGAAGGAAGGAAGGAAGGAAGTTCCATAGCTAGGGAAGAGGTAGGCAAGAAATTATGTTGAGTGCCCCAAACTGATTACTACTTCTTATAAACATGTATTGAAATATCACACTAAGCTCCCTAAATATGTACAACCATTGTATGCCAAGACAAAAGGAAAGCATTTGGGACAAATTTTAGATATGTCATTATGAAGATAGCAGAAGGTCTCTGCTAATTCTTCATTCTTTTCTTCTGTAGTTGATTTCTCACTTTCATCATGATTAAACCCAAACCTTAACCATACCATGTGAGGGCTGTGCCACCATCTTCTCACTAAGGCTTATTTTTAAAGGATGTGGACTGAAAAGGGGAACAAAATATTTTGTTTGCTTATGTGCTTGTTTTCTTTCATTTTGAAAAAAATGAATTAGTGTTCCTTCTGTGGGTGAAGCATATTTACATTTCAAAGGGAAAGGCTATTAACATGCTTTGTCTTGCTATTACTAATTCACTAAAAGGCAAAAAAACCAAGAGTCCTTCAAGCAGCATTAGCTCCCTTCCCTGCTCCAAAGTGATATACTCATCCTTTTATGATTTCACCTTGGTGGAATTTCAGAAAAAAAAAATGCTTAGTTTTTTTAAATGACTGTGATTACCCACAGAGTGGTGTATGTTGTGCTAAATTACTAACTCCATGATGATTTATTTAGTTTCAGATGTTCAGAAGAAAAGTTAGGGCTGTCACATGAAGACTAGATGTGAAAAAGAACAAATAAAAAACAGCTATTTGTCATATTGAAGTATAAAACTTTAGGTAGTGGAAACTAATTTTATTGTTCTCCATTTTTCTAACTGCAATATTAATGCAGAGAGCAACTAATGTGGCAAGACATTTTATATAAAAATATTCATTCATTCATTATTAAGTGAAGGAGTTCCCCGAGGAATAACTTGCTTCATAATCTTCACTATTTACGTTTTGAGAAACTCCTTCAAGTAGCTATATTTTGAATGGATATCTTCTTTTAAGTGTCTATCCCAGTCTAAGATTTGCTTCCTTCTAAATTCATAGATTTTTTTTCACATTTTCACGTGTTCTGCTTATAATATAAAAAAGAATTGTAATTTTAGGATATCTACTTTTTATTTCCATCATTTTCATTTAATTAAAGAATGAATTTAGAATTGCTTGCTGTAGCAAAATGAGGAGCTAAGAGATCTTTAACAATTTGTGTGTTGAAAAGAATTTAAAAGAAGTAGCTAAGTTAAGCAAAAATGAGGAAACCATAAGTTGAGAGAAAAAAAGAAATGACTAAATGCCAATGATGGAGTACATGAGTTAATTTACAGGTACAATTGTGTGTGTGTGCCTGTGTGTGTGTGTGTGTGTGTGTATGTGTGTGTGTGTGTGTGTGCGTGTATGTGTGTGTGTGTAAGTACCAAGAAAGAGATAGAATTTGAATGTAATTGGATGTAATTGTCTTAGGACTTAAAGTATAGGATCAATTCAGCCTTAAACTAGGACTTAAGACATGAAAAAAGAAAACATATTAGAAAACAGCTGAGCTCCAACTGCACCCCTTCCACCAGGCTCCACAATAAGGCCCATAACCCACACTGAGACCAGGCTGGTCCTAGAGACCCCAGGTAAGACAACATCCCATGCCCACTAATCTCTTGCCCATGAAACTTCTTTAAGCCTGTCCAACAAGCCAACACTATACCCCTACCCCTGGACTCCATATCCTGGTTAAAAACTTCAGAAGTCTTTGGCTTTGCCAGAGGAAGATTGAGTCAGGGGAGGAGTAAATGACAGGGAGAGAGAGAGAGAGAGAGAGAGAGAGAGACCATAAAAGAGAGAGCCATTATATATTTGAAGAAAAAACTGACTCTAGAGAAATGTCCAGAGACCTACAAGGATGAGCACAACTAAAAATCTGAGCAATAGTGGAAAGGCTACTTTAAATGCCCTTACCTGATAATGAGATTGATGACTAACTTATATGCCATCATAGAGCCCTCATGTAGTAGCTGATGGAAACAGAAGCAGACACCCACAGCTAAACACTGAGCTTAACTGGAAATCAGGTGCAGAAAGGGAGGAGTGATAAGAAAATGGGGTCAACACCAGCCTATAGAAACACACAGAGACAGCTAACCTGAATAAGGGGGAGCTAATGGACCCCTGGACTGATAGCTGGAAAATCAGCATTGGACCGACTCAGACCCCCTGAACATGGGTCTCAGTTAGAAGGCCTGGGCTGTCTAAGGGACCTCTGACAGTGGAACCAGGATGTATCCCTGGTGCACAAAAGACTTTGGGAACACATTCCCCATGGAGGGATGCTCTCTTAACCTAGAGGCAGGAGGGAGGGCCTACTCCCTACTCCAAATGAATGACAGATTTTGTCGATCCCTCCTGGAAGGCATCATTCTCCCTGTGGAGTGTATGTGTGTGTATGGGGTGGGGGGATGGGATGGAAGGATGGTCATGGGGCATGAGAGGAAGGAAGGGAGAGGGAAATGTAATCAATACTTAAAATAAAATCTTTTGAAAAAGTGTTATTAAATAAAATTTTCAAACTGGGGAAAAATATTGGCAAACCAAATCCAAAAACACATAAAAAAAAATCTGTCATTGTGACCAAGTAGGAATCATCTCAGAGATTCAGGAATGGTGCAGTATATGGAAATGTTAATTGATATCCACCATATAAACAAATTGAAAAAAAATATGGTCATCTCTTTAGATGCTGGAAAATCCTTTGACAAAATCCAACACCAAATCATGAAAAAGGTCTTGGAGAAATCAGGGATACAAGGAATATACTTAAACACAATCAAGCCAATATACAGCAAGCCAACAGCCAACATCACACTAAATGGAGAGAAGCTCAAAACAATTTCATTAAATCAGGAAAAAAGGCAACTTTGTCTACTCTCTTCATATCTATTCAGTGTAGTACTGGAAGCTCTAGCTAGAGCAATAAGACTACAATAGGAGATCAAGGGGATAAAAAATTAGAAATGAAGTCAAGCTACCACTATTCACAAATGATATGATAGTATATATAAGTGACTTGAAAAACTATACCTGGTACTTCTACAGCAGATAAACATCTTCAATGTGTTAAGATACAAGATTAACTCAAAAACATTAATACCCCTCATATATATAAACGATAAAAGGGTTGAGAAAAATCAGAAAAACCTAACCTTTTAGAATAGTGACAATTATTAAATATCTTGAAATAGTGAAATAGTGAAAGAAAAGTATGGCAAGAACTTTAAGTCCCTAAGGAAAGATATTGAAGAGGATATCAGAAAATGGAAATATCTCTGATGTTCTTGGATAGCTAGGATCAGCATAATGAAAATGACAATCCTACCAAAAGCAATCTACAGATTTAATGCAATACCCATTAAAATCCCAACACAATCTTCACAGATCTTGAAAGAACAATACTGAACTTCATGTGGAAAAACAACAAAACCCAGAATAGCTAAAACAATCCTGTACAATAACTTCCGATCCCTAACTTCATAATCTACTATAGAGTTATAGTAATTAACAAAACATCCTGGTATTGGCATAAAAATAGACAGGTGGATCAATGGACTCAAAGTAAAGACTGATGACATTAAGCCACACAACTATGAACACCTGATTTTTGACAGTACATTGGACAAAAGAGAAACTTCTATAACAAATGGTGCTGGCATAACTGGATGTTAACATGTAGAAGAATGCAAGCAGATCCCTAACACCTTGCACAAAACTCAAATCCAAGTGGATCAATGACCTCAACAGAAATCCTGCTATACTGAAAGTGATAGAAGAAAATGTGAGAATTATTCTGGAATGCATATACACAAGACACCACTTACTAACTATAGCACTAGTAACATAGACACTGAAAGCAACAATCAATAAATGGGACTTCCTAAAACTGAGAAGCTTCTGTAAGACAAAGGACACTGTCAATAAGACTTTTAAAATGGCTGCCTACAGAATGGGAAAAGATCTTCACTGATCCCACATCTGTCAGAGGGCTGATCTCCAAAGTTTATAAAGAAATCAAGTTACTAGACATCAAAATACAAAATAACCCAATTGCAAAATGGTGTAAAGAGCTTAACAAAGAATTCATACCAGAAGAATCTCAAATTGCCAAAAGACATTCGTGGACATGCTCAATATCCTTAATGATCATGTAAATGAAAATTAAAATGACTCTGAGATACCATTTTACACCTATTAGAATGGCTAAGATAAAAAAAAATACTGAGGACAGCTTGTGTTAGAGAGGATGTGGAGTCAGGGGAACCCTCCTCTACTTCTGGAGGGAGTGCAAACTTGTACAGCCATTTTTTAAATCAGTTTGGCATTTTCTAAGAAAACTGGGAATCAATCTACCTCAAGACCATTTAATGCCACTCTTGGGCATTTACCCACAGGATGCTCAATCATTCGACAATATCTATAGCAGCATTATTTGTAAAAGCCAGAATCTGGAAACAACCTAGATGTCTCTCAAACAAAGAATGGATAAGGAAAATGTGTCACATTTACACAATGGAGTACTGTACAGTGTTTAAAAAAAAAGATGACTTCATGAAATTTTCAGGCAAATGCATGGAACTAGAAAAAAGCAAAACAAAATATACTGAGTGAGGTATCCCAGACTTGGAAAGACAAACACAGTATGTATTCCCTCATAAGTGGATATTAGATGTAAAGCAAAGGATAGCTAGACTATAATCCAGAACTCCAGCTCCAGAGAAGCTAGATAACAAGGAGAACCCTAAGAGGGACACATGGATCACCCTGGAAAGGGAAATTACAAGAGATCTATGGGTCTAACTGGGGGTGAGGGTGATAAAGGGAGGGAATGGGGGATGAGAACAGGGAGGAACAGGATGGTCAAGGCATCTTAATAGAGAGATCCACTATGGGTTTAGGGAGAAAGCTGGCATTAGGGTAATTCTCAAGAGTCCACAAGGAGGACAACAGCTAAGGCTCCTAGCAATAGTAGAAAGGATGCCCAAACTGGCCTAATCCTGCAATCAGATTGATGAATAATCCAAATACCATCATAGAGCCCTCACCCAGTAGTTGATGGAGCCAGACACAGAGATCCACAACCAAGAACCAGGCTGAGCTCTGAGAATCTAGTCAAAGAGAGGGAACAAGGAATATATGAGCAAGAGAGGTAAAGATCATTATGGAGAGAAATCTACACAGACAGTTGACCCAGTCTTGTAGGAATTCATGAACTCAAGACCTATAACTGTGGAGGCTCCAGGGGACTGGACTAGGCCCTCTATGTGAGGGAGACAGTTGTGAAACTTTGACTAGCTGAGGGATGCCGGCCAGTAGGAAAACAATACAAACCTGGCACATAAGCTATCTTATTGGAGCTCATTCCTTAGGGTGGTATGCCATGCTCAGTGGTAGTAGGACCACAATATAATCCCAGTACATAAGAGAGCATGTTGTTCCCCACTCCCCATGATGGGATGCCTTGCTCAGCCTTAAAGTATGGGGGATGGACCTGGGCCTGCCCCAACATAATATGTCAGACTATTTTGACTCCTCATGGGAGCCTTTCACTTGAGGAAGAGTGGAGTGAGGATTGGCTAGTTGGGGAGAGGAGGAGGGAGTGGGAGGAATCAAGGGGGTGGGAAGAAGGATGGGAGAGAGAACTGTGGCTGGAATGTAAAATGAAATAAAAACATAAACAAAAAATTAAAAAAAAATAGCACTATGGAAACATCAGTTGACACTCCAATGCAGGTGGGGAATATCTCATAAATCCCCATCACTAGATGAAGATATATAGGCAACTAATGGCTGCACAGAGAGAGGGAAAGAGAGAGAGAGAGTCATTTTTTTCAGGGATGAGCCCTCTGATAAGTTAACCAACCAATGTCAAGTTGTAAGTCTTTTTTTTTTTCCTTTTTTAATTTTTTAAATTTAAATTAAAAATAATCTTAATTTACATACCAATCTCTGTTCTCTCTTCCTCCCATGCTCCAACTCCCCCTACTATCTCCCCTTTCCCCCCCATCCATTCCTTAGAGAGGGTGAGGCTTCCTGTGGGGGATCATCAAACCAAACACTGTCACATTATTTGGGGTAGGAGCTAGGCCCTCCCCCTTGCATCTAGACTGAGAAATTATCCCTCCATACTGAATGGGTTTCAAAAAGCCACTAGAGATCAATACTAGTTCCACTGCCAGTGGCTGCATGCCCAAGGCCCACAACTGACACCCACATTCAGAGGACCTAGTTTGGTCTTATGCAAGTTCCTCAGCTGAAATGCATACACATACAAGCAACACTTAATGGACACAGAAGAATATGAGTCTCTCTCTCTCTCTCTCTCTCTCTCTCTCTCTCTCTCTCTCTCTCGTGTGTGTGTGTGTGTGTGTGTGTGTGTGTGTGTGTGTGTGTGTGTGGTGATCATCTTCAGGAGTTACTCAGACACTGTCTATCTTGTTTTCCTGAGTCTCTCACTAGAATCTGGGTCTCACTGATTAGGCTAACCTGGGTAGCAAGTAGAGGTCTATCTGTCTTTGCCTTCCCAGCACAGGGCTCACCACCACATTCAATGTTTTAAAAATGCATATTCTGTGGATAAAACTAAGGGTTTCATGTTGTGTGGCAAGTACTCACATGCCAACTGGGTCTTTTATCTCCATTTTCTTTTTGAAGGAAGAAAACTCTGATGTGTTGTTTATTACATAAATTTGCTGGCTGGGTGGTGGTGGTGCATGCCTTTAATCCCAGCACTTGGGAGGCAGAGGTGGACAGATCTCTTTGAGTTTGAGGCCAGCCTAGTCTACAAGAGCTAGTTCCAGGACAGGCTCCAAAGCCACAGAGAAACCCTGTATCAAAAAACAAACAAGCAAACAAACAAAAAACCTAAAACAAAACAAAAAACAAAAGCAAGATAAAACAAACAAACAAACAAAACAAAAAACAAAAAAGAAAGAAATTTGTACACTTCCTCTACTCCCATCTACCGTTTCTCACTACCTACATACCATTCTACTTTTCAACAATTATATACATTTCTTATGAAATGCTATTCAATCTGAAGATAGAAAATGACTAGAGTGCAAACCAGTTTATGATGACTAATGGTGGTTTTGAAAAATGAATCCTATGTATGGAGCAGAAGCATCATCTGAGGACACAGATCTGAGCTCTGCCTTCAGCACAATGGTACTGTCATTCTCACTTAAACAAGAACAACCTTGTTCACCTCTAACAGGTCTAAGATTACAGTCTATTGTTTTTATTAAATTTGTTCTTTGCCAATATCATATATGCATGTAATGCATACTGATTATGCAAATACAATTCTCCTTTCATCCCCCCATCCCTATCAATCTCCTTCCTCCACAAATGACTTTTTGTTTTGTTTTGTGACCCATTGAATATAATTAAGTGCTATCTGCATGGCCACAAGTTTGAAACTATCCAAAGGACCTTGGTGAGTGAAGTTCATTACATCCTCTCTCCTATATGTTGTCACTAACCAATGCAAAACTATGTCTATGTTTCTGAAGAGAATATATTCTACTATTCATGTTGACACTCAGGTTGGGACTGTGTAGTACATGTCTGTCTATACATGGTTGTATGTATAGTTGTATGTATAGAGTAAGTTGAATGGACAACTTACTCAAGTACAAACAATTACAATGACAAAACAAACATTTGCATACTGACCAGCTATAATATTCTACTTCTTAAATTATTACAAAGACACAGTCAGGCAAATGCATGTAATGTAGATATGTAGTCAGTGCAGGATCAAAATCAAGATGTATAAAAAGAAGGTAACACATCGAGTAGTATTCAGGGTACACACATCTCTCAGCTATTGTTTTTAAAGAACAACAGAGAATCTGAACAAATCTATAAAATTAATTTTATGTTATAATGCTGATAATAGAGATAAGAAGAAACCCTGATATGGTACAAGAGCTTGAAATCTAACTAGCAAATTTGATCCCTTCCTGGTTATATCATTGGCCATTCTGAGCTTTGATTCTTGGCTAATAATGAAGTTGGAAACTGGGAATTGAGTCAAAGAAGAATGCAGCATAACCTTTACTGAATCCAGTTCTTTAAAATAGCACAATTGTTTCTGGAGTGAAAATTCATCATTTTGTTTGACAAGAGGAGCTAGTAAAGAAAACAAATGAAGTCATTAAAACATTCTATTTTAAGAATTGGGCATTTTATTCCCATAAAAGAAGAGAAAAATGTACTTATTAAATTTTGTCATAGTGTTTTCTCTATTAATTTTAATTAGATCCTATTAAATATTCAAGGGCTCCTTTAATAGGAACAAGACTTACCATTGAGATGTACTCTTAATTGTAGATGGAATTTTCTATTTATCAAGGTTTTTTATTTTGTTTTATTTTAGTGTTGTCTTTTTTGCTGGTTACTATGATGCAGCCCCAAAGAAGAACTTCCCCACAATGCTGGGGAAGGACAGCACTCTTCTCACTATAGATTGTTGCACTGGATACTATAACTAGTAAGAATTAAGCATTGCCTGAACCATATGCATGTTCTATAGATCAGTGACCATCAAAAGCTAAAACTTTATATTTGGTCTCAGCAGCAATTATAATCCACACAACTAAGGAATACTTTTCTCAAGCAATAGCTTCTTAGTTTCCTCTTTATAAATCCTTCAAAATTATCTTTCAAAATATGAAAATATCAGGGGACAAAGAGGCATTTCAGTATGGCTTATAGAGCCTGAGCACTGCACTCCCATGCTACAGAAAGGGATAGTGACAACAGCTCTATGTTAACTGTGACAAATACCCCAACTAGTAAGTGTTATCCTCATTGAATTTCTTATTCAATTCCTTTTGTGCATTTTCCACAGCAGATTAAGTTATCAGAAAAGAAGACCTGAAAGAAGTGACAAATTGGCTTTAGTGGAAAGAAAATCAGAAGAGAAAAAGAAAGGGCTAAAATGTTTATTTCTAATTCCTATGAAAGAAAGCAAGCAGTTGGGAGTGGCCCACCAACTTAACATTTCAAAACTTCAAGGTTAATTTATAGCTGGGAATCAAGCCCAAACAGTGCAAAGATTGAGGGCAAAAATTTAGCAGGAAAACATTACAGAGGGACCTTTGTGGTGGATTAAGACATTTGTGATTTATCCTGAAATTATGAAGAGTATTGGAGAAACAATTTGCTCACTTGCTTTTGTGTCTGTGACCAATGCTAAAAGCGTGGTGCATTAACTGAATACTAATTTACTATCTTATACTTTCAGAGGTCAAAATCTAAAAGCAGTCACACCAGCCAAATGTAGAGATGTTATCTCCATTTGTTCCATCAGGAGCCTCTGAGAAGAGAATCTTACTCTTGGTTTTTCAGCTCCAAGTAGCCAATTTTTCTGATAATTACCTCTGGGACCTTTCACATATCTACTTCTCATTTCTGTGATCCTGGTTATTATGAGATGTTCCCATCTTTATGAGTTTCCATGTGATTACTTGGAACCTTCCTGAGAAGTGCAAGATCATTTCTATGGCTGGAGATGCCATACTGAATCAGTCACAGAGTTTCTTTAAATTTGTAGGTGAACAAATTCATCAGTTTCAGGGAATTAGGCCATGGAGCATTTTTGACAAACTCTTATCCATCTTAGCATAAACTATAAGTAGAGATATGACAGGATGAGTGGTAACTTTTAGAAGAGGCTCCCTGATAGATGAAGAGTTAGTTTGCAGAATGAGCTTGGGGAAGAAGGAAGACCAAAACAGAAGCAGTGAATTCAGAATTCCCAGTTGGGAAAATAAGGCTTATTCCTTATATGTTAATGTGTAAAGATGGCTGTTATTCATTTTGTTAACAGGTAAAGTGTCCTTGTGATAAACAGCAAAACCATGTGTGAGGCATTTTTTGAAATAATCTACAAACTATATAGGCCTAATAATCATAAGTATGTGAATGACTCCAATTTCCAAAATAAAATAATTTTCAAGAAATGGAAGACTTAAGAAAGTAAGAGTAGGGGAAGAGAGTGCAGAGCTCAGCCATTATTGGTGGATTTAGAGGACCTTTGTGATAGTTAGGCGAGACAAACACTCCAGATCAATGTAAATAACAAATGTGAAAAAGCAATCAAAACAGATGAGGTGATTTACATAATTTCTCAAAAGAAGAGTGAATATACAGATGTGTGGGAAACATAGACAGAGAAATAACCTGTGAAGTTCTAGCAGAGAATATTACAACTTCAAGGCAATGAAGTTTAAGGATGAAATCTAAAATCATGTTATCATTGTTGGAATCAAAATGAGCTGATCCCTTGTAGAAATGATTTTGCGGTAGTGGAAAGGGCAGCAGAGTGTTCTCCAAGCATGCACAAAGCCCTGACTCCCATGCTGGAACTGCACAAAATCAAGAATGATGGCATGCTCTTGTAATTTTAGCTCCCCCAAACACACACACACACACACACACACACACACACACACACACACAGGGGAATCCAGAGCTCAAGGTCATCTTGGCTATACATCAAGGCTGAGTACACCCTGGGCTATACAGACCATGCCTCAAAAAGACAAAGGAAAGAAACACAAAATAAGGAGAGGCATATATTCATAGATTCATGGTACTTATGAATAGTTGGTCAGCAGTCCTTTTATAAATGCTTAATGTCTTAAACACTGAAGGTAAACTATGTTTATGCAATAGTAATAAATCAAGTGAATCTACATTTCATTGACTGTTGGCACAAGGGGATAGCAGTGAAAGATCATCTGTAGTCTGTCAACCATGGATGACAATAGGCAGGAAATCCTGATTCACATTAAAGTCACAGTCTATTAGAAAGCTCTGGAAAGTGCAGAATTGCAAAAGGGAGAAAAAAGGACAACTTATGTAAAAATACTACAGTTGGTTTCAAATTGGTTGATTTTTTATATTGAATTAATTCTGCAAAGTAATGCTTAATACAAATTATTTGAACCTACACATAATGCATTGACAGGGGAGAGTGTATTACCTCAGGTTCTGATTGTGGGATTTACTTATCTATTCACAATATGTATTTAATTTAACTTCAGCTGATTTGAGACACCCAACTCTCCACTGGGAAGCACTTGGCTTTTCTCATAAATGTGTAATTTTCAGCTCGAAGAAACAGTTGCACCTTCGGGGAGCAATATATTCTCTTTCCCCAATAGTTCCTTATTTTATTTACCCTGTCAAGTAGCCACCAAGAACATTTTCTCATACTTTTCCAGACCTAAGTGAAGTTCAAGCAATCAGCTTGCAGAACTTTTCCAGAAGAAAATTAGAAATAGGTTCTAAAAATGAAACTAATCATAGTTCTTATTGAGCCATAAGCCACCTGTTTGGAATTATCAATTAAATTAACTCTGAGAATAAGATCCAATTACTTTTTAAATATCCTTCATTTTGAAAGTGTTTGCATTTTATGTTTGGCATCTCTACAAACTATTAGAAGAAATGAATGTAAATCTTGTAGCATATATGTGTTAATTGTTCCATTTTGGAGTAACCTAACCATGAAAAAGTGGAGCTGTTTTCTCTCGTATTGGTCATTATTGAGGCTGCTGAAAACTGAATACAATGAATTCTGTTTCTTTGGGTTGTTTTCTTTGTTGAAAATGCATAGAAATGAAGCTATAGAAAATGTCCCTTTTAAAATGAATATTGAATAGAAACTAGTGGCCTCTTTCCAATAAAGTAATTTCTTCCTCAGTGAGAATGGCCTTAGTTAGGGGAAAATCCCATTTCTATAGCATTCTTTCTTCTTCTCATTTGTGCTCCCAGTATATTGTGTATAGAGCTATCATGTCATGG
Source organism: Phodopus roborovskii (assembly GCF_943737965.1). Classification (NCBI taxonomy): domain Eukaryota; kingdom Metazoa; phylum Chordata; class Mammalia; order Rodentia; family Cricetidae; genus Phodopus; species Phodopus roborovskii. The sequence goes on from NW_026126559.1 coordinate 259,030, forward strand.
AACCAGTGATATGCTGTCATAGAAAGCATCTATCTCATTTCACTTTTGTTACTGTGCATAATGTTCAACTTAGGACTAGAATTCCAGTTAACAAAGAATAGGGGAAAAATAGTTATTCTAAATTCTGGGTGAAATATGGATGGATTGGGTAATTTTGAAAGAGGTTATAAAATTCTCGTGTGTGTGATTCTCAACTCAAAGATGACTAGACATTCACCACTAGAGTTCCTACATTTTTCAAGCATTTTCCCCAAGCACCAGCACCATAAGTTTACAGGAAATAGACTCCAGGATCATTTCCTCCCCATGTCATTGAGAATCAGAGTTCTATTGTGTGAAGCCTAAAAAAGGCCAAGGAACAGAAATCTAGTGAGAGGCACTGGGAGAAAGAAACTAAAGCATGATCATTTTCATTAACCTAGGTCAGGGTGACCAGAAGTTGATCTAAAGAGACTCTATGAAGAATCACATAAGGAATTTCTGTTTGTTGTCTTAAGTCAGGCTGGTTATAGCTATCTGTTATTGTATAACACACACACACAGACACACACACACCACAGTAAGCTTGGTATAAGCTGGAGTCACTTGGTAAGAGAGAACTTCAAATTGGAAAATTCTTCCATCAGAATGACCTGTAGCCAAGTCTGTTAGGGCATTTTTTCATTAATGAATGGTGAAGAAGGGTGCAGCCCACTGCAGATGGTGACCTGCTTAGGCAGGTAATCCCGGGCTGTACTTGCCATGGCATCTGCTTCAGTTCCACAGGTTTTTGTCCTGTCTTGGCTTCCCTCAGTGATGGACTATGAGTAGGACTTAGAAGCCAAATGTGGGCCATGGGATGATGGGAGATGCCATTATGTATATATGTTTCTCATACTGGTTAATAATAAAGCACTGTTGGCCAATAGGAAAGGAAGATAGGAGGGACTAGGAGACAAGGAGGAAATAGGAAGTAGTAAGGAGGAGTCAAGATGGAGAGTCTGGAGAAAGCAGTATGCCGCCGGCTCCCCGGTAAGTGAAATACATAGATCAGCAGAAATGGGTTAATAATTAAGGCAGAGCTAGCCGATAAGAAACAAGTAACCGGGCCAACAGCATTGTATCAAATACAGAGTCTCTGTGTATTATTTGGGGCTTCTCGGCGGCAGGACAAGACCAGCGGCGGCAGGCGGAAAAACCATACTAATTACAGATGGCGCCCACGTGTCTAGTAAGAACTTCCACTTAAAATTTAACAAAAGCTTAAAAAGGGTTTTACAAAGAAAAGAACAGAGACAATCAACATCAATAGAAAAACAGCTAGAACATAATACTATGTAACATCTATCAAACGAGCAAAAGTTATCAGTGTTCTTTTTGAAATGGTTTAAATACTGTTATGTAATCTCCTTCCCAGCAGGTCTTTGTTTTCTGAACTCTTGTGTTGTCAAGCCTAGGTAAATAAACACTTTGGCCTATTTCTAGTCATAGGAAAGGAGAAAAATCAACATATAGTACATTTAAATACATACTTTAGGAAAGCTAAGTTCCAAGTACAATATCAGGGCACTTCACAGTTATAATGTGTTTTATACTACACTGAATCATGTTTGTATATGAGCTCATTCATCCACTCATGCATGGACCCATCCATCAATTATTCTTCTAGTCAACATGTACTATATACTTACTACATCCATGCTGGGTAAGCACTCAGACTATGATGTCCAATGATGTAGACCTGTGTCTGTTTCGTGGAATTAAGTATAAATCAGAAGACATAGATTAAACACACATTTGGTTTGTTACACTTGTGAAAACTTCTATGTAAGAAAATATAGAGCATAGTAATGCACTTCAAGTTATCTTACATCTCATCTTCTCATACAGGGGATGGATGTGATTCTTCCTTTTCATCCAAACCAAATAGGAGATTTGAAATGAGGATCAAGAAGGAAAATTCATTTGCAAGACTGTATCACCACAATCTGAATATAACTAACTCCTGAATAGCACACTCTCACATTAAGAAAGCTCTGGAAGCCTGTTCTTGAGAAGCATTTGCCCTTGTGAAGACAAACAGAAATGCAGGGACCTTTAATATCAAATCAGTATTCCAATTACACTGAAGAAATAAGAAAGAACAATAACAATGAAGTCCTGCAGGAACTAACAGATTCTGCCTTTATTTGGCACAGGATGGCAGGCAATTATAAAGCTATCAAGACTCTAAACCCATAAATTTAATTAAGAATAAAGATGAGTGAGTATTGAAATACTAATGAGAAAACTTTGCTTTCCTTCTAATGAGTTTGGGCTGTTATGACCAGTATATCACATTGTAGATTAGATTGACCTGTCTTGGTTTGTCTAGGAGTAAGAGCTTTTGCTAAATGCAGGGATTCCAGATGTACAAACAGGAAGGATGTGGGCTATGGGTAGCCAGTCAAAAGTCATCACTAAGTACTAGGTATGTACTAGGGACTGTGACTAAAGAGGTGACATAAGTGATGAAAGAAGCCATAGATAGGTGCTGAAGTCCAATGTCTTATGCTTATGAGTTATGTGAAGACACACAATAATTTATCCTCAGGAGTCACAGTGGGGTTTACCTAAAATTGGGGAGGAAGCAGGATAGTAGCAATCATATTTCAGAAGAACACAATCTTTCATTGGTCCCTCTCTCTTTGCTTTTGGCTGCCATACATTTTGCAGCTTCTTTCTGCCACTCCCCTCATCCATGTTGTACCTCCTCTCAGCCAAAACAGTGCCAGTCACATATCTATTTAAAACTTCTGAAACTGTGAGTCAACATAAGTAATCCCTCTGGAATGTGATCATTTGTTTTCTCATGTGTTTTGTTTTCCACATAGGAAATGTAACAGTTAATACTGTGTGATTAGTGGGATCTAGACCCACTTAGGAGACAAATATCTGGTCACACCTATAGGGGATTATCTGGATTAGGGTAACTGAGATAGGAAGACCCACTCCTGGACAGAAAAAAAAAAAAAAAAAAAAAAACATGAAAGGGAACTGAGCAGACACATTCCTAATTCTAATGCTAACTGTGGACACTGTAAAGCATGTTTCAAGCTCCTAACACTTCAACTCCCCCATATGATGGATCACATCTTCAAACTGTGAGCCCAAGCTACGTGAACACTCTAACACTGAGCTATATACCAAGCATTCTTTTGACTTTTTAAACTTCAAGACAGTCTTGTTGAATAGTCCACACAGGAGTGAATAACCCTGCAGGCCTTAGAAATGCAGGCCTCCAGCTTCAGTCGCTTCAGTGGGTGGAGCTACACGTTTGTAAACAAAGCTTAGCTTCATTAGAATTGAGATTATTAAGTCACTTGAATCTTTTCCTGGATATGTTAAAATATTTCATGTTCTTTGAGAAGGTGAGAGGCCTTCCTCCAACCCCCACCACCCATGGGACACTGTCCTGGCAAGACCCACTCCATCACCCAATCTCACACATTTGAACATACTTCTATTGTGGTTAAATAAGGATGAGGATAAACAAATAGGCTGAATAGATGTTTATTCAGGGAGAAACAACTTACAACCTAGACAGATGAACACCAGCAAGTTCCACCTGATGCTCTCTTGTCCTAGTCCCGCCAGCAAGAGAGCATTTACCAATTCCTCCTCAGACCTCCTTCCACAGGTCACTTCCACCCATGGCTCCACCCCCCAATGGGCGTGGTCAGTGCCACAGAAGGGGACTAAGTAACTATCTCACTACAATTCCCCTTTTAGTCTAAAGAAAAGATTTAGACTTAATACAAAAATATACAAAACAGTGAATAACAAGTGTGCTCTAAGAAAAGGAAAATCGAGAACAAAATGACCTACATATCTAGTCCTAGGGTGAAGGCATAACAGAGTTTACAATAGAGTTGTCCTAAGCTGGAAAACGTAAGTCTAGTACCTAGTATATCAAACTAGAAAGAGAGAATAATAGTTGTGATAGTTTAGTCTTCAACCTCATCAAGACCTGAGAAGGAAAATAATGATACTAGCATAGACAGGAAGTGCGGATGGGCAACTTCCAAAAGGTGCAGCAAGGACAGAAACAGCAAGCCTCCTGGACAGTCACCCTAGATCTCACAGCAACATTGGTACAACCAGTTTTGGCTAAGGCCAAGAGAACTTGACAGACCACAACAACACCAGGCAGGTAGAATGGCTGTCTTACCCTGACTTGGCAAGGTCCAGCAGTCTTCTATATTTGTCTCCTGCAAGCACATAGGACTGCATGTCCAAATCAGTGGTCAAGGTGGGGGCAGTTCTTTGCCCAACAGGCCATAAGCTGAGGCGAGAATGAACTCCAGCAGGAGCAAAAACAGTGTCCAACATATTTTTGGGAAAGTGCACGGTGCTGTCAAGAGCAACAGTGTCTCATGTCAATGGAGTACTTATATTAAAACATTTAAATGCCATGTTCTGCATGTCTATGAAGTGATTGAAGTTTAAGCATCTATATCTGACTAAACTCATAGGTACAGGAAAACATGAGTGAAGATAATCTGTAATACTCAGGAACTTAGCTAAAAAAACTGATTGAAACATCCCTGAATAAAGCAGGAACAAATACTTAATATATATATATATATATACACACACACACACACACACACACACACACACACACACATACATATAAATCCCTAAAATAAAGGTAGAGTAGAAATGTCAAGACAAGAGGTAGAGCTATAAAGGGCAGCATGATAAATATCTCAAATTGTATCAATATACAAAATGTCTTGAATACAAGAAAAGTATGCATACATAGAATATGGCAAGAATAAATGTGCATAAATTGTATCGATATACGAAATGTCTTGAACATAAGTAAAAGTATACACACAAAATATGGTAAAAATAATGTGCATAAAACATCATAAGTGGAAATATTTCACACAATATAACAAAATATAAACTTAATTTTACATAGCTTACCACATATAAGAATATATAACAATGTAAGCTGTAACATTCTATCTCACTCTTACTCAAATTCACAAGAAAATAGGCTATATCCCATCTAAACCATACCTTTCCCAACCATACCCTATTCCTGTCTAAAATATAAACCTGAGTGTAAGCATCACCTTCCATACCCAACCCTAAATAACTAAAACCAACCCAAAGAAGATGCTATTATCCCAAAATTCCAAGGGTAGGGGAAGGGGGTGTTGTTATCTTAAGGTTACTTCCTGCTGAAATGGGACGATGATTGCTCCAATGGATCCTATAGGAAAAAAATTTTTAGCAACCAAATTTCTCAACAGAACTGGCTGTGACATATGTAGCTAATCACTGTGTGGCAGAAAATGCTTGACTGTAGTTCTATTTGAAACCCTGGCCAGGGTGTAATAAGAAGGTACACCATTACAGCTAGCTAGTCATGAGTTGTCTCGAGCAAAACAGTCTCGAACCAGTTTTAGGGTGATGTTTGTAGTTCAGATGCATCAGGTTGAGTCAAGTGGAAACGATGACAGGGGTCCCATCTTCTTTCCACAGAGTTCAAAGATTGCTGTTAGGAATTGTTATTATTCCTTGTGGAAAACTTAATCATCAATATTAAAGTAAAATTTTTAACTTTTAAGATATGCATTAGGGAAAGACAACAATAAGCATTAAAACGTATGTGAGAAAATTAGGATTTCAGAGAGAAAATTGCGTATAAGAAAAGAGTCCCCTGATTTTGTTTTCTTCTGCCTTACACCAATTGGCTTCTTGATTTAAGGCAGAAACCATGAATTTAATCTTAACAACATGCTTGAATTTAGAGAAGGAAAGCCAAATCCATCTCTAAAGCTAGCATTGGTTTAGATGAATTGGGACTACAGGAATACTAGATAGTACAGAGAAATAGATTCTGTATAGAAATAGTTAACTAGAATTAAATGTTTTCACCATATATCAGATTCTGCTTCATTAAGTGATTGTTTCTGGAGAGCTGTCTTCTCTTCTGTAGGTACCAACATGTTCAGTGTCTTTTGACTGCTTGATGATAGGTTTTTCTCTGTTTTCCTATAAGAATAAGAACAGAACACTTCCCCTACCTTTGAGAGGTCTCTGCACATTTCATGGGACCTAATTTGTTGGATGACTTGTCATTTCTCTTCATTAAGATGTTTCTCTTGTTCAACTCGGATCTTGATTAACTTATATGGTATCCATAGTTTTTCTTCTCCCATAGATACAAATGCAAAACCCCTACCCCAATGTAACACATATCCTGCTTTCCATTCTGAGGTCAATACATCATTGAAGTACACTGGCTGATTTAGTTTAGAATTTTTTTCTATTGTCCAGTGTCTTTCTGCAACTGTTTTTCCTTTTTTCATCAGCATTAAGAAAGTTTAATGTTAATAAAGCATTATGTAATCTGTGTTTGGGTGTCTTGGTTCCTCCTGCCTGTTTATGGAGCATTTCTTTTAAAGTACGATTGGATCTCTCAACCACTGCTTGTCCTGTAGGATTGTGTGGTATACCAGTTATGTGCTTTATGTTATAATACTCAAAAAACTGTTTCAATTTGCTGGAGACACATGCTGGAGCGTTGTTAGTTTATATTTGTGCAGGTATGCCCATAATGGCCATTACCTCCAATAGGTGTGTGATAACAGAATCATCCTTTTCAGAGCTCAGAGCAGTGGCCCATTGAAACCCTGAAAATGTATCTAGAGTGTGATGTACATATTTTAGTTTTCCAAATTCTGCAAAATGAAACACATCCTTTTGCCATATGTCATTCCTATGTATACCTTTAGGGTTTCTGCCTGGTGGTAAAGGAGTTTGGTTATAGAATGAGCAAGTAGGATATTTCCTTACTATTTCCTTGGCTTGTTGCTAAGTGATAGAAAAATCCTTTTTTAAACCTTTGCTGTTCACGTGCTTTTTCTTATGAAACTCTGAGGCTTCTAGCACACTTTCTATCAACAAACGATCAATTTTATCATTGCCTTGTGCTAGAGGACCTGGCAGACCCATATGGGATCTGGTGTGTGATATATATATATATATATATATATATATATATATATATATATATATATATATATATGATGAGTCCTCTATCTGATAGTATCTTGTAACTGTATAAACATTTAAGTTAATTCTGTATTGTCAGGAATAAATTCTACAGTCTCAATATGTAAAACGACTCTCTCTGCTTTTTGAGAGTCAGTAACTATATTGAGGAGTTCTGTAAAATCCATAAGTACCATGAGAATGACCTATAATTCTGATTTTTGTACAGAATTATAAGGGCATTGAACCACTTTACTAATTTTTGCTGATTTTATATCCTGCCTTACCTGATTTGTTTGCATCAGTGTAGAATGTAGGAACTCCAGAAATAGGTGTTTTTCTTACAATGTGTAGAAGGATCCAAATCGTTTTCTTTATGAATTTCATTCTCTCAGTTTTGGGATAATTGTTGCTAATCATTCCCAAAAAATGACTGCATGCTCTCTGCCAATATTAAAGGTACTATGATTTCTGCTGGGTCCCTTCCTGTTAGCTGATGAAGTCTTAATTTACCTTTTATAATGAAGTCAGAGATCTTTTCTATATATGTTTTTAGTTTTTTATTCTGTTAATGTGGTAGGAATATCCATTCTAATATGATATCTTCTCCCTGCATCAAAATCCCTGAAGGATACTCTCTAGATGGTAATATAACCAGAATACAGTGTAGGTTTGGATCCACACGGTCCACATGTGCTTCTAGTATCCTCTTTTCCACCCATTCTAATTCCTTTTCAGCTCCAGCTGTTAGTATTCATGGACTATTCAAGTCCTTATCTCCTTTTAGGGCAATTTTCAAGTTTTTCAAGTCATGCCCTTCTACTCCAATAATGGTTTCTAGTTGAGAACTCTCTCCTAGTAATTTTTGAAGATCATTAAGAGTCTGCTAGCGATCTCTTCTGATCTGTACTTTTTGTGGTCTAATTTTCTGTAGACCTATTTTATATCCTAAGTAGTTGATAGACTCTCCTTTTTGTATTTTTTCAGGTGCAATTTGTAATCCCCAGCGAGGTAAAACTTCTTTTACTTTGTCAAACATTTTTTTCTAATATTTCTCCTTTAGAGTCAGCTAACAATATATCATCCATGTAATGATAGATTATGGATTGTGGAAATTGTTTACAAATTATTTCTAGTGGTTTTTGTATAAAATATTGGCACAGGGTGGAGCTATTTAGCATTCCCTGTGGCAAAACCTTCCATTGATATCTCTTCACCGGTTCAGAATTATTGTAATTAGGTACCATGAAGGCAAATTTCTCTTTATCTTGTTCTTGTAAAGGTATAGTGAAGAAGCAATCCTTTAAATCAATAACTATAATAGGCCATTCTTTGGGTATCAAAGAAGGCAAGGGCATTCCAGGCTGTAGAGAGCCCATTAGCTGGATAACTTTATTGATGGCTCTCAGGTCTGTAAGCATTCTTCATTTCTTTTTGATCACAAAAACAGGAGAATTCCAAGGGCTGGTTGATTCTTCAATATGTCCAGCATTTAGTTGTTCCTGAACCAGGCTTTCTAAAGCTTCTAACTTCTCAGAGGTCATACGCCATTGTCCTACCCAGACAGGTTCCTTTGTTAGCCATTTTAAAGGTAGGGCTTTTGGTTCCTCTGTTCAGCACTTGTATTCTGTTTTTGTACAGCCTGGATATTTGGTATCTGTCTTGTATAGTACTTTATAATATTTTTTCCACAATCATGAGGTCGTTTATGGCTCCTATCTAATACTGGAGGAATGTTAATCTGTGTATTCCATTGCTGTAATAGAGCATAACCCCATAAATTTATAACTACATCAGCCACATATGGTCTCAACCTTCCTCTCTGTCCTTCTGGTCCTATACATTCAATCCATCTAGTGCTCTGTTTTACCTGAGACAGGGTTCCAATCCCTAAGAATTGAACATTTACCTCATGCAGGGGCTATCTTCGAGGCCAAGATTTATTAGATATGATAGTTACATCCACCCATGTGTCAAGTAACCCGTCAAACAGTCTATTCATCTTAACTATCAATCTAGGCCTTTGACTATTTATAGAGATTTGCCAAAATATGTTTTTTTTTCCTTCTGTCATGTTTGATTCAACTTCTGTCACTAGTTTGTCATCCAGAGTGGCATGAGTTTTTATAATAGGCACAAAATTTTCGAATTGTCCTGTGGGAGATTGTCTTTCACTGTGACTGGGAATGTTCCAGAGGCCCCCCCAAGGAGTTTCCAGATGGTAAAGGGTTTCCTTGCTTTTCTCTGATCAATCTACACTCATTTGTCCAGTGTCTGCCTTTGCCACACCTTCTACATAACCCAGGAGGCTTAGGCCTTCTGTTTGACTCATTCCTGGGAATGTTATTTCTAGGGAAGCTTTGCCTACAATTTCTTTTTAGATGTCCTATCTTACCACAGATATAACATATGACATGTTGATATCTCTTCAAACCTTTGGAGGTGGCTTCTCCTACCCAAGCTTCTAAGTCACCATAGTAAAGAACTCTATTATTTTGATGTCTTCTCTGACCTTTAAATATGGCTTCTCCTACTCATGCTTAAGTCTTATTGTCATTATTCTCAATGTTGCCTGTATATAGGACCCATTCTAAGTAACTATCTAACTATATACTTCCCTTGGCCAGCTTTCCACTGAAACACCAGCAGATTATGTAGGTACAGGTGAAAACTACACTGGTTGGGAAATCAGCCAGGGGCTCAACCCTGAACAATTTGAAAATCAGGCAGGCACAAGCCACACTGGATGGAATAAAAGATAAGTAAACAACACTGTAAGAATCCATAAAACAACTGAAAGTACAGCATGACACCATAAGAATCAAGTGATCCTACAAGAGCAAAACCTGAACATTCCAATGTAATTGAAACACAAGAAAATGAACTTTAAAAAAATTGTGATGATGTCAGATGCTCTTAAAGAAGAAATGAAAGATTCCCTTCAAGACAAATAAAAAAAAATGAGAAATCAATAAATGCTTTAAAGAAAGCAAAGAAAAACACTGAATCAAGTGAAGGAAATGGTTCAAGACTTGAAAAATGAAATAGAAACAACAAAGAAAACATAAACCTAGGAAATTCTGGAAATGCGGAAAACAGTGGGGGAGATGAGACAGAAACTACGGGCTTTAAAAAAAAGATGAAATGAGAGATGGCAGTGGCAATGGAAGTCACCAACAGAATATAAAAGATTGATTAGAGAATCACAGGTGTTGAAGATAAACATTTACATAAGACAGAAATAAAATGGTTTCATAAGAGTCAAATAGAAATGGGGGGGGGCACACACCTTTTATCCCAGCACCGGGAGACAGAAGCAAGCAGATCTTTTGTGATTTCAAAGTAAACCTGGTATGCAGAGTGAAATCCAGGACAGATAAGAGTTACACAAAGAAACCCGTCTCAAAAAAAAAAAAAAAAAAAAAAAAAAAAAAAAAAAAAAAACCAAAAAAAAAAAAAAACAAAAAAAAGGGGGTTGTGGGTGGTGTGGTGTGTCTTGTTGTGGGAAAAAAAAAAAAAAAAAAAAAAAATCTTTTATTTTTATAAAAAAAAAAAAAAAAAGGGAAAAAGGGTCAAAAATTCCTAACACAAAACTTTGATCAATCCAGGCCCCGAAATAGTGGCTGATGATCCAACATTCAAAACAGCTTGGACAAACCAGCCTTGCAGACACAGCCAAGATTTCGCACCTCCATCCCCAGACAAACCCCCACAAAAATACCAAATACTAATATTTTATAGCAGGTATAGTTTTCATTTAAAAGGACTTGGTTATAAATGGTTAAGAATCACAACCAAGATCTTTTTAAAGGCAAAAAGGGAATTAAGGTAAAAAAATGCAAAGTTTTTTTGGGAAGGGATTTTCCTTTTTTAAACAAATTTAAGGTCAATTTTCGCATATATAATTCTCCCCCTTGTTTGTAACTTATTTTGAAATGTAATGAAAAATATAGTCCAGCAAAATTATAGATAATTACCTATGATAGTAAAGCTTAGAGTTAAGTTAGTTAGGTTTTTAAGATACACAGGATGTATTTGAGATAAATAGGCATTCTTCATTCCAAACTTAAAGGCGAACATATGTATACAGGTACAAGAAGCTTATAGAGCACCAAATAGGCTAGAACATAAACAAAAAGCCCCCTTGCCATATAATAATCAAAACACTAAACATACAAATTAAGAAAAGAATTTTAAGACCTGCAAAGGAAAGAGGCCAAGTAATATATAAAGGCAGATATATCAGAATTGCACCTGACTCCTCCATGTAGTCTCTAAAATTAAGAAGGACCTAAACAGATGTTTTAAGGTCACTAAGATACCATGGATACCATCCCAGACTACTATATCCAGCAAGACAATCAATCAACATAAACAGTGAAAGTAAGGTAATTCATGAAAAAAAAAAAGATTTAAACAACACATATCCATAAATTCCACACTACAGAAAGTATTAGAAGGAAAACTCCAACCTAAAGAACTCAGTTACATCCATGAAAACACAGGCTAAAGCAAAACCCAAAAAGGGAAATACTACCATCATCATCACCAAAACAAAAAAGTAAAGGGAATTAACAATCACTGGTCAAATCTTACTCCTGCCAGAATGGCTAAATTTTGAAACACCAATGATGACTCATGCTGGAGAGGATGTGGAGTAAGGGGAACACTCCTCCAGTGCTGGTGGGAGTGCAAACTCATACAGCCATTTTGGAGATCAGTATGGCAATTCCTCAGGAAAATGGGAATTAGTTTACCACAGGACCTGGCAATCCCCCTCTTAGGCACATACCCAAAGGATTCACATCCATGCAACAAACACATCTGTTCAATTATGTTCATAGCAGCACGATCAGTAATAGCAAGAACCTGGAAGCAACCTAGATGTCCCTCAAATGAAGAATGGTTAATGAAGATGTGGCACATCTATACAATGGAATACTACTCTGCAGAAAAAAGTAATGGTATCTTGAAATTCACAGGCAAGTGGATGGCACTTGAATAAACTATCCTGAATGAGGTAACCCAGTCACAAAAAGAGGAACACAGTATGTACTCACTAGATCAAAGGATCACCAGCCTATAATTCACACCACCAGAGGAACTAGGATACAAGGTGTATTCTAAGAGATTCATATAAAGTCCCTCACAGAACCAGGAAGGGACAAGTCCCCCAGAGCTCAGGGGAAGTGGGGGGGCAGCAAATGGAGAGAGAATTAGGAGAAAACGAGGGGGAGGAAAGGAAAACATGTGCGACCAGGAAGATTGAGCCTGGTTAGGAATAGGAGACAGGAAAGAGAGAGATAGAGAGAGAGAGAAAGAGAGAGAGAGAGAGAGAGAGAGAGAGAGAGAGAGAACATAAAAGAGGGAGCCAATATTGGTTTGAAGATAAAATTGAACACAAAAAAAGGTCTAGAGAATTACAAGACTGCTGCCAACTAACAATTTGAGTTTCTGTGGAAAGGCTATCATAAATGCCCTTCCCGGAGAGTGAGATCAACAACTAACTTCCCCATGGAGCCCTCAACTAATGCCTGGTGAAAACAGGCTCAAACACCTATACATAAACACTGAGTCGAATTAGAACCCAGATGCAGATGGAGAGGACAAGACCAGGCAGCAGAAACACATACAGACAGCTTATGTGAACAAGGAGGAGCTAACGGGACACCAGACTGATAGCTGGGAAGCCAGCATGGGACTGACTCAGGGCCCCCTGAATATGGGTCTCAGCCAAAAGGACTGAGAAGTCTAAGGGACCTCAGACAGTGGAGCCAGGATGTATCCCTGGTGCACAAAAGGACTTTGGGAACACATCCCCCATGGAGGGATAACTGCCTTAACCTAGAGACAGGAGAGAAGCCCTAGTCCCTACTTCACATGACCTGTCAGATCTACATGACCCCAACTGGATGGCATTCTCCTACATATGGAATTGGGGTGGGGGGATGGGATGGGAGGGTGGTTAGAGTGCATGTGAGAGGGCAGAGAGGGTAAAAGAGAGGGAAGGAGGGAGGGAGGAATGGAGGGAAGGAGGGAGAGGGAACTGGGATTGACATGTAAAATAATAAATTAAATTAAAAAAAATGCTTTGACTCCAAAATTTAAGTTGAAGGACAAGTTACTGGGGAAAGGATTTCTATTTTTGTTTCCACAGAAAATGAAAAGATGTGGATTCCTTCCAGACTAATGTGGTTTGATCAAGCTAGACCACCTGAAATAGAGTACCATGTGATCCTACATTCAAAACAGCTGGCCAAAGCACCCTTAAAGACTACAGCCAGGATTTATGATTCTTCTTCGAATCCCCCATGATAGTGCCCCTTACCAGCAGGAAGTAGTTTGGACAGAACGACACCCAAATTCCCAAATATTGTGTATAAATGTTTGTTTTCATTTAAATGGACTTGGTTATATAAAATAAATAAATAAAAAACAAAACAAAAAACCAATCACTGATTAATAACTTGTCTTAATATTAATGAACTCAGTTAGTTACAATAGAAAGGCCATCAGAATAGATATGAAAATAGGATCCATACTTCAGTTGTATACAAGAAACACACCTCAACTTCAGAGGCAGACATTACCTCAATGTAAATGGTTGGGAAAGAATTTCCAATCTTAAGTTTCTAAAAAACAAATTGTTGTAGCTACCCTGATATCTAAAAAAATGTGACTCCAAACTAAAATTATTCAAAAGAGATTGAGAAGGACATTTCATATTCATTAAAGGAGAAATCCATCAAGGTGAAGTCTCAATTGTAAACATCTATGTCCCAAATACAAGTGCACCAACATTTGTAAAAGAGATGTTGTTAAAGCTTACATTACACATCAAACCCCACACATTAATAGTGAGAGATTTCAATTTCCCACTCTCACCAATGGACAGGTCGCCACACAGAAGCTTGAAACTAACAGAGGTTATGACTCAAATGGACATAATAGATATCTACAGAACATTTTACCCAAACACAAAAGAATATGCCTTCTTCTCAGCACATCATGGAACCTTCTCTAGAAAAGGCCATATACTAGGTCATGAACCATAGCAAATCACAACATACACAAAATATGGAAAAAACCCTTGTATCTCATCAGCTATGGGCTAATAGTAGACCTCAACAAAAACACAAACTACAGGAAGCCTAGAAACTCATGGAAACCAAACAACTCTCAACTGGGCCACCTCTGGGTCAAGGAATAAATAAAGAAAGAAATTATAGACTTCCTAGAGTTCAATGAAAATTAATCCACAATACACACAAACCCATGGGTCACAATGAAAGCAATACTACTAAATGCCTACATAAATAATTTGGAGAAATCTTACAGATGTGACTTAACTGCAAACTCCTCCAGGGGGAGTAGATGGCAAGGAATAATCAAACTCGAGGCTGAAATCTATAAAATTGAAACAAAGAAAACAATGCAAAGAATCAATAAAAGTAAGAATTCATTCTTTGAGAAAATCAACAAATGGACAAATAATTATCCAAGCTAACCAAAAGACAGAAAGAGAATATGTAAGTAAACAAAATCAGAAATGAAAAGAGGGACATAACAACATATATGGAGGAAAACCAGAGAATCATTAGGTCCTACTTCAAAAACCTGTACTCCACAAAATTAGAAAATCTAAAAGAACTGGACAACTTTCTTGATAGATACCACATACCAAAATTAAATCAAGACCAGATGAACAATTTAAACAGACCTATCATCCCCAAGGAAATAGAAACAGTCATTAAATATATTCCAACAAAAAAGAAGTCCAGAATCTGATGGTTTCAGTACAAAATTCTATCAGAATTTCAAAGAATTAATACCAATGCTCCTGAAAACAGAAGAAACATTGTCACCTTATTTTTATGAGGCCACAGTTATCCTGAAACCCAGACAAAAGATGCAATAAAAAATAGAATTACTGACCAGCCTCCAAAATACTTAACAAAATACTGGCAAGCAGAATCTAAGAACACATCAAAATAATCATGAAGTAGGGCTTCATCCTAGAGATGCAGGGATTGTTCAACATATAAAAATCTGTCAATTTAATCCACCATGTGAGGAAAGTGAAAGAGAAAATAACACTCATGATATTATCATTAGATGCTCAAAAACCCTTTGACAAAATCCAACACCCAACCCCTGAGTATTCATGATGCACTCTCACCCTCTGTCCTGTATCCCAAGCCTTTTGTCCACTTTGTACATTGAGCCAGGGTCTCAATAATTTGTATAGGCTGATCATAAATTCATTCTATGGTTCAGGAAGGCTATGGACCTAATGATCCTTGTAACTAAGCTTCCCATGTAGCTGAGATTTCCAGCCTGCACCACCATTCCTAGATAAGGAGATATGCTGAAAATAATACAATGTGACCAAAGTGACATGGAATTTTCAAGAAGATATAAATTTCAATATCTACCATCACCCTGGAATGGCACCATAGAAAATACTGACTCATTTAAGAGCATCTGGATAAGTCAAATTAGTTATAGGCATTAGCTACCAAGCGAAACACCTATAGACACTTTGCCTACCCTATCTCTAAACTCTGATGTTGTATGCTTCCAATATACAACAGAATTGATTAAAAAAAAAAAACTTGAGTTCAGAATCCTAGATGATATTGTATCACTACTGAGGACTGATGACCCATCAACAACAAAACTAGCATTTAAGGAAATTGTATGTTTCTAAGTCGATGCCCTTGTCCTTCTGAGGTATTCTTGGGTAACTGTGGAGAAAATGGCATTTTTTTTTTTTTGCTTCAGTCTGTCATGTAAACACCTAAATGACAGTTTCCTGCCAAATGGAGCTATTCTACTTATGGTTTAGAGGACTAGACTTAACTACATGAGAATGATGGCAAATGATGAAGGAAATGGCAAGTGTATAACAGTGAGGTAGGACATAATGTTTCTGAGATTTGCATAGCACATTAGAGGTAGATACTGTGCTGCATTTGAGTTACTAAAATACTTGAGGAAATAGTCTTTTTATTTATTTTCTTGATAAAGACTAAACAAGTAATTGGAATTTAAAAGATATTTCCAACATTTCCAAATGACATAAAAATTGGAACTGAATTAACTTATGCAAAACTGAAGATTTTCATGTAAATACTTGAAGAAATTTCTAAGGATAGTCTGCACTTATGTTTAAAATATGTGACCCCAAAGGGGAGAATCAGACCTGATGAAATGGTACTCTTTAAAATCTCGTAATCTACCATTGAATACTGTAGAAAATGATGGATTAAATTAATGTAGACTTTTCTTTACAGTAGACATCAGGGAAATGCAGATAATATTTTGTATTTCTAGCAATAAATGGGCAGATGAGGTATAAATGAAAAGAATTTTAAAAATAATGGATCATATCACAGATTTACTCACAAAATATTATTATAATAATATACAATAATCTTATAAATTTTACTCAAACTTATTATAATCATTGATTTATAGTGTTAATATGAAAAGAATTAAAAAGCTAATGCAACAGTAATGATCCAAAAAATTTAATAAAATTGCTCCTAGTAATATTCTGCTATATGCATAGATTGATGCTTTATCCAGTCTTCATCACAGAGGCTTCCACCAGCAGATGTGAACAGATGTAGAGACCCACAGTCTGGTCTTATGTGGAGAGGGATGATAAACTGGAGGGCTCCATCAAATCCTTACCATTAAGCTCAGAAAATCCCAAGCAAGAGGAAGCAGAATGATTTTAGGAGCCAGAGGGGATGGACAACATCAGGAGAACAAAGCCCTTTGAATCAACTAAGCAAGGCATATATGAGTGCATTGTAACACAATCAACAAGCACAGGGACTATATTGGGTCTTTATCAGTTCTTCTGCACATATATCTATTAACTTAGGTTTTTTTCTTATTACTTTTATTACATCTTAAAAGCATATCTCTACACTTTTGTGATGAGAGAAGTCCAGGGTGGGGAGGTGGAAGATATGGAGAGACAGAATGGTTTGTGGGCTGGGGAGAGAGGAAGCAGACTGGAGAGGCGAGCATGATAAGGGTTCATGTGAATGGCCAGCTGGCTACTCAAGCCCAGGAAGATATCTGGGTTGAGATTATGACCAAGGGCCAGGTCTTGATGCTGGTTGCTGGCACAGCTGAGGTGGGCTAATGTCTATGGCTCTCATTATCACTCTCCCAAGGCCTTATTATTGCCATGGTCCCAGGTGGCTGTGCAGGCCCCCCAGATTTGCATGGCCCTTGCAGCATCATGGCCCTCAGTCACTAATGTGGCCCTACCATAGGCCCCTGCAGATCCCATGGACCATGTCTGGGTTCATGGTCTTGCCACAGCCAGTGTCTGCGTTAATGTCCTTGACCCATATTGCTGCCAGGACCCATGTGGATGCCAGGGTCTGAAACCTGTGACCATGTTGGTGTCCAAGGGGTTTAGGCTGCCACGTGAGGCCATGTTGATATCAGAGGGTCATGCTCCTGTGGGAGCCCCCCTGGTCCAGATGGTCTGCACTGCTCCCTGGAACCATGGAGACATCCAGGACAGAATGCTGCCTAGAACTATGACTGGGTCTGTGGTCCAATACAGCCAGGGTCTGTATAGATGTCTGTGGCCCATGTTGCCACCAAAGGCCACATGGATGCTCAGGATCTGGGACATAACCCATGGCCATGAGGGTATCCGTGGGCCTTGCTGCTACCAGGGACATCCTGATTTGAGTGGCCTGTACTTTCACCCAGAACCATGGTGTTATCTGGGCCAGGACTTTGCAGAGGGCCATGTCTGGGTCTGTGACCCTACAGCAGTCAAGGTCTGAGTTGATTGAGTTGATGCTTGGCACTCCTGTTGTCACCAAGGGCCATGAAGGGGACCAAGATCTCCTCAGCCACCCAGGACCATGTCAGTGCCCGAAAACTGCTATAGGCTGCCTGTGCTGCCACTTGGAACTATGGATACATCATGGTAAGGTTTACTGCCTAGGGCCATATCTGTATCTGTGGCTCTGCAAAGGCTGGGTGGTGTCTGGGGTGGTATCTATGGCTCCAGTTGCCACCAAGGGCTCTGAGAATGCTTGGAGTCTGGCCAGCCACCTGGTACCATGTTGATGCCAGGGGCCATGCTGATCTGAGTCTTCTATGCCACCCTAGGACTATGGTGGCATCTTGACTAGAGCTACAGCTGAGAGCCATGTCTGGGTCTATGGTCCTGCTGTAGCTGGGGTCTGTAGTAATATCCATGGCTGGTGTTAGCATGTGGATCATTGGAGCCATGCTGTGCTAAGTCAGTCTTGCCTTTTATTGGACCTGGGATGCCTAGTCCTGTCCCTTGCTGAGTATTGCAGCAGGAAAACTGATCCTACCCACTAGGGGAAAGCTCACCCCCAAAAAACCTGGGGAAGATGACCCTACCCCTCACCATAGGATTGAACCTCACTTAGAGATGACCCTGCTGATATATTATGAACTAATAAATCTTACCTAGAGATCAGAGAAGCAAAGCAGTCAAGACACCAGAAAGCACTTACTTCTACCAAGGCTGGGACAAACCTGTCCTCAACATGGCTTTTGTCTGAGACTGATTGCCAGCTTGGAGACCCTGCTCCTGTCTTATGTAACTCTCCAGTGCTGGGATTAAAGGCATGCACCACCACTGTCAAGCTTCAATGGCTAACTAGTGTGGCTGTTGGGATTAAAGGTGTGTGCCACCACTGTCTGGCCTATATGGCTGTAGCTAGCTTTGCATTCTGATCTCCATGCAAATTTTATTAGATCATAAACAATGTATCACTGCACCGTGGTCTGTGGTCAGGGACATAGGTCATCTAACCCTGAAAGCATGAGAGTAGGAGAGCTGACTCTGCCCTGCCTGTTGTCTGCCATGTGGTGGCATGGGTAAAGGAAAGGTGCCCTTCCCCTTCACCTATTGCCACCTGTGGCAGGTGAGAATACTAGCTAGCGCTGGCTTCACAAGAGCAAGAAAGCTAACCCTGGCCCTCACCAGCAAAAGTGCAGGAGACAGCCGACTCTGCTTTCCATTTGAGCAGCAAACTAGAGCTGAGTCAGCCCTGGGGGAATGAGAGCAACAGAGAGGATTCTGGCCCTCTTGTCTGCCATATGGTGGCATGAGTGAGGAAAAGATGCCCTCTTCCCTCTCCCCTTTGTTCCCTATGGCCAGCTAGAGAGTTGGCCCTGGGGTTATGAGAATGAGCAGGTTAGCCCTGCCCCTTACTAGCTGCAGCACACAGGAGAACAGCCCACAGCTGCCCTCTGTCTGGACTGTACATTAGAGCTGACCCTGTTGTCAGGGGTGCAGGTAAGCCAGCCCTCCTGAGGGTGTGAAAACAGGAGAGCTGTTCTCCCATACTCCTTGAAGCAATCAGGAGAAAGAGCCTTGCACCTCATCTGACCCAAACAGAAGAGTGGCCATATGAGTGAGGGGGACAGAGATCTGAGGCCCTGAGACCAGGGGAACTGCCCTGGCTTCTTTGCTCCTTGTTATAGGTTGCATTGGGCAAGCTAGCTGAAGCAGGGCTGGAGAGCTAGCCCTGCTAGTGATGATGAGGGAATGCTACTGAGTTGACCAACCCAGTTACCACCCAGGGCCATAGGGTTTCCATGACACAGGAAAACAACAGCATGTCCAAAAGGAGCCCCATTGAGAACCCATTATCTGTGGTGTAGCAAAAACCAGAGGCCTCCAGCCAGACCAATGACTCATTGTAATGAACACTTGCAGTAAAGATAAATGGGCTAAAGGGTAAACTGTGGGACTCAAGGGAATGCACTGCAGCTTCCACAATAAAATTCTTCCTTGTTTCTTTTTTTTTTTTCTTCTGTTTTTGTGTTCTTTGGGTTTTGACTTTTCTTTTAAATTTTGGTTTGTTACAGGGGAGGGGAGGTTGCACAGGCAGAAGGCAGATTTCAGGGGACAGGGAGATAGTTGGGATCAGAATGCATGATGTGAAATTCACAAAGAAACAATGAAAGATAAAAAGAAAAAAATCATCCCTATCACAGTTTCCTCTTACATCACTCCGTCAAGTCCTCATCCCTCTCCTCTCCCCCAAATCTGCTCTTCCTCAGTTTCTCTTCAGAAGAGTACAGGCCTCTCAGGGATATCCACCTAACATGGGATAACAAGATACAATAAGACTAGGTACAAACCCTCATATCAAGGCTAGACAACAGAACCCAGTAGAAAGGGTCTCAAGAGCAGACAAAAGAAAGACACACCCCTCCCCCTCTCAATGTTAGGAGTCATACAAAAACACTAAGCTAATAATCATAACATATATGCAGAGGACCTAATACAGATCCATGCAGGCCCTGTGATTGCCACTTCAGTTTCTGTGAGCCCCTATGAGCACTGCTTAGTTTATTCTTTGGGGCATGGTCTCCTGGTGTCCTAGACCCCTCTGACTCATATACCCCACCCATTCCTAGGTGTTCCTTGAGCTGCAAGGAAACATATCTGATGAGTATCTCCAGTTTGGGTGCAATGTTTGGGTGCAGGGTTTTACTTCTGCATCTGTTCCTTGCTTAGTATTTCTTTATGGAACTCCTACCTGTGAGAACGAGTGGGTCTCTTATTCTTGTACCCACATTTGGACTCTTTCCCTCTTGGTGAGTTGCTGTGTACACTTCTATGTGATAGTTTTCACTGCATCCTTGTTGTATTTTATTTTATCAAGCTGGGTTGTTACTTTTTTCCATGGAATTATAGAGATAAATTTTTTAGTTTTAGAGCTTGCTAAAAGCAAGTAGGCTTTCTTCTATATGATCACTGTAAATATGATCTGATTTCATCTCAAAAATAATATGCTCCATAGTTACATTTATTTCTCCTAAAACAACAAGAACAGGAATCCCGATAAGGACTGAGTTTTAGCCTAATTCACCTCTACCACATCCTTTCTGATTCGACAAACTTTTATTTAACAGATCCTGTTTTGATTTTTATCTCCTAAGCACTGGGAGGGATTTTGCTTACATTGTTTTGCTTTATCTTCTCATCAGTCCTTTAAAGGTTGAAGAATTGTTGAAAAATTGAAGTTTGGAAAGGTAAAGATTTTGGCCTATACCTACACAGTATATAGGCATTTAAAGAAAGGAAGGCCTAAACCCCAAATTTAGCTCTTTCCAAAGCACGATCTTCTTTCTCTCGATGATTAAGTATTTATCTTAAATTTATAAGCAGGGTTTTACAGTTAAAATCATTTCAATTGTGCATATGTCAAACAAGAAGCTAATGGATGTTCCTTTCAGCAGTACTCTAATGAATCTGATGTCTGATCTATCTCTGATATAGAAACTTTTGTTTCTACGTAGCTTTCTTTCTGTTTCAACACTGCATTAGAAAATATTCCTTCCCCTGTCTACCTATAAAGTTGCCTCTCACCTACCATTTAAAATAGGCATTTCTCAAATTATTTTATCCCAGTTTATCAATTGATATTAATACTATAACACACATTATCATCCTCACTGAAATAATTCAAAGCACGCTTTGTCTGATGATGGAAAGGCAAAAACTTTAGCAGACTCACATATGGGAGGGAAAAACCAATTAAAGATTATCTCTGAACCAGGACTGCCAATATGAGATGAGGTGCATAACTAATCAGCCCCTGATATACAACAGGTGAAGTGATGAGAATGTGATTGTGAGAAATGTAACAACAGTCTGACGTGCATAATTCATGTTTCCCATGGAGCCTCTGCCCATCTGCTGTGGCTCAATTGAATATCAGAAGATGGAAGGGGGCCATTATTCATTAACTTGCCAAACTCCTCCAGGGTCCAGCTTCGCCTTCATTTTGTTTTTGTTCTTGCACCAAAGACTTGGAATCTACTAATATTACTCTTTGGGCTTTGGAGGTTTCCAGAATAGGATCTAATCAGCTTCTCTTCTAATGGGAGCAGAGGTGTGAAGTGTTTTATACACAAAGCAAAGGGAGTC
This sequence comes from Phodopus roborovskii, assembly GCF_943737965.1. Lineage (NCBI taxonomy): Eukaryota > Metazoa > Chordata > Mammalia > Rodentia > Cricetidae > Phodopus > Phodopus roborovskii. Next base: position 281,027 of record NW_026126559.1, read on the forward strand.
TAACATCTGTTAAAGCTCCAAAGAGCTGCCTTCTCTTAGGCTGTGATGGATTAAAACCATGAAAAGATAGGCCTTCATCTTCACATCTTTGGAAACAACCCTCTCAGGCTGTTTTACTTAGAATGCCCTAGGCTCACATGGTTTTTCAACAGAAAACACTTCTGCTTACATTTTCTAATCAATGCCCAGAGAATTGAACATCCTTAGGGTAGTCAGGGAATACTGGATGATTTTAATCTAGTTCTATGATGCACATTGAACCTTTATTTAATGGATGCTTACCACATTGTCTTTTATGTTGAAATATCCTCAATCATCTATTTGTATGTGAAGTGTGTATCATTCACTCAGATTATTTGTCTAACCAGTACACTCACAGCTAACTGTGACAGTCCCTGTAACAGGGCTCAAGTATTTATTGAGTACCTAAAGACATGATATTTCTAAAGAGCTTCATAATAATTCTCTATACAGATCATTCAACCCTGTTCCCAGCCTTGAACTCTGTCTAGAAAATATGCTCCTTAAGAGTGATTGTCATGACACAATTTCACTCACCTTTTCTTCAACCTATTATGTAAGGGCATGTGGAAAACAGTTGAGTGATTTAATTCATTTTTTAGAAAAATTCTGTTAATGAAGGCAAAAGGTTTTCTACTTATATGAACTGTTTCTCTCACACAAACCAATAGGGGCTTGTGTCTCTTAGGGCATGATTAATTTTTTGAAGACTATCTGGTATATAACACATACACTGAGGGAAGGGCCATATTTAATTGACACCTCCCATTTTAATCAAATGTCAGTGCTTTCTGCAGGCTGGGGTTAGTGGTTTGGAAGGTTTTTGCATTAATAAGTAGAAAGACTAATAGTACTAATGTTATTTTAAAGAAAATGTTTCATTTATATGTTTTCCTTTCGTTAAAAATAAAAGAAGGTAGAAACACATGAAATTTGCATCACGATTATTGAGTTCCTAAGTATATAAAATGATTGATTTTTAACATTACCAGTTTTCTGTTGGAGAGTATCCACCCAAGTATAATAAAAATAAAATGCAACTGGGACGAAATCTATGCCCCCCCCACCTTTGCTGTGGCCATGGGCTCTGTGCAATGGTGATGTCCTCTTTGCTGAGCTATGTCATCATCATTACACAGCTCCACAATCCTAGTCAGATGCTGGGAACTGAAACAGCAGAGGGCAAAGATGGAAGAAAAAAACTATGGAGAAGAGTCCTTAAAGAGAGTTCCTTATTCACATCAAACTGAGATGACTGAGTACAACAAAAATGGGTTGTATTTTGCCACTGTACTTCTTTTTATTAACGTAAAAAATTCCCTACAATATATTTTGAGCATATTCTTCCATCTCCCCCTCAACTCTTCCTAGATTCTCCATACCCACCCAACTTCATGCATTCTCCTTCTTCCAAAAGAAAACAAAACAAAAATAAAAAATAAAAATGACCCAACCAAATATATTTCCAAATCAAAAAAAAGTCAAACAAAACATTAAACATTAAAACATTAAAAAAAAAAATCCAGAAGTCAGTGTTTCCCAACTACTTCTGAGAAGAGATTCTGCCCTGCAGTGTAGTTAACATAACCTTGTCATTCCATTGGAGTTAACATCACATTAAATTCTTTACTAACAACTTAGTGTTTTCCATACATATTGGATTACTGGGCTCATTATGTAAGTTCTTCTACAAGAAATACTAGATATACACCTTATTTTTTTCTTCATTATCATTCTGATCAATCTGTTTTCAAACTATCAACTAAGATTAATGTTTCTTCCAAGAGAAAAAAATTTATAAAAATATTGAAAGGATTTGAGTAAATGTTTTATAGAGCTTGAATATCTTGAAACACTGAAAGCAATTTTTTTAATTATGGAGCTTTCCTTGAAATTGACAGGGTTGGCCAGCGTATGTTACTTTTGTATTCCAGTAGAAAGATAACCAAATGCTATGGTTTGCCTACAGCTTCCAACTGCGTATTAGAACTTAAAAACTTCAGGAACTACTAGACAGAAAGGGAAATTATGTAGCTTCAGACATTATGTCTGAAGTATGTCTACCAAGATCATTATGAATGAAAGTTTATATGGAGCTGGAAGGCTGCAAGTTCTGCATTCCTGCCAGAAAAATTAATAAAGGAAACCATTGGCATGGCTCACAAACAATAAACAAGATTAGCAGAAGTTACACATACTATTCATTATCACTTTGTTGAAGAGTCACTCAATTGCGAGAACAATATTATATGAGGTATTTACACTGATGTGAATCATTTGGTCCATAAACAAATGAGTAATGACCTGTTAGTCCAGGAGATTAAACGCTAAACAGATGCTTCACAAGAATAAAATGAGCCTGGGGGAATAAACAGCACATTCACATTTGATATTGCCTGGTGGTGATCAATGGTGTTAGACAACCAGTGTTTGTAGAATGAGACACAGGAGTACTTTTATTGTTTTCCTCAGGATTATCTATACAGAAACTTTGGTGGAATCTTCTGAATATATGTATATTTTCCTTTAAACAGGAAAGTAGCTGCTGAGAAAATGAGGCCTTAGGCAACCCACTCTCATTTTCCATCTAAAGGAATGTGTTCAAAAGCTTACAGTTTGCATCCTATAGGTGAATTTTGTTGAATTTCACACAAATCAGTGACCCGTGGGCCCATGTTGAAAAGTAATGAATCATTCTTCAATCTTCAATTCACTTAGTGCTACCAGTTAGAGAGGAATTTTAGCAGGATTTTGGAGAAAGACAGAAAATACCAGAAATGAAGGACAAAGAGTTCAAGAAATTCTTCTGATAGAAAGTCAAGAAAGTCATACCAGGGCCCAGAGAGACATTTCAGCAGTTAAGACAATTGGTTGCTCTTCCAGAGGACCTGTATAGGAATCAAAGCAACCACATGGTGGTTGATAATTGTCTGTAACTTCAGTTCCAGAAAATCCTCCTCCCTCTTCTTGCCTCTGCAGGTACCACATGATGGTGTTACACTGATATACATGCAGACAAAACACAGATACATATAAAATCAAATGGGAAATTTCGAGTTCTTGAGTCACATGCATACAAACACACACACACACACACACACACACACATCATTATAAAAAAGAAAATTATTGTAATATAATGGGGCTAGCCTCGTTGATTCAGAAGATTGTCAAAACTCCTGCCTGCTTCAAAAATCATGGGTTGTCTATGGTAACAATGACTAACCCTGATCTTTCAAGGCCTTTCCCTGCAGCCAAGGGGCTTCTTTTCTTACTGCAAGGACTCCATAGTTCTGCAACAGTATATTCTTATCCCACATCTTGGGAACTTCAAAAATAAACTGACTCCTTTATATGTTAGTTAAATGTTTCAAGAATGGAAATAATGATGGGATGAGGGAGAGTTGTGGATTTCCTTGGATGGAAATAAATAAAATTTGAATAAAATTGGAATAAACAAAAGAAAAATTTAATAAAATATTTTCACATACAATACATTTGATAAAATTTTTTTCTGTCCAAACCCATCGCAGACCTTCCCCACCTCCCTAATCAACCAATTTCAAGCTCTTTCTCTTAACAAAACAAATCAAAACAAAAACTAGTGGTCCAAAGGAAAGACAAAGAGAGACTAGGCAAAAAATATTAAAACAAAACAAAAAGCAAATATGAAGACATGGAGTCCATTTTATGTCAACCAGTCACTCCTGGGCATGGAACCTGCCCTGGAGTGTGGTTGACATACCCAGTGGCACTTTAATAAAGAAAACTGACTTTTCCTCTTCCAGAGGGACTCAATCACAAACAAATTCTTTCTTAGTTGTGGGAGTTTGTTTCCACCACCCCAGTCAGTGCTGGGATTTTGTCTGGTTTGAACTTGTGCAGGTCTTGTGTGTATCTGTCACAGCCTCTATGAGTTTACATTAGTCTTATAATGCCTGAAGACACTGCTTCCTTGGAGTTACCTATCACATTTGGCTCCTATAAGCTATATAAACCCCTGACCTTGAGAAGAGGGTTTTTTTTTTTAAAAAAATTTATTTTATATAACCAAGTCCATTTAAATGAAAACAAACATTTATACACAATACTTGGGAATTTGGGCGTTGTTCTTCCCAAAATACTTCCTGTTGGTAAGGGGCGCTGTCATGGGGGATTCGAAGAAGATTCAGAAACCCTGGCTGTAGTCTTTAAGGGTGCTTTGGCCAGCTGTTTTGAATGTAGGATCACCTTGTATGCTGTTTCAGGCAGTCTGACGTGATCAAACCACATTAGTCTGGAAGGAATCCACATCTTTTCATTTTCTGTGGAAACAAAACTAGAAATCCTTATTCCCCAGTAACTTGTCCTTCAACTTAAATTTTGGAGTCAAAGCATTTTTTTTAATTTAATTTATTATTTTACATGTCGATCCCAGTTCCCTCTCCCTCCCTCCCTCCATCCCTCCCTCCCTCCTTCCCTCTCTTTTACACTCTCTGCCCTCTCACATGCACTCTAACCACCCTCCCCTCCCATTCCCCCACCCCAATTCCATATGTAGGGGAATGCCATCCAGTTGGGGTCATGTAGATATGACAGGTCCTGTGAAGTAGGGACTAGGGCTTCTCTCCTGTCTCTAGGTTAAGGCAGTTATCCCTCCATGGGGGATGTGTTCCCAAAGTCCTTTTGTGCACCAGGGATACATCCTGGCTCCACTGTCTAAAGTCTCTTAGACTGCTCAGTCCTTCTGGCTGAGACCCATATTCAGGGGGGCCTGAGTCAGTCCCATGCTGGCTTCCCAGCTATCAGTCTATTGGCCATGAGCTCCTCCTTGTTCAGGTAAGCTGTCTGTATGTGTTTCTGCTGCCTGGTCTTGTCCTCTCCATCTGCATCTGGGTTCTAGTTTGACTCAGTGTTTATGTATGGGTGTTTGATCTTGTTTTCACGAGGCATTAGTTGAGGGCTCCATGGATAAGTTAGTTGTTGATCTCACTCTCCGGGAAGAGCCTTTCCACGGAAGCTGAGATTGTTAGTTGGGAGCAGTCTTGTAGTTCTCTAGTCCTTTCTTTGTGTTCAATTTTATGTTCAAACCAATATTGGCTCCCTCTTTTATGTTCTCTCTCTCTCTCTCTCTCTCTCTCTCTCTCTCTCTCTCTCTTTCCTATCTTCTATTCCTAACCAGGCTCAATCTTCCTGGTCGCACATGTTTTCTTTCCTCCCCCTCGTTTTCTCCTACTTCTCTCTCCATTCGCTGCCCCCACCCCCCACTTCACCTGAGCTCTGGGGGACTTGTATATTACCAGTTCTGTGAGGGACTTTATATGAATCTCTTAGAATACACCTTGTATCCTAGTTCCTCTGGTGATGTGAATTATAGGCAGGTGATCCTTTGCTCTAGGTCTAAAATCCATATATGAGTGAGTACATACTGTGTTCTTCTTTTTGTGACTGGGTTACCTCATTCAGGATGGTTTATTCAAGTGCCATCCACTTGCCTTGGAATTTCAAGATACCATTAATTTTTTCTGCAGAGTAGTATTCCATTGTGTAGATGTGCCACATCTTCATTAACCATTCTTCGATTGAGGGGCATCTAGGTTGCTTCCAGGTTCTTGCTATTACAAACAGTGCTGCTATGAACATAGTTGAACAGATGTCTTTGTTGCATGGATGTGAATCCTTTGGGTATATGCCTAAGAGGGGGATTGCCGGGTCCTGTGGTAAACTAATTCCCATTTTCCTGAGGAACCGCCATACTGATCTCCAAAATGGCTGTATGAGTTTGCAGCACTCCCACCAGCAGTGGAGGAGTGTTCTACTTTCTCCACATCCTCTCCAACACAAGTCATCACTGGTGTTTCTAATTTGAGCTATTCTGGCAGGGGTAAGATGGTATCTCAAAGTTGTTTTGATTTGCATTTCCCTGATAGCTAAGGATGTGGAACATTTTCTTAAGTGTCTTTCAGCATTTTTGATTTCCTCTATTGAGAATTCTTTCTTCAGTTCTGTACCCCATTTTTAATAGGGTTATTTGGTGTTTTGTTGACTAGTTTCTTGAGTTCTTTGTACATTTTGGAGCCCTTTGTCAGATATAGGATTGGTGAAAAATCTTTTCCCAGTCTGTGGGCTGTCATTTGGTCTTGTCTACTGTGTCCGTTGCCTTACAGAAGCTTCTAAGTTTGAAGATGTCCCATTTATTAATTGTTTCTCTCCTTGTCTGTGCCCCTGGAGCTATGTTCAGGAAGCAGTCTCCTATACCAATTTGTTCAAGGGTACCTCCTACTTTCTCTTCTAAGATGTTGAATGTGCCTGGATTGATGTTGAGGTCTTTGATCCATTTGGACTTGAGTTTTGTGCATGGCGACAGACATGGGTCTATCTGCAGCCTTCTACACACCCTCATTTAATTGTGCCAGCACCATTTGTTGAAGATGCTGTCCTTGCCCCATTGTATAATTTTAGCTGTTTTGTGAAAATCAGGTGTTCATAGGTGTGTGGGTTAATATCAGTATTTTCAACTTGATTCCATTGGTCTACCTTAGTGTTTTTATGCCAATACCAGGATATTTTCAGATATATAGCTCTGTAGTAGAGCTAAAAGTCAGGAATGGTGATGCCTCCAGAAGTTGTTTTATATTATAGGGTTTTTTTGGCTATCTGGGTCTTTTGTTTTTCCATTTAAATTTGATTATTATCCTTTCAAGTTTGGTCAAGAATTGTGGTGTGATTTTAATGGGGATTGCACTGAATCTGTAGATTGCCATTTTTACCATGTTTATCCTACCTATCCAAGAGCATGGGAGATCTTTCCATTTTCTGGTATCTTCTTTAATTTCTTTCTTTAGTGCCACAAAGTTCTTATTATATAGGTCTTTTACTTGTTTGGTAAGCATTACACCAAGATACTTTATGTTGCTTGGGGCTATTGTAAAGGGTGATGTTTCTCTGATTTGTTTCTCTGTCTCTTTGTCGTCTGTAAAAAATAGGGCTATTGATTTTTCTGAGTTTATCTTGTATCCTGCTAGTTTGCTGAAGGTGTTTATCAGCTGTAGGAGTTCCCTGGTAGAGTTTATTGGGTTGCTTATGTAAACTAACATATCATCTGCAAATAGAGATATTTTGACTTCTTCCTTTCCAATTTGGATCCCCTTGATCTCCTTTTTGTTGTCTTATAGCATTAGCTAGAACTTCTAGTATGATACTGAAGAGATATGGAGAGAGAGGACAGCCTTGTCTTGTTCCTGATTTTAGAGGAACTGGCTTATGTTTCTCTCCATTCAGTTTGATGTTGGCAGTTGGTTTGCTGTATATTGCTTTATAATGTTTAGGTATGTTCCTGTTATCCCTGACCTCTCACAGACCTTTATCATGAAAGGGTGTTGAATTTTGTCAAAGGCTTTTTCAGCATCTAGGGAGATAATCATATGGTTTTTCTTTTTCTGTTTGCTTATATGGTGGATCACGTTGATGGATTTTCGTATGTTATACCATACCTGCATTCCAGGGATGAAGTCTACTTGGTCATGGTGGATGATTTCTCTGATGTATTCGTGAATTCGGTTTGCCAGTATTTTATTGAGTATTTTTGCATCGATGTTCATCAGGGATATTGGTCTGTAGTTTTCTTTCTTAGTCGTGTCTTTGTGAGGCTTGGGTACGAATGTTATTGTGCCCTCATAAAAAGAGTTTGACAATGAACCTTCTGTTTCTATCTTGTGGAAAAGTTTGAGGAGTAGTGGTATTAGTTCTTCCTTAAATGTCTGGTAGAATTCTGCATTGAATCCATCTGGCCCTGGACTTTTTTTGTTGGAAGGCTTTCGATGACTGCTTATATTTCGTTGCGGGTTATAGGTCTATTTAAGTTGTTTGTCTGTTCTTGATTTATTTTTGGTAAGTGATAGTTATCCAGAAATTTGTCCATTTCCTTTGAATTTTCAAGTTTTATGGAATACAGATTTTCAAAGTATGAACTGAAAATTGTCTGGATTTCCTCTGTGTCTATTGTTATGTCCCCTTTTCGTTTCTGATATTTTTAATTTCATGTTCTCTGTATGCTTTTTCGTTAATTTGGATAAAGGTTTGTCTATGTTGTTGATTTTCTCAAAAAAACAACTCTTCCTTGCATTGATTTTTTTATTGTTTTCCTGGTTTCTATTTTGTAGATTTCAGCCCTCAACGTGATTATTTCCTGGTGTCTACTCCTATGGGGTGAGTTTGCTTCTCTCTGTTCTAAGGCTTTCATTTGTACTGTTAATTCTCTTATGTGACTATCCTCTGTTTTCTTCATATGGGCACTTAATGCAATAAACTTCCTTCATAGCACTGCTTTCAAGGTGTCCCAAAAGTTTGGGTATGTTGTATCCTCAATCTCATTGACTATTAGAAAGTCCTTAATTTCTTTCTTTATTTCTTCTTTGACCCAGGAGTGGTGCAATTGCACATTGTTCAGTTTCCATGTGTTTGAAGGTTTTCTGTTATTTGTGTTGTTGTTGAATTCTAATTTTAAAGCATGGTGGTCTGATAAGATACAGGGGACTTTTCCTATTCTCTCATATCTCTTGAGATTTGTTATGTCACCTAGTATGTGGTCAATTTTAGAGAAGGTTCCATGTGAAGCAGAGAAGAATGTATGTATATTCTTTTGTCTTTGGATGGAATGTTCTTTAGATGTCTGTTAACCCCATTTGAGTCATAACTTCTGTTAGTTCTTTTGTTTCTTTGTTGAGTTTCTGATTTGAGGTCCTGTCTAGTGTTGACAGTGGTGTATTGATGTCTCCCACTATAAGTGTGTGAGGTTTTATATGAGCTTTGAATTTTAGTAGTGTTTCTTTTATGAATGTGGGTGATTTTGTATTAGGGGCATAGGTGTTCAGAACTGAGACTTTGTGTTGATGGATTTCTCCTGCGATGAATATGAAATGACTGTCTTCATCTCTTTTGACTAATTTTGGTTTGAAGTCTAACTTGTTACATATTAGGATAGCTATACCTGCTTGCTTCTTATTTCCATTTGACTGGAAAATCTTTTCCCAACCCTTTACCCTGAGGTAATGTCTATCTTTGAAGCTTAAATGTGTTTCTTGTATGCAGCAGAAGGATGGATTCTGTCTTTGTATCCATTCTGTTAGCCTGTGTCTTTTTATAGGTGAGTTAAGACCATTAATGTTGAGGGTGAGGAAGGACCATTGATTGTTGATGCTTGTTTGATTTAGGTTTGTTGTTGGCAGTGGTATTGTGAATATATTAGTTCTGCTTTACCCTTGGTTTCTGGTGTAGTTGGATTATCTGTTGCCTGCATTTTTGTGGGCGTAGTTACCTTCCTTGGGTTGGAGTTTTCCTTCCAAGACTTTCGGTAGGGCTGATTTTGTAGATGCTTATTGGGAAAATCTGGTTTTGTCATTAAATATCTTGTTTCCTCCACCTATAGTGATTGAGAATTTTGCTGGCAATGGTAGCCTAGCCTGGCATCCGTCTTCTCTTAATACTTTTAGAATATCTATCCAGGACCTTCTGGCCTTTTGGGTTTCCATGGAGAAGTCTGGTGTAATTTTGATAGGTCTACCATTATATGTTACCTGTCCTTTTTCCTTCGTTGCTCTTAATATTCTTTCTTTATTCTGTATACTAGGTGTTTTGATTATTATATGTTGAGGGGTCTTTTTTGTTTGGTCCAGCCTATTTGTGGTTCGGTATGCTTCTTGTACTTTCATGGGCATGTCCTTCTTCAGATTGGGAAAGTTTTCCTTGATGATTTTGCTGAATATGTTTTCGGCATCTTTGAGCTGGGCTTCCTCACCTTCCTCTATGCCTATTATTTTTTGGTTTGGCCTTTTTGTGGTGTCCCACATTTCCTGGATGTTTTGTGTTAAGGATTTGTTGGATTTATGATTTTCTTTGGTCCATGAATCTATTTCTTCTAGTTTATCTTTTGCACCTGAGATTCTCTCTTTCATCTCTTTAATTCTGTTGGTTATGCTTGTGTCTGTAGTTGCTGATTTTTTGCCCAGTTTTTCTATTTCCAGCATTCCTTCAGTTTGTGTTGCCTTTATTTCCTCTATTTCAGTTTTCAAGTCTTGAACTGTTTCCTTCACCTGCTTAATTGTTTTTTCTTGGTTTTCTGTACTTTCCTTAAGGAATTTGTTCATTTCTTCCACTTTTTTGTTTGTTTTTTCCTCCATTTCTTTAAGGGATTTTCTCACATCTTCTTTGAGAGCCTCTATCATTTTTATGATGGTAATTTTTTAAGTCATTCCCTTCTTTTTCCTCTGCTGTGTTGTTGTGTTCCATTCTAGTTGGTGTAGATTCCCTGGATTCTGGTGGTGCCATGCTTGTCTTTCTGTTTTTAGGTGTTTTCTTGTATTGTCTTCTTCCCATAGCTTCTTCCAGTAGGTGTTGTTGTGGTGTCCCCCTCTCTGTATGGTACTTCCCTAGTGAGCTTATATGGGTCAGAGATTCAATATCTGTAGCTCTGTGTGGTCCAAGCTCTCTAGGAGGTCTCTCTGCAGACAGGGACCCAGGGATGGGGTCAAGGATGAGGATCCAGTAGAAGATGCCAGCAGGAACTCACAGTGGTCCTGCAGAGATAGGTGGATCTCTGGGACTGGCCCGGGACTACAGCAGAGGACTGGAGGTGGGGTCAGAGACCAAGCAGATGGAAATTACGGGTGGTCCCATGTGGATAGGCAGGTCTCCTTTGTTCAGAGTTGCTCTGAGAAGTCTCCAAAATAGGTTGGATGTTGGTTCCACCCTCTGTCCCAGTGCTCAACCAGAGCAGCAGGACTGTGGGTAGGCTAGGGCACAGGGTAGGGGGGGGCAGGCTCATGGTGGGGATGGGTGGGGGTGTATCAGAGCTCCAAGGGTGCTCTCGATGGGGACAGGACACAGGAGCAGCACGATCAGGGGCCAACCCATGGTGTTCTGAGCAATAAGGTCTTTATGTGAGGTTGTAGAGGACAATTAATAGCATATGTTTGGTAGGTCTATGGGATTCCTTTGGCTAACCACAGAAATGCACCCATTTCTGGAGGTTTTATTTGTAGCATTTTTCCTCACTAAGCCTACCAGTCCATCACTCTATCTGCCCCCCATATAACCTCTTTATCTCACATTTAATCCTCTTAGTCTTGTAATCTATTTTCCCCCTTATTTCTGTATAAGACTAGTGTCTATTTCCCTTTCCTTGGAACATCCACTACTCCACCCTAGTGCCTAACCCACTACTTGACCTCTTCGGTAATTCTGACCCAAACTCACATACCTAAAGTTTAAAAACTAACATTTACATATAAGGGAATCATGAAATATTTGTCTTTTGTGGTTTGAGTTACCTCACTCAGGATGATTTTTTTCTCTATCAATGTATTTACTTGAAAACTTCATAATTTTGATTGAAGAAAACAAGAGGTCCAGAGTCAAATAAATACTCAAAGTAACATCTTGGGGAATACTTTTTAAGACTAGTATGTCAGTTTAAAATGAATTCCAGTGATCAGAATAATGAAACATAGGTTTATACTACAGTAAAATATTTTGAGATATTTCTAGTTGAAAAAGAATATGCAGGCTCTAGGATGGCATATAAGGTAAAATTATCAGGGAAGGGCATGATCCACAGACTATGGAATCAGAAGCAGACACCCACTGAACACTGAGCTGAACTCCTGGAATACAGTTGTAGTGAGGGAGAAGTGATGAGCAAAGGGGTCAAGACCCGGCTGGAGAAACCAACAGAAACAGCTGACCTGAACAGGGGGAGCTCATGGACCCCAGATTGATAGGTGGGAAACCAGCATAGGACTGACCCAGACCCTGAATGTGGGTCTGGGTATTCTATGGGGCCTCTGGTAGTAGATTAGTATTTATCCCTAGTATATGAATGGACTTTGGGAGCCTATTCCATATAGAATTATACTCTTTCAGCCTAGACACATGGGGGGGGGCTACACCCTGCTCCAAATGATATGACAGACTTTGAAGGTTCCCCTATGGAAGGCCTCACCCTCCCTGGGGAGCAGAAATAGGATGGGATAGGGGATTGGTGGGAGGCAGGGAAGGAGTGGAGGAAAAGGGAACTGGAATTTAAATAAAAAAAATGGATAATGAATATGCAGGACAGTTTTGTAATATAAGTGTATCTCTGGTACAGGTTACTAAAACATAGACTAACTGCTTACCAGGAGTCCCAGATTATAAGGTAATTCAACTATCGCTGATAGACAAAACAGGGTAGACTTCTGGTACCAGTTTACATTTTTTACATTTGAAAATAATAAGGATTTGTTTTTTGGGTTTTTTTTTTTTTGGTTTGTTTGCAGTTTATCAGTTTTATTTGATAAGATTTCATAGGTAGTATGATGCAGACAGAGTTTTCAAAGTATTGATATTATGAAAGACCACAGAACTTTTGAATTTGGATTTATGATTTTTTCATTATAAGATGTCCATTATAAGACGATGTGGCAAAAGGTGGGAAGATATTGCTTTAAAATCATGTGTATGAGTAAACTAGAAATATGAGGATTTTAATGAGTAGTATTGTCAGCTTGACAGCTTCTAGAATTTTCCAGAAGATAAGCCTCCAGGCACACGTAAGAGGATCACCTTGATTAATCTGATGTGAGAAGGCAGTGCCTGGCTCTGGCCCTGGGTCCTGGACTGATTGACAAAGAGGAAGGTGGCAATGCAAAGCACCCATCACTCTCTGCTTCTTGACTGTAGACAGAGGGTGACTAGCCACTTTCAGCTCCTGCTGCTGTGGCTCCCCCACATTGATGAACTGTATCTATGAGCCTGATGCAAAATGAACTCTTTCTTCCTAGAGTCTCTTTTATTACAGATTTTATCACAGAAACAGGAAAAAAACTAAAACAAGTATCTGGAGAGATGTTTATGTTATAATGCACTTAGAAGTAATACCCATTCTTACTAACAGTATTTTTTGGCTTTGACAGCATATATGTTGTGCCAGCCTTTAGATTTCATTAGAGAGTTGTCTAGTTTTTATTTTGATTCATTATGCCTTTAGTGATGGTCATATTCTATGCAACCACCTATGTTCAACAATACCAGGATAAGACCAGCAGGCAGGGAAGGAGTCCCAAGGTGGCCTGAGATAGCAGCACATTCAAATGATAGTATCAGATTAGCCCTAAAATGTCATCAACTGCCTCATCTAATTTTCATGCATATACACTACCTTTTCTCTAACCAATAGAACAATCAGGTATCAAATGTTATTTCTTTCTTAATAAGGCATATGAGACTTTCTCTTCAAACTAACAGTTGTTAGTCATCCTCATATCTTAATGTTTTACTGTCTGCATTTCTGATTCTGGAGACGAAGCTAAATATGTATTACAAAACTGATATTATTTTTCCCCTTTGCATTCATTTTTTACATCCAAGTCTGAAAATAATAAAAGTGTTTCAGGCTAAATCCATTGATACTATACATTTCAAACACATGCCTTCCTCTCTCTGGCCCCTTATCATTTAACTCTGTGGTACTGTCACGTACACTGGTTCAAAGTATGTAATTCTCACACCTAAATGCTAAAAGACAGAAAATATATGCTTCTAGCTTGAGTCACCAGAAACCAAAATAAGCAAATCTATGTTGCTTACTTCTCCTTCTTTTTCCTTGTTTTGACTCAAAACTGATGAACAGCATTCATAATCCCTAAAACAGCTTTTGAGAGTGCTTAGCAACCATGATCCCAACCACAATGGTCTACACAGCTAAACAACATATTGGCCTCCCTTTGTGTAAGTTGGATTTCTCTTCCTATCTAGAACTGATGTGATCTAGACAAAATGCAGAAGTAAAAATTCTTGGTGTCAGTTTTCATGCAAATAGGAACTCCTTGTTTCATCCACTATCAGCTACACTTAACCAAGAAAACAAAATTGCATTGTTTTTTTAAAGAAATAGACTATATTTGATATGTATTATAATGACCACATTGCAGAAAAATTATATATTATTAAATTAATAGTTTTACAACACAAATGCAAATTCTTTGACACATATCCCAGTAGCAGGTTAGTAAAATTCCCTTCTGCTTGAATCTGTGCAGGTTTTCAACTGTTAGATGGTAAAAAAAAAAAAAAAAAAAAAAAAAAAAGATGGAAAAAGTAACACACTGTGATATCTGGTGCTGTGTTATTAAGGTATTAACAGGTAGAAATCTCATTTTGAAATCCTAAGGTATGATAAGCTATTTATATAACAACTCATAATAGCAGCAAAGTTATAGTTATGAAGTAGCAACAAAATAATTTTATATCTAGGGGTCTGTCACCACAACATGAGGAACGGTATTAAAGGGTCACAGCATTAGGAAGGTTGAGTATCACTGCAGTAAATTGTATGATTGCTTTTCCCCCATATATTTTAGTATAGTTACCTGAAATGTTACAATGTTTTGTACTCATGGTTAAGGACAAATACCTATTCCTGTATGCACATATGAAAAAAAAAATTGTTGACTATATATTCAAAAGGCATCCAGATTTGAACCTCAGCATTTTAACCACAACCTCCCTTATATGGCACATCACCATCTCTCCTCTTAAGTATAGTCATTGGTGTTTAATTTTGATTGGTTGTCCAGTATCATCTCACTAAGAGAGCTTTTTGATAAGACTGTCCATGGTATGTCTCTGGAAGACTATCTTCATTGTGCTTCGCAATGTGGGAAGACCCAGCCTAGAGGGAGGTAACATCATTACTTGGGATTGGTTCCTTCATTGAAGAACAAAGGAAGAGAGCTGAGCAGTAGCATGTGTGTTGTTATCCACTGTTCTTTACAGTAGATGTGAAGTTACAGTAGCTGTTTGAGGTTTCCACCACCTTGACTTTACTGTAATAATGGCCTATAACTTAGATTTGTGCTCTGAAATAAAAACCCTCTCCCTTAAGTCACTTTTTATCCTGGGCATTTTATCACAGCATAAATGAAACTAGGACAGAAATTGATACTGAACAAGTGGAGTCCTGGCTGCCATAAACCTAACTATAGCAACTATAGCATTCTTACTCCAACTGTTTTGTTACTGGGAAGTGAAAGATTTTGAACTTTGTGTTAAAAAAAAAAAAGGTTGAATAGTGGAGGCAGAGCTTCATGGCCAATGGCCATTCCGGTATGTTCTTGGAAGACAAAAAACAAAGACTGCAAAGAGAAATACAGACACTAGGATTCTGGATCATAAGGTTCAGAGAAGCAAAAGGATTCTCTCCTCTCCGGAACCAGAAAAGGGGCCATTCTTGTATTTTGACCAAGACTTTGATGGTATTCTGCTATATCTGGAATGTTCTACTGAAATTAACTTTGAAGATGATGGAATAATTTGTATGTCAAGGGAGTTTCACAGTTAGAGAGGAAGAACTCAGGCTGATGCTGAGAAAGCAGGTATGATTCCTAAGGGGATCAGCACCACTAAACTGACACCTTCTTTCCACCTATCAGATTCATCCAATGGGATCCCAATTTATTTAGGGCTACCAAGGGAGTTCCTTGCTCTTCAAAACTACCTGCCTATGAAAGGTTTCTTTGCTGTGACCAGAGAGAAGCTGTTATAGCAGTGGTCTAAGGAAGGCAGAGTTTATCTTCAGCTCACAGCAGAGGTAGGCAGTGTTGTGAAAGCCTCCCACATGGTACTAGTTTTGAAGGAAAAGATGCAAGACTGATGTTGTCATGGAGATCATGTGCCAAGTGACAGGGTCAGAGTATATGCAGAGAGGCCTTGAAAGGTTTTTATTAAAAGAAAAAAAATGCTATGAAAGTGAAGCTTCAGTTACAGTGAAGACCACAGTATTTCATTGAATCCAGCATCCTGAGACATCCACCAAAGATAGCTGCAGGTGTAAAGTGGAGTGGCCTAAGCCTAAGAGAAAATTGTGAGCTACAGCAGTTGGATTTGGAGGTTTGGTGTTATTCAAGCCTTTTGAAGCCAAGAAGATTAGATTATGAGTATAAGATATTGCACAGATATTGGTGGTTCACCATTTGGTGTCCTTTTTTTCTTTCCTGATGGATTTTAGGTTTGTGTTGGTGTGATTATTCATTTTATTAATACTCTTGTTTTCCAAATTTGAATAAGAATGCTCACTTTATGCCATTATATGTTGGAAGTGCATAACTTATTTTTGATTTATAGTACATAGTGAAGAGATTTTAGATTTTTAAGATATTGGAATTGTTCAAGACCAAGACATGAGACCTTGAAGACTAGGAATGTAATGGTTATCATTTAAATGTAATATGTTTGTGCACCAAGTTGATGAGGGAAGAAATGTTATGGTTAATTTCAATGGGCAACTTGACACAATTTACAGTCCCCAGGCAGAGAGACTTAATGAGAGGTATTCTCCATCAGGCTGGTACAGCCATATCTAAAGGAGATTATATATATTATGTTATTGATGTGCACATATCTGGGTGAAGAGTGGGACTTGACATTCCCTAAGTTTATGTCCTGAAAAAGAGAGAAAAAGAGAGCTGAGCATTAAGTTATATGTTCATTTCCCTCTGCCCATGGATTCATCTATTTTTTTCTAGTTCCTGCTACCTTAACTTCCCTCCAGTGATGGACTGTGACATGAAGTTGTGAGCTAAAATGAACCCTATCCCCACTGCACTGCTTTCTCATAGCAACAAAAATAAAATTAAGATTTTTGCCAATTCTAAGTCTTTCCCTCCACCCCATTGTCAAAACAGCAGGCAAAATGTTTCATGGCAATTGTTCCCAGAGCATTTAGCTGCTTGTATCCCCAGCTTCCTTGTCTTAGAATGGAAGTCCTTTTTCCAGGGCCTGGCTGCTTTCTGGCTGCCTGTGTTGTACGTGACCATCTATCACCAACAACCTCTGGATCCTCTGGTTTCTTTGGCGATGGTGCTTAGACACAAATATCATCTTACATGCATTTTTTGTTAGCAACCTGATTGGCTTAGTCCCTCGTTCCTTACATAAATTCATCTGTGCACTACGAACAACCCCCCCCCCCCCCCCCCCCCCCCCCCCCCCCCCCCCCCCCCCCCCCCCCAAAAAAAAATAGAGTCATTTTCTCACAATCTTGATCCAAAATTGTGATGTTTTTTTTTTTAGGGGAGCGGGGGGACTGTTTCCTCCTGCCCCTCCCTTTTTTTCCCCCCCCCTCCCCCCCCCCCCCCCTTTTCCCTCCCCCCCCTCCCCCACCCCCCCCTGTCTGCCACACCCAGCCTAAATTCTCAACCTTGGTCCTTTCATCCTTCATCCTCTACTTGCTTTTCCTTTTATGCTATTACTCATTTACCTCTTAATAATTGTCTGCTTATTTGTTTTAATATCTGTCTTGCAATGAAAAGAAAGTATTTTTTATTTAAATGGTTAGTTCAAATTGTTTTTATAAGTTTCTATCTATCTAATCTACTTACCAACCTATATTTGTATCTATTTTATATATGTATTTATTTATATAAAATTATGACTATATATAACTTTTTTCTACAATGTAAGTTAAAAAGTTACTAGGGTGAGAACTTCCGAATTGTGTTGCATGCCTTGTGTGAACACGTCGGGGGCTGGGTGGCACAGGCGCACGTCTTTCATCCCAGAACTCTAGAAGCAAAGGCAGAGAAATCTCTGTGAGTTTGAGGCCAGCCTGGTGTACAGAGAGAGTTGCAGGATAAGAATAGGGGGATAAGCATCCACCTTTATCAAGGTGGTGAAAAATGTCCTTCTAAGGATGCTTTTAGTACCAGTGGTTGTTACCTTTTAGATTCCAGGATAATTTGGCACATTCATGTCTGGCATTTGGAGACAACTCCAATCTGGGGTATACTCCTAGGTAAGCTCACAGCAATATATATATATATATTGCTCTGTAACCAAAGTAAAATATTTCAATGTAATGAAATTTCCTTTGAGCTAAGTGAATTAAAATAATTATTTATATAGGAGTCACCATTCACACAAGCTAAAATATCTATGGAGGCAATAGATATAAGTGTATGAAGTTTTTCCATATATGTATACATTCCTGGAAGGAAATGGAATAATGGATAGCTTATAGATTTTTTTTTAAAAATGACCAACCTCAATAGAGGATGACTTATTACCTCAAATAATAGTGCAAACTAGTTGTTATTGTACATTCACTCAAAAGTTGAGTAACAACTAATTAAAACAAAATGCATAAGATGTTTTATGTAGGTGAAGTAGCAAATGCAGACTGATGCCTTATAACATTTTCTACCTTAACTCTACATAAACTCTTATGCAGCCAAAATTATTAAGAGTCATAATTAGAGTTACTAGTGATCTGATGAAACAGCACGATCAAAAGAAATTTGGGTGGGGAAAGGGCTTATATGGATTTACCTTTCCAGGGTCACAGTCCACTGAGAGAATTCAAGCAGAAACTCAACTCAAACCAGGCTGGAACCAGGAGGCAGATGCTGATGCAGGGATGATGGAGGAGTGCGGTTTACTGTCTCCTGCCATGCTCAGCCTGCTTTCTTATAGGAATTGAGACAGCCAACCCGGAGGTGGCACCACCCATAATGAACTGGACCATGCCAAATCAATCACTAATTAAGAAAATGTCTTATAGTTTTGACTATGGCCCAGTCTTATGGAGACATTTTATCAAGTGTGGTTCCCTCCTTTCAGATGATTGACTTCAAGTCATATCAAATTGATATATAAACAAAACAAAACAAAAACAACAACAACAACAAACCCAGGACATTATGTTTTCATGAATGATGATATTAATACAAATGTTTTTAGTTAAGATTCAGTCGATGAGTTTTCCAAGAAGTTGACTTTTCATGCTCAATTTAATAATTATATAAAAACTTAAATAACTAACTTGGCTGGGCTGTTAGGATAATAAACCTGGTCTTTGCAAATTCAATACAACCTTCAATTTGTTAACCCTTTTTGCATTCTATTGTTATGGAGTTCATGAAGTTCAAGTTTTCATAGTGCCCATAAAAAGCCTGAGGTTCATGCTTGAGTGCACAATTTACACAGCCAAAATGACAGATGAACAAGCAGGAGAAACATGCTGATCGCTCTTCCACTCCATCGGCACTGCACTCCCAAAGTTGCCTCTGTTGTTCATTTCACATCTTGTATCAGTAAAAATGCAGCAATGACAAGGTAATAGAAGGATGATTAGCTTTAATGTACTCCCTTTCATGTTTGCAGTTACAGCAAATCTGAGCTAATTTATACTCTTAGCTATTTTTCTTTTCAATGTGTATTGTAACAAATGTGAAAATTGCGGGTGTGAGTGCAATCGATCAATTGAGATAAATGTAAGTCAACTTCGATGAGGCTTTAACAAATTTTCATAAGGCAATCCTTCTTGGTAAAAACTGTCAGTAATTTCTATGTCAGCAGAGAGACAGTAAACCTGGGGAACTCTAGGTTCTGGGAGGCAACATGTATTTTCTGATTAAGCATGGAATCAAATAGCATCAAATCAAAACAGCAAACAATGTCAGTGTTTCCAAACAAAGAAATCACATAGCTGGCATTTGATTTAAAAACAGTTTGTTATCAACAATACAACTAATCAATATTTAGAGATGATTCAGAGAATTTGAGATTGTAGAGTTAGTTCCACATACTTTGAGTAGTATATACCCATAATTTATTCAATACATTTTTAGGATTCTATTTCTGATAGCCTTTAAAGAAAATAAAGCACTATAAAATTGATTATTATAGCACTTATCAAACTTTAAAATACACTTAATGGATTAATAAGAATGCTTTAAATCAAATTTTTAAAAATAATTTTCTCTACTTTTGATAGTATCATAAAGCTATACAAGGAAATATGATAATCTTTATCTCCCAGTTCCCATGTCCCACTCTTTCCATCATCCCCTCATGCCCCCTTCCAACATCATTCTTTTTAATAACCCACTAAGTCCAATTGGTGTTGCTCACATGTGTGTGCATGTGAGATAAGTCACTAGAACAAGGCCATATCTTCAAAACCAGAGATATTCTCTCCTCAAGCACTATTTATCAATTGTCATAGCTTCTCAGAAGAAGGTGAGGCCTGGAGAGTTCCTTCTACTTCTAACTGGGAATTTTGGCTACTTCATTCTATTCAAATCTTATGCAAAAAAAGCACAGCTGATATGAGTCCATGATATATAAAGATGTCATATTTAGAAGACAGTGGTGTTTCAAATCTTCCATTAATAAAACTTATCCTCTCAAAAAATAAACCCAAATATATTTAAGGCTGAACATATTAATGCTGGTCTTTGTTGGAAATTTGCCATTCCATTAATTAAAAATCAAACTTTTATGAGCTCTGTTTTATTAACCTTGAATAGTAAGACAAACAGAACAAAAGTAAAACATTAGACATTAGCATAGCCAAAGTCAGTTTTAGAAATATCTGATTTTTATTTTACATGTGATTATACTTTGTAATGGATGTGTTAGAACTAAAAAAAAGGGGGGGAGGGAAAAAGATTTATGATCCAGAAGACCAACAAATCTTGGAAATATGAGTTGTTGTCATTGAAATTCAAGAAGTAATTATAAAAGTTGTACTAGAAAATAGTGTATGTGACCCACGGGAGAAGCCTATAACTCTTAATGAAATAGAAGCAGTCATCAAAATTTCCCAACCAAAAAAAAAAAAAAAAAAAAAAAAAAAAAATTCCAGGACAAGATGGAGGATGGTTTCAGTGAAGAATTCCACCAGAAATTCAAATAACAGCTAATACCAACACTCCTTGAAGTGTTCCACAAAATTGAAACAGAAGGATCATTGCCAAACTCTTTTTACAAGGCTACAATGACTTTGGTACAGAAGCTACAGAAAGACACAACTAACAAAGAGAACAACAAACCAATATCCCTCAACAACACTGATGCAAATCTATACAATAAAATACTGGCAAATCGAATACAAGAACCCATCGGAGAAATCATCCACCATGACCAAGTAGGCTTCATCTCAGGGATGCAGGGATCGTTCAACATACAAAACTCCAACAATGTAATCCACTATGTAAACAAACTGAAAAAGAAAAACCACATAATTATCTCACTAGCTGCTGAAAAAGCCTTTATAAAATCCAACACCTCTTCATGATAAAGGTCTTGGAGAGATCAGGGATAACAAGAACATACCTAAACATCATAAACATACCTAAACATAATAAAAGCAATATACAGCAAATGAACAGCCAACATCAAACTAAATGGAGATAAACTCAATGCAATTCCACTTATCTCTTCCATATTGTACTTGAAGATCTAACTAGAGCTATAAGACAACAAAAGGAGACAACAAATTGGAAAGGGAGAAATCAAACTTTCACTATTTGCAGATGATATGATAGTTTACATAAGCAACCAAAAAAATTCCACCAGGGAACTCTTACAGCTGATAAACACCTTCAGCAAACTAGCAGGATACAAGAAAAAATATCAGTAGCCCTAATTCATTCAGATGAAAAAGGGGCTGAGAAAGAAATCAGAGAAACATCACCCTTCACAAAAATAAATTAAAATACTGGGGTCCCGCCAACAAGCGAGCTTAATTGACTTTGATCTTTAAGGAAGAAATTAAAGAAGATAACAGAAAATGTAAAGATCTCCCATGCTCTTGGATAGGTAGGATAAACATAGTAAAAATGGCAGTCTTGCCAAAAGCAATCTACAGATTCAATGCAATCCCCATGAAAATCCCACAATTCATCACTGACCTTGAAATGATAACAATCAACTTCATATGGATAGCCAAAACTATCATGTACAATAAAAGAAATTTAGGAGACATCACCATCTCTGACTTTATGCTCTACTACAGAGCTATAGTCCTGAAAACAGCCTGGTATTGGCACAAACATAGATAAGTAGAGCAATGGAATCGAATAAAAAATCCTGTTATTAACCCACACACCTATGAATACATGACTTTTGACAAAACAGCTAAAAGTATACAATGGGAGGAGGAAAGCATTTTGAACAAATGGTGCTAGCACAACTGGATGATGGTGTGTAGAGGACTGCAGATAGATCCATTTCTATCACCATGCACAAAACTCAAGTCCAAATGGAATAAGACCTGAACATAAATCCAGCCACACTAAACTTCTTAGAAGAGAAAGTAAGAGAAAGACCACTTCCTGAGCATAGCTCCAGTAGCACAGACACTGAGATTGACAATTAGTAAATGGGACCGCCTCAAACTTTAAAGCTTCTGTAAAGCAAAGGACACATTTGGCAAGACCAAACAGCAGCCAGCAGACTGGGAAAAGATTTTCACCAATCCTACATATGACAAAGGGCTGATCTTCAAAATATACAAAGAACTCATGAAACTGGTCAAAAAAATACCAAATAACCCTATTAAAAATGGGGTACAGAACTGAATAGAGAACTCTCAGTAGAAGAATTCAAAAAGGCTGACAGACACTTAAGAAAGTGCTCAAAATCTTTAGCTATCAGGGAAATGCAAATCAAAACGACTTTGAGATACCATCTTACTCCTGCCAGAATGGCTAAAATTAGAAACACCAATGACAACTCATGCTGGAGAGGATGTGGAGAAAGGGGAACACTCCTCCACTGCTGGTAGGAGTGCAAACTTGTAAAGCCATTTTGGAGTTCAGTATGGCAATTACTCAGGAAAATGGAAATCAGTCTACCACAGGACCTGGCAATCCCCCTCTTAGGCATATACCCAAATGATCCACATCCACGCAACACAGACATGTGCTCAACTATGTTTATAGAAACACTTATTTGTAATAGCAAGAACCTGTAAGCAACCTAGATGATACTCAACTGAAGAATAGATAAAGAAGATTTGGCACATCTACACAAGAGAATACTACTCTGTGGAAAAAACAATGGAATCTTGAAATTCGCAGGAAAGTGGATGGAACTTGAAAAAAACCATCCTGAATGAGGTAACACAGTCACAAAAAGAACAACATTGTACTTTCTCATATATGGATTTTAGACCTAGAGCAAAGGATCACCAGCCTATAATTCATACCACCAGAGGAACTAGGATACGAGGTGGATTCTAAGAGATTCATATAAGGTCCCTCACAGAAGGGAGAAGGGACAAGATCTCCAGAGCACATGGGAAGTGGGGGGTGCAGTGAATGGAGAGGGAACTATGAGAAAGAGAAGGGGATGAGAGGAAAGCATGTGGGACTAGGAACATTGAGTCAGGGGAGGAATAGACAAGAGAAAAAAGATAGATAGATAGATAGATAGATAGATAGATAGATAGATAGATGATAGATAGATAGATAGAGAGAGAGAGAGAGAGAGAGAGAGAGAGAGACAACATAAAAGGAGCCATTATAGGATTGAAGAGAAAACTGAACATAAAGAAGTGGCCAGAGACTTACAAGACTGACACCAACTAACAACTTGAACAACAGTGGAAAGGCTATCATAAATGCCCTTCCCTGATAATGAGATCAACGACTAACTTATCCACCATCATAGAGCCATCATCTAGTACCTGATGGAAACAGAAGCAAACACCCACAACTAAACACTGAGACGAACTAGAATCCAAATGCAGAGAGGGAGGACAAGACCAGGTTGCAGAAACACATAGAGACAGCTTACCTGAAGAAGGAGGAGCTAATGAGCCCCCAGACTGATAGCTGGGAATACAGCAAGGAACTGACTCAGACCCCTAAACATGTGTCTCAGCTAGAAGGCTTGAGAAGTCTAAGGGTCCACATACAGTGGCACCAGGATGTATTTCTGCTGCACAAAATGACGTGGGCACATCCCCCATGGAGGAATACTCCCTTAACCTAGAATGTACTTTGGGAGCCCATTCCACATAGAATTATACTTTCTCAGCCTAGACACATTGGGGGAGGGCCTAGGCCCTTTTCCAAATGATGTGACAGACTTTGAAGATCCACCATGGAAGATGTCATCCTATCTGGGGAGCAGAAAGGGCATTGGGGTATGGGGTAGGTGGGTGGCAGGGGAGGAGGAGAGGGAAATGGAATTGTCATGTAAAACAAGCTTGTTACAAATTTAAATTAGAAAATATTATCATTTGAAAACACAGTGTATGTATGCTGAGACATGTACCAGTATGAACACATTCCACTGAGACCAATTTAACAATGGAAAATTTTTCGTGAATGTTTGTAGCTATGTCCTGGATTTGGATGCAAATATATGGAGAATCTTTGAAATAAATTAAAACTGACTTTTAATCTTATTAGCCTTTAAGTATATTTAATGTGCCCCGCCTGAACTCCCTGGATTGGCCCCTGATCCTGCTGCTTCTGTCTCCGGTCCCCATTGAGAGCACCCTTGGAGCTCTGATACACCCCCCCCCATCCCAACCTCCAGCCTACCCCCCCTACCCTGTGCCCTACCCCACCTACAGTCCTGCCGCTCTGGTTGAGCACTGGGACAGAGGGTGGAGCCAACAGTCCACCCTACTTCGGAGACCTCTCAGAGCAACTCCGAACAAAGGAGACCTGACTATCCACGTGGGACCACCTGTAATTTCCACCGGCTTGGTCTCTGACACTGCCTCCACTCCTCTGCTGGAGTCCCAGGCCCCTCCCAGAGATCTGCCTATCTCTGCGGGTCCACTCGGAGTTCCTGCAGGCAAGATTCTTGACCCCCAAATCCGGGCCCCTGCCAAAGAACAAGGTCTCAGCTGGAGAGCGCCAGTTTTCAGTGAGATCCCACTACCCTGCAAAACCTTCTCAAGTTCAAGCTCAGCCCCTCGTCCTCTTCTGCCGGTCATTGGCCAGAGCTATTGGCCAGAGCTATTGGCCAGAGGACCACTGTGAGTACCTGCTGGCATCTTCTTCTGGATCCTCATCCTTGACCCCATCCCTGGATCCCTGTCTGCAGAGAAACCTCCTAGAGAGCTTGGACCACACAGAGCTACAGACATTGAATCTTTGATCCACATAAGCCCATCGGGGAAAGACCATAGAGAGAGGGAAGAGACACCACCAACACCTACTGGAAGAAACTATGGGAAGAAGGCAATACAAGAGAACACCTAACAACAGAAAGACAAACATGACACCACCAGAATCTAGGGAATCTACACCAACTAGAATGGAACACAACAACAAAGCAGAGGAAGCAGAAGGGTACGACTTAAAAATCACCATCATAAAAATGATAGAGGCCCTCAAAGAAGATATGAGAAAATCCCTTAAAGAAATGGAGGAAAAAACAAACAAAAAAGTGGAAGAAATGAACAAATTCCTTAAGGAAAGTACAGAAAGCCAAGAAAAAACAATTAACCAGGTGAAGGAAACGGTTCAAGACTTGAAAACCGAAATTGAGAAAATAAAGGCAACACAAATGGAAGGAAAGCTGGAAATTGAAAAGCTGGGCAAAAAATCGGAAACCACGGACACAAGCATAACCAATAGAATTCAAGAGATGGAAGAGAGAATCTCAGGCGCAGAAGATAAACTAGAAGAAATAGATTCATCGACCAAAGAAAACCATAAATCCAACAAATCCTTAACACACAACATCCAGGAAAAGTGGGACACCATGAAAAGGCCAAACCTAAGAATAATAGGCATAGAGGAAGGTGAGGAAGCGCAGCTCAAAGGTGCTGAAAACATATTCAGCAAAATCATCAAGGAAAACTTTCCCAATCTGAAGAAGGACATGCCCATGAAAGTACAAGAAGCATACCGAACCCCAAATAGGCTGGACCAAAGAAAAAAGACCCCTAGCCATATAATAATCAAAACACCTAGCATACAGAATAAAGAAAGAATATTAAGAGCAGTGAAGGAAAAAGGACAGGTAACATATAAAGGCAGACCTATCAAAATTACACCTGACTTCTCCATGGAAATCCTCAAGGCCAGAAGGTCCTGGATAGATGTTGTAAAAGTACTAAGAGAACACGGATGCCAGCCTAGGCTACTATATCCAGCAAAACTCTCAGTCAATATAGATGGAGAGAACAAGATATTCAATGACAAAACCAGATTTTCCCAATATGTATCTACAAATCCAGCCCTACAGAAAGTATTGGAAGGAAAATTCCAACCCAAGGAAGGTAACTACGCCCACAAAAATGTAGGCAACAGATAATCCAACTACACCAGAAACCTAGGGTGAAGCAGAACAAATATATTCACAATACCACTGCCAACAACAAACCTAAACCAAACAAGCATCAACAATCAATGGACCTTACTCACCCTCAACATTAATGGTCTTAACTCACCTATAAAAAGACACAGGCTAACAGAATGGATACGAAGACAGAATCAATCCTTCTGCTGCATACAAGAAACACATCTTAGCTCCAAAGATAGACATTACCTCAGGGAAAAGGGTTGGGAAAAGATTTTCCAATCAAATGGAAATAAGAAGCAAGCAGGCGTAGCTATCCTAATATCTAAGAAGCTAGACTTCAAACCAAAACTAGTCAAAAGAGATGAAGACGGTCACATCATATTCATCTCAGGAGAAATCCATCAACACAAAGTCTCAATTCTGAACATCTATGCCCCTAATACAAAGTCACCCACATTCGTAAAAGAAACACTACTAAAACTCAAAGCTCATATAAAACTTCACACACTTATAGTGGGAGACTTCAATACACCACTCTCAACACTAGACAGGACCACAAATCAGAAACTCAACAAAGAAACAAAAGAATTAACAGACGTTATGTCTCAACTGGGGCTAAAAGACATCTATAGAACATTCCATCCAAAGACAAAAGAATATACCTTCTTCTCTGCTCCACATGGAACCTTCTCTAAAATCGACCACATACTAGGAGACATAACAAACCTCAACAGATACAAGAGAATAGGAATAGTCCCCTGTATCTTATCGGACCACCATGCTTTAAAATTGGAATTCAACAACAACACAAATAGCAGAAAACCTGCAAACTCATGGAAACTTAACAATGTGCAATTGCACCACTCCTGGGTCAAAGAAGAAATAAAGAAAGAAATTAAAGTCTTTCTAATATTCAACGAGAATGAGAATACAACATACCCGAACTTATGGGACACCTTGAAAGCAGTGCTACGAGGGAAGTTCATTACGCTAAGTGCCCATATGAAGAAAACAGAGGATAGTCACATAAATGAATTAACAGCGCAACTGAAAACCTTAGAACAGAGAGAAGCAAATTCACCCCGCAGGAGCAGACGCCAGGAAATAATCAACTTGAGGGCTGAAATCAACAAAATAGAAACCAGGAAAACAATACAAAAAATCAATGCAAAAAAGAGTTGGTTTTTTGAGAAAATCAACAAGATAGATAAACCTTTATCCAAATTAAAGAAAAAGCAGAGACAGAACATGCAAATTAACAAAATCAGAAACGAAATGGGGAACATAACAACAGACACAGAGGAAATCCAGACAATTTTCAGGTCATACTTCGAAAATCTGTATTCCACAAAAATTGAAAATTCAAAGGAAATGGACAAGTTTCTGGATAACTATCACTTACCAAAATTAAATCAAGAACAGACAAACAACTTAAATAGACCTATAACCCAAAATGAAATAGAAGCAGTCATCGAAAGCCTTCCAACGAAAAAAAGTCCAGGGCCAGATGGATTCAGTGCAGAATTCTACCAGACATTCAAGGAAGAACTAATACCACTACTCCTCAAACTGTTCCACAAGATAGAAACAGAAGGTTTATTGCCAAACTCTTTTTATGAGGCCACAATAACTTTGGTACCCAAACCTCACAAAGACACAACTAAGAAAGAAAACTACAGACCAATATCCCTGATGAACATCGATGCAAAAATACTCAATAAAATAATGGCAAACCGAATTCAAAAATACATCAGAGAAATCATCCACCATGATCAAGTAGGCTTCATACCTGGATTGCAGGGATGGTTTAACATACGAAAATCTATCAACGTGATCCACCATATAAACAAACTGAAAAAGAAAAACCATATGATTATCTCCCTAGATGCGGAAAAAGCCTTCGATAAAATTCAACACCCACTCATAATAAAGGTATAAGAGAGGTCAGGGATAACAGGAACATACCTAAACATAATAAGAGCAATATACAGCAACCAACTGCCAACATCAAACTGAATGGAGAGAAACTTAAGCCAATTCCTCTAAAATCAGGAACAAGACAAGGCTGTCCTCTCTCTCCATATCTCTTCAATATAGTACTAGAAGTTCTAGCTAATGCTATAAGACAACAAAAGGAGATCAAGGGCATCCAAATTGGAAAGGAAGAAGTCAAACTGTCTCTATTTGCAGATGATATGATAGTTTACATAAGCAACCCAATAAACTCTACCAGGGAACTCCTACAGCTGATAAACACCTTCAGCAAACTAGCAGGATACAAGATAAACTCAAAAAAATCAGTAGCCCTATTTTTTTCAGACGACAATGAGGCAGAGAAAGAAATCAGAGAAACATCACTCTTTACAATAGCCACAAGCAACATAAAGTATCTTGGTGTAACGCTTACCAAACAAGTAAAAGCTCTATATAATAAGAACTTTGTGACTCTAAAGAAAGAAATTAAAGAAGATACCAGAAAATGGAAAGACCTTCCATGCTCTTGGTTAGGTAGGATAAACATAGTAAAAATGGCAATCTTACCAAAAGCAATCTACAGATTCAATGCAATCCCCATTAAAATCCCACCACAATTCTTCACTGACCTTGAAAGGATAATAATCAACTTTATATGGAAAAACCAAAGACCCAGGATAGCCAAAACAACCCTATACAATAAAAGAACTTCAGGAGGCAACACCATTCCTGACTTTAAGCTCTACTACAGAGCTATAGTTCTGAAAACAGCCTGGTATTGGCATAAAAATAGACAGGTAGACCAATGGAATCGAATTGAAAATCCTGATATTAATCCACGCACCTATGAACACCTGATTTTCGACAAAACAGCTAAAATTATACAATGGGGCAAGGACAGCATCTTCAACAAATGGTGCTGGGACAATTGGATGAGGGTGTGTAGAAGACTGCAGATAGACCCATGTCTGTCGCCATGCACAAAACTCAAGTCCAAATGGATCAAAGACCTCAACATCAATCCAGCCACATTGAACCTCTTAGAAGAGAAAGTAGGAGGTACCCTTGAACAAATTGGTATAGGAGACCGCTTCTTGAACATAACTCCAGGGGCACAGACACTGAAAGAAACAATTAATAAATGGGACCTCTTCAAACTTAGAAGCTTCTGTAAGGCAAAGGACACAGTTGACAAGACCAAACGGCAGCCCACTGACTGGGAAAAGATTTTCACTAATCCTATATCCGACAAAGGGCTGATCTCCAAAATATACAAAGAACTCAAGAAACTAGTCAACAAAACACCAAATAATCCTTTTAAAAAATGCGGTACAGAACTGAAGAATGAATTCTCAATGGAGGAAATCAAAAAGGCTGAAAGACACATAAGAAAATGCTTCACATCCTTAGCTATCAGGGAAATCAAAACAACTTTGAGATACCATCTTACCCCTGCCAGAATGGCTAAAATTAGAAACACCAGTGATGACTTATTTTGGAGAGGATGTGGAGAAAGTGGAACACTCCTCCACTGCTGGTGGGAGTGCAAACTCATAGAGCCATTTTGGAGATCAGTATGGCGGTTCCTCAGGAAAATGGGAATTAGTTTACCACAGGAGGGGGGCAGTCCCCCTCTTAGGCATATACCCAAAGGATCCACATCAATGCAACAAAGACATCTGTTCAACTATGTTCATAGCAGCACTATTTGTAATAGCAAGAACCTGGAAGCAACCTAGATGCCCTTCAATTGAAGAATGGTTAATGAAGATGTGGCACATCTACACAATGGAATACTACTCTGCAGAAAAAAATAATGGTATCTTGAAATTTGCAGGCAAGTGGATGGCACTTGAAGAAACCATCCTGAATGAGGTAACCCAGTCACAAAAAGAGAAACACAGTATGTACTCACTCATATATGGATTTTAGACCTAGATCAAATGATCACCAGCCTATAATTCACATCACCAGAGGAACTAGGATACAAGTTGTATTCTAAGAGATTCATATAAAGTCCCTCACAGAACTGGGAAGGGACAAGTCCCCCAGACCTCAGGTAAAGTGGGGGAAGACAGCTAATGGAGAGAGAAGTAGGAGAAAATGAGAAGGAGGAGAGGAAGGCATGTGCGACCAGGAGGATTGAGCCTGGTTAGGAATGGAAAATAGGAGAGAGAGAGAGAGAGAGAGAGAGAGAGAGAGAGAGAGAGAGAGAGAGAGAGAGAGAGAGAGAGAGACGAGAGAGAGAGAACATAAAAGAGGGAGCCAATATTGGTTTGAAGATAAAGTTGAACACAAAGAAAGGTCGAGGGAACTACAAGACTGCTCCCAACTAACAATCTCAGCGTCCGTGGAAAGGCTATCATAAATGCCCTTCCCGGAGAGTGAGATCAACAACTAACATCTCCATGGAGTCCTCAACTAATGCCTGTTGAAAACAGGAGCAAACACCCATACATAAACACTGAGCCGAACTAGAACCCAGAAGCAGATGGAGAGGACAAGACCATGCGGTAGAAGTACATAGAGACAGCTTACCTGAACAAGGAGGAGCTAAGGGCCACTAGACTGATAGCTGGGAAGCCAACAGGGGACTGACTCGGACCCCCCTGAATATGGGTCTCAGCCAGAAGGTCTGAGCAGTCTAAGAGACCTCAGACAGTGGAGCCAGGATGTATCCCTGGTGCACAAAAGGACTTTGCAAACATATCCCCCATGGAGGGATAACTGCCTTATTCTAGAGATAGGAGAGAAGCCC
This sequence comes from Phodopus roborovskii, assembly GCF_943737965.1. Classification (NCBI taxonomy): domain Eukaryota; kingdom Metazoa; phylum Chordata; class Mammalia; order Rodentia; family Cricetidae; genus Phodopus; species Phodopus roborovskii. Next base: position 311,847 of record NW_026126559.1, read on the forward strand.
TAGTCCCTACTTCACAGGACCTGTCAGATCTACATGACCCCAACTGGATGGCATTCCCCTACATATGGTATTGTGGTGGGGGGTTGGGAGGGGAGGGTGTTTAGAGTGCATGGGAGAGGGCAGAGAGGGCAAAAGGGAGGGAAGGAGGGAGGGAGGGCTGGAGGGGAGGGAGGGAGGGAGAGGGAACTGGGATCGACATGTAAAATAATAAATTAAAAAAAGAAAAAAAAAAACGCTTTGACTCCAAAATTTAAGTTGAAGAACAAGTTACTGGGGAAAAGTATTTCTATTTTTGTTTCCACAGAAAATGAAAAGATGTGGATACCTTACAGACTAATGTGGTTTGATCACACCAGACCGCCTAAAACAGAGTACAAGCTGATCCTACATTCCAAACAGCTGGACAAAACAGCCCTACAGACTACAGCTAGGATATCTGAATCTTCTTCGAATCCCCCCAAGACAGCGCCCTTACCAGCAGGAAGTAGTTTGGAAAGAATGACGCCCAAATTCCCAAATATTGTGTATAAATGTTTGTTTTCATTTAATTGGACTTTGTTATATAAAATTAAATACAAAAAATAATAAAATAAAATAAAAATAAATTAAAAAAAAGTATATTTAATGTGTCAGAGAGCATATCCATATACATGTATCCTGAAAATATACATTCCCCTAAATATCACAGAAGTATATAAAATGATTATTAATAATTATTGTGCTTATTAAGTTTTTACACCTTGATAAATAAATAAAAATATAAATACCCATTTTATTTGCAACATGCAAATATTTTAGAAGTCATCACTCAACTACTTCTGGCAAGATAAATTCTCCAGAAAGTAAATTCAAAATGTTGTGGTCAAGGAAGTGATGAGGGAGCAAGACAGAGCTGTTAATCCATCAACCATGTATATATAGTCATTTTTCATCGCTATGGCAAAGACTTGAGAGAATGAATTTAAAAAGAGGAAAAATTTCAAAATGTGATTGCTTGGTTATTGACCAAGTAGCATAGATAGATACCAAATGACTGGGTATAGGTATAAGTTATACTCTATAACATTTTGATTTTCTTGTACTTAAAGGCAGAGTTTCTTTGTGTGGTCCTGGATGTCCTAGAATTTGCTTTGTAGACCAGAATGACATTAAACACACAGAGATCTGCCTGCCTGGGTTGCATGCCTTTAACCCCAGCACTTGGGAGACAGAGATAGGCAGATGTCTCTAAGTTTAAGGTTAGACTGGTCTACAAAGTGACTTCCAGTATAAGCTCCGAAGCTACAGAGAAAACATGTCTCAAAACAAGAACAACAATAACAACAACAAAAAAACAAACAAATAAACAAACAAAAAAAGGTATAGTCTTTAACAAAATGTCCTCAACATGCTTCCATCACTTCAACAATGCCATGAAATTATGATTCTATATTTCTATATTTATATAAATACATCGACTATATATATATAATATATATATATATATATATAATCTAATATATAATATATATAATATATATATATTAAATAGGATTAACCTATAATCCCATAATGGGGGATTGGAAGACCCTAATTAGGTAACACATGCTAGCAAATAAACACTCCGTGCTAGGAATTGGACATTTCTATTTGAATTTTTGGCCAATGGGATCCTATTGATTCCCAAACAGTATAGACAACTGCAAACACTTTTGGTTACCCCCAGAACATGGTGGTAAAAGAGTATTTCTAAGGATTCCAATTCTATGTCACATTAAAAAATCAAGCTGGTACTCACCTGAAAGCTTCATCCCTAAAGGGTAGCAGTGTGCTGTTAATGTGTAGTACTGGTGGATAAAGTAGTCCTTAGTTCTATCAAGTTGTAAATCCAGCAATCAAAATTATAAGGGACCTCACAAGATAGACCCACTGGTGTAATAGTGGCATGAATGTCATGGAAGAAATCAACCACCTTCTGATTAGAGTTAAAGTCCACCCTACAAGATGAAATATAGCTGGCATTGTTACCAGGAACTAACACCTATGGCTAGACATGTTGAAAACCTAGAACTTACCACCATCGAAATGGCTATCTTTTTTTATGATTTATCATTATACCTATAGATTAATGTATCTCATAGCCTTCATAAAACTACGGAGCAGGAGGTAATTAAGATATACCACAGATAATTATTAAGGAGTTATTGATATTAGATAGTGGCTGGGAGAAGGAGAGTTCATCGTTTCCAACCATATAACCCTAGTAGGTTCACCACACTCCAGGACAGGCCCTGTTCCCAGGAAAAAAAAAATTGGACAATACAAATTAGACTTAATAGTTAAAATTTTAAAAAAAATAAATAAAAGTGTAATTTGGTATGTAAGAAGGCAAGGTTAAAGAAAGTGGATTTGAGAGGACTTGGGAAAGAGTGGTAAATATGATTAAAATACACTGGGTGAAAATCTCAAAGAATTAATAATATAACTATATCTCTATATATCTATATATTAAGTCATAGAGATTCTCAAAAGAGTTAGGAAGTTCAGAGTTAAAATAATAGGCAAAGACAGTACTAGAAATTATGAATTTCATTGCAAATATCTAACCAATAGTCATATAAAATAAAGACTCCCACAGGGAGTCTGGTGTCATTATCTATTACCCAGTGTCACACATTTGTATACACACACACACATACACACAGAAACACATAATCACAGATATGAAGCACACCAAAAGGCAGAAAAACAATCATGTTTAAAATAAGAATCAGTTATAACACAAATGTTGTGATTGTCATACAAAACATTACACAATTGACAATGAAGTATTAGGTATTCTAATGGACAAAGAATGAAAACTAAAAAAATAAGTATAGGTAAGATCTGGAAACCAAGAAAGAATTCTGTAAGTGGTAGAAATAAAAGTATTATTGAGACTGAAGACTAAAAAGATCCATCATATTAGCCAATAGAGTGAATGAAAGAACCAGAGAGAGAAAAATAACAGCATAATAAAAAGCCTTAAAATGTAAGAACTATGGGACAATTTTAGAGATATGATGTAAACATAACAATAAGAATTGGAGAAGAAAGAAATAGTGGAGCATAATAACTAAGTTGTAATAAAATACTTTTCTAAAATACATGGTATGACTATTCATGGCAGACACTAAATGCAAGATAAAGTAAACACCAAGCATGATATGTCTGTCTGTCTGTCTGTCTGTATGTATGTATGTATGTATGTATGTATTTTTTCATAGGGATTGAGAGAGATACATATAATCATGTTAGACATATATTCAGTCTGCAGGAACCCAAAGCTTAATAGAAAAATCTTACAGAATCCAGAAAGGAAAAACATCTTGCCTACGAATTACAACCAACATACTATCATAAAAAAATATTGAAACTAAAGCATGATGGAATAAAATGTTTACTGCTGAAATAAAATTCATTATCCTAGATATAATACAGCTAAACTATACCGCAAAAGACAAACTGTTTCTCAAACAACACAGGAAATCCAATGCCAGCAAGGTGGTCTTCCACACAATGCTAATAACAAATTCTTGAGACAGAATGAAAGCCATAGAGACCATGTCTGTGGAACTATATTTTAAAAGGAGATGTATCAAAGACAAAATAAGTGAAGGTAACAATGATTATTTTTTTCTTAGTCTGCTTTAGACGGCTCGGCCATCCTGACAGTACGACTATTTTTTTTTCTTATTCTTCATTGGCCTAAAATAAACTTTTTGGCAAGGTTGTAACGGTCACAATTGTGGATGCCATCATTTGAAAAATTAAATGAATGGCATCTTATACCAAAGATTAAAAAAATAAAATAAAAGGGAGAGATTTTCTATGACATAATAGTAAAATATTTTTTTGTTGTCGATTGTTGAGAAAGGGCTTCTAATATTCTTGGGATTCTCTAAATGACCATAGTTGGTTTTATTTTTCAAAACTGTCTCCCTAATCTTTAAGGTTATTCTAATGACAGACTAGTATGGTAACTAAGCGTTGAAGTAGTTTAAGAATGGAGACTGGTCACATTAAGAATCAATCCAGTAATTGGGATGTAGAACTTTGAGTTCTTTCCTCTAACCTCTGTAGAGGGGAAAGGACTAAGATGGGGGACAATTGAGTGACAGATGAATTACAGCAATAGTGCACAGTATCATGAAAGCTCATATAATTATCGGGGGATGTGGATGGAAAGCTTCAGGGTGGCAAACAAACCAATAATAGGAAGGAAGCAAGCCGTATCTGAGAACATGTCAGGTAATAGCTCCTAAGTGGAAATAGTAGGAGTCAGAGTTAGGATAAAGCTTTAAGGAGGTCCTTGGGTGGGGGACCATGGCGGGCTAAGGTGACCGAGGAGAGGAACAAACACACCAGGCAGAGACAAGAGTTTAAGTGAGAAGTTTTATTAGAAAGGGGAGGGAGAGGGAAGGAAAGAGAAAAGAGGTAAAGGGGAAAAAAGACAGAGAAGACAGAAGTGAAGAGAGAGGGAAACAGAAAAAGTTCTGTATGCCTCAGGGAAATAGAGGCAAGAGAGCTGGAAAAGAGAAGAGAGGAGAACGGGGAGAGAGAGAGAGGGAGAGAGAGAAAGAGAGAGAGAGAGAAGGAGGGAGGGATGGAGGGAGAGGAGAGAGAGACAGAGACAGAGAGATACAGAGAGAGAGAGAGCGAGAAGAGCCTGAAATAGCAGAAAGAGAGCATAAATGGGCAGGGGTCTATCTTTGCACCTGCATGCAGACTAGTAGTCATAGAACCTTGGGCTGACCAGGGTACTCCCTGAGTGCATTCTGCCAGCATAATGCCTGAATCCTTGTAGTCACTGTGCAACCCCATATTCACCATTTCTGCTTTTGCCACAGCCCAATACTCAACTGTTTCAGATGAGTGTCTGACTCTAGATGATGAAGAGCTGAGACCATCAGTCACTCAGTGAAGTATGTGTGTGGTGTGTGTGAACAAGAAGTAAACCATGACACTTCATGAGTGAACAGAAAAGGAAACCAAAAAAAAAAAAAAAAAAAAAAAAAAAAAAAGGCAAAAAGGACACATTTTGGGGTTGTTTGTTATGGCAGTAAAATTTAACTAATTCTGACAGAAACTTTTATTTTCTTTATTTCTTTAAACAAAAGAAAACGTGGCTCAGAGTTTTTCAGGATAATATGCTAATGCATTAAAAATCAAATGGTGAGCTCTTAAAATTTGACATTGAATGATTTGATATGCTCTGTCCTTAAAAAAAAAAAAAAATCATTTCACCAGATTGGAGGGCATGTAACAGTCATCTGTCAACAAGTTGTCACTTTGATCACATATAAAGAAAGTTGCTTCATGAAATCTTTCATTTAGAATGTTTAATTATTAATATTTCCCTAAATCCTATCTGCCATGATAAGTTATGACACCAATCAAAAAGTTTAAAAATTATACTGATCAAAATTAGAAATTATAATGACTTGACAGCTGAAGGCATCTAACTTTTAAAACTGATAAAAGTTCACAAAGTTGATAACATATTTGAACAAAAGCTTCATTTCTGTGATAAGTCAGTCTTGGAAGGAAATTCACATTGCCACTTGCATACTTGATATGCCAATATACTTTACATTTAGACAAAACAAGACTATAGGAGTTGTTAGAAATATGTGAGAAGGTCTAACCAGTGAACTGTGAGCTCAAGTGATATACACTGTTTTCAGTTTGAGGACTGCAAAAGCTGTGCTTCATTTCTCAGCATCCACTCCCAGATCTGCAATCAAAGCATCCTCCTTCAGGCAGGGCAGGTGAAAGATGGTGACATCTTTGCTAGTGTTTCAGTATCTCTTGTGGTTCCCTACCCACTGCTGACACCTTAGTGAATTGGCATTTTGTGAAGCATTCTTTGAATTACAGTAATTTAAATAAGCCATCTGCTTCGTAGTGAATGTACCAAGTCCCTGACATGTAGAATCAGACCAGGTCCCAGAGTGGAATGTAGGGGAATGTATGCCTCCTCCATCTACTGATCTTCGCTAAATGTGTAACCTCAGGAAGAATTCAGTCACTTTTATTAAACCACTGTGGTCTTGTGATCTGATGGTTGCTTGTTGATACCCCATTACTCTAACCTATTCTGACAAATACATTGCTACCCATATGTACCAGCTTGTCTAAGTACTCTTCCCAGTGGAATCCAGCAAGAGAGCAAACAGCAAAGGAAGAAAAACTTTTGGTATCCTTTTGTAGTTGCTACACTTATAAAAATTTCACAAAAAACATTAATGCATGATTTCAAATAAGAAAATAAATCAAGGTTGCCCAAGTATCACAAAGTTTTTAATTTTAAGTTACATGTGCTGGGAAGATTCCTGTTTAATTCTGTAAGCCACACAGAATATTGATGGGAAATAGTGACAGGTGCTTTGGAGAAATCTTACTCTTTAAGAAATAATCCTTGTGTGACTTCTCTATGTACATAAAGAATATAATAAATAGGCTACTTGTTCCTCTAAGAGTATGCAGCCCAGTGGTAGGGATAGAAAAAAGTGAATTTGTAGAGTTCTAAATAAGTGTCAGGTAGCAAAATGTATTAAAAAGAAGAATCATTATGATAAGGGATCAATCTATAAAAGAACAGAGGGACATTTGAGATAAGGAGGCCATCATATGTGTTTGATCACATAACATCATTTAGTACAGTGACCTCAATGAACTGAGGAAATAAATCCTGAAAAGAATCTGACAAAAGTATTCCAGGTAGAGGTCTCAGTGGGTGCCATTTCTCAGAGCCTCAATATGGGTTCTTAGTTGGAAACAACCAAGCCCTGTGTTGTAGCAATGGCCCTTGGAATAAACAAGGGAGTGTTGTAAAATGCACTTGGAAGAGTGGCTAAGAACAGGCCACATATGACAAGGTAAGGTTTGTATGTGTATATGCATATATGCAATTATTGCTTTAACTTTTAAATACCACTTTGAAAAAGTATCCTTTGAGAATTTCCTATGCATACACACTGTGTTTTGATCATATTCACTCCCTACTTCCCACTCCAACTCTTATTGTATCCTTCTCCAACTAACCAGTCTCTTCTATCAACCTCCATGTCCTTTTTTAATAATTAAAGAAAATACAGAATCTAATTACTGCTGTCCATACATACATGGGTTTGAGGCTATCTCCTGGAGTATGGGACCACACTTTCCAGGGACCACACTGACTCTCTCTCTCCTCTATGAGTAGTTCTGCAGCCAAGGGTGGGTATTCAAGTGTCCCTTCTTTACATGCTGTAATATTGCCTGGCTTGATTTTATGTGGGTATAATGAAAGCAATCACAGCTGCTATGAGTGCATGAGTGCAATCAGTCCTGTCATGTCCAAAAGAAACTGTTTTTCCTGATCTCCCCTCCCTAACTACTTGCTCTTAGAATATTTTTTTCTCATCTTCCACAAATTCCCTGAACTTTGAAGAATGTATCACTTATGGGTGAGCACTATGTAATGTTCTATTTTTTAATAAAGATTTTAAAAGGTGTTTAATGTGTGTGGTGATTTAAATAGCAATGGCTCCATAGCTCATATATTCAAATGCTTTGTCACCAGGGACTGTATCTATTAGCAGGTATGGCCTTATTGGAATAGGTGTGGCTTGTTGAAGGAAGTGTGTCACTGAAGGTGGGCTTAGAAGTTTCAAATGCTCTAGCTAGGCCTAGTGTTTCTCTCTTCCTGCTGTCTATGGATCCAATGTACAACTCTTAACTCCTTCTCCAGCACTAAGTCTGTGTTCCACCATGATCCCTGATGTAATAATAATAGACTAAATCTCTGAACTGTAATCAAGCTCAAGTTAAATTCTTTCTTTTATAATAATTGCTATACTTGTGGTGTCTCTTCACAGCAATGAGTCTATGTGTGATGGAGGATGTCTGTTGGCCACAAAAATGTAAAAGGAGTCCTTAATTGGTCTAAATAATAAAATCCCAGATTCAGATGTAGAGGAAAATGATGAGAGATGAACGTGAAAAAAGAGCAAGACATAGCCACACCTTATCTCCTTAGCGTCTCAGCAGACAAGAGAGTGAGTTCCTGTTTCTTCCTGCTTATATCATTTCTCTGCCCAGCCAGACCTCCAGACCTCTATGGTTAGCTTGTGGCAAGCTCCATTTTCTGACCTTCAGACAGCTTTTATTTGTACAAATAAGTTTAATACCGTGTGTGTGTGTGTGTGTGTGTGTGTGTGTGTGTGTGTGTGTGTGGTGTGTGTGTGTGTGTGTGTGTGTGTGTGTGTGTGGTATATGCAGGTGCCTGTGAATGCCAGAAAAAGACATCAAATCCTCTGGATATGGAGTTACAAAGTGATTGTGAACCCTCCATCATGGGCACTGGGAACCAAATTTAGGTTTTCTGAAACATCAGCAGACACCTTTAACTACCAAACCATCTTCCCTTGCCAAATAGTATTTTTATCCAGTGATAAGCTATTAAAGAATCATGACCACAAAACTGCTATTAACTAATCTAAGAGATGGACAAACACTAGACTTTATCTCCTATTTTAAACAGAGTGCAGCAACATGAAACATATAAACTAAATGTTGTCACACATTGAACAGTGAGAATCTAGTAATTAATTTTGAAATGCCCCCTGAAAGCTTATGTTGTGGATGTTCTGATCCCAGTCTATGGAGCTATTCTGGAGTATTCTGGAAACTTTAGAAGGTGAAGCTTAGCTAGTGGAACTTGATTACTGCAGGTGGGTTCTTGAGTCTATGTTAATACTTAATCACTTCCTGTTTCAGTCTTTGCTTCTTAAGTCTGCAGTGTTATGAACAGCCTTTGTCACATGCTCCTCCCATCACAAACTTAACTGCTCTTATATACCTTCCCAACCATGATAGGCTTAAGCTATGAGCCAAAATATAACCTTAAATTGTTCAGGTATTTTGTTCCTACTTAAAGTAACTAATACTGTAATGATGCTATAATTTATGAATAACAAAAAGAAAAGTAATTTGAACCTCATAAATGCTTTAATTTCTTCCCTGAATGCAGTATCCAAATTGCAGTATCAGAGGAAGCAAACCCCCGATGTACATAAGTTTTCAGGGAGGGTTAAGTAGCTGTGAGTGGAAAGCAGTTTTGAAAAGAAGGGACTGTGTAGATACATACAGGCTTAGAAATTGACAGTAGGGTACTATTTAAGATTTTGTTGGGTATTTGTGTATAAGGTAAAACTTCATAGGGCTTACCACAAAATTCCATATGTTGTATGACAAGAGCAACAAAATGTTCAAAGCTCACAGCAGTCAAGGAGTTGTTCAAAGTCTAACTAGTCAGGGAATGTGAACATCAGTGATCAGCCAGGCTGTTTGGTAAAGACTTCAGAAGAATAATTCCTATGTATTTATTATCCCTAGAGTAAAATGTGCTCCAAATACAAATACTAAAATACTTTAAAGTGTGTTTCAGCATCAATTTTTTCCCAAAATAATTTACTTGCCAAAAATCAGTTTCTAAGACAGTAGCCTATGACATATAAGGTCCATCCCCAATCAGAATATTTTATACACACCAAGAAACCAAGTGAAAGAGCCTACAAAAGACTAGAAAGAATTGGGAAAGTCTTTACTGGCTGAAAGTATTCCACATCTGATACAGGTTAAAAGAGAGAGAGAGAGAGAGAGAGAGAGAGAGAGAGAGAGAGAGAGAGAGAGAGAGAGAGAGGTTCAAACCTGCATTTCAAAATTGTCTTTAAAGCTTTTCTCGTCTGGTGGCTTTGAATCATTTGCATTCAGCTTTAGATCTGCATAAATTAGTTTCCTTACTGGGAGTTAAAATGTTATCTAGTTTGCTCTTTGGGAAATAATAAAGTGAGATGAAATTGAGATGGCATTTGGCCAGTACCCCCTCTTTTATTTCTAGGGAGATGTATACAGAAGGATGTAGCCAGGCAAAGTAGAACTTTATTACTGGCTGACATTTCATGTCCACAGCCTTATAAAGAATACTAGTGATATAGGATGGAACAATTGGAGAAATCAGATTTAAGGTCTTCTTTGAAAAGGCCTATGTAAACAAGTATAATAAAGGTGAAAGGTTATATTTTGTCATTTTTCACTCTTCCCAAAACCCTAGACAATAAGTGCAGTTCTCAACTACACATATCAGAAACACAGAAAAAGTGGACAAAATAGCAACTGGTATTAGGAAATGGTCAAAGGGAAAAATAGGTTTTATATTTTAGCACTATCATCACAGATAATGATGACTATCCACTGACTTAGTTTCCATTTTAAAGAAAGGCAGAAACAATTTCACTTAAGAGAATGAAATATACCTAGAAAAGAGAAACTCTCTAGGATTTCTCTGTTGGAGCAAGCTCTAAACTTTTAAAGTAAACTGTAGTAAGTAAAGAGATTGGTGAGATACTATCATGATTAACATTCCTGTGCATAATTTCTCTTTTGTATGATTTAAATGTCTAAAAAGGTTGTCCCTGACTTCCTGGCCCTTATTATCTCTGCTGAATGAATTCACAACAGATACACAAAGGTTAATGTAGAAGACAGACTTTGCTTGAGTGGCATGGGGCACATGCATGAGTGAAAGTGGGCAATGCCAAAAGAGCTATTGCACTAACCTGTAGTTTTAAATAGTCTTTATACTTGTAGTTATTTGAATGAGAAAGCCCTATGTTTGAAGACTTGGTTTCCTGATGGGAGATGCCATATCCCCTGAAACAGCGTCCCATCCCAAGTGATCCAACATTCAAAACAGTTGGGACAAAGCAGGCTTACAGACTACAGCCAAAATGTCTGTACCTTCTTAGGATCCTCATGATAGCGCCCCCTACAAGCAGGAAGCAGTTTAGAAAGAATGATGCCCACATTCCCAAATATTGTTTATAAATATTTGTTTTCATTTAAATGGGGTTGGTTGTTAATGGTTAATGATCACAACCAATATCTTTAAAGGTAAAAAGGGAATTGTAGTATAGATATGAATACTTTGTTTGGGATGGATTTTCATTTATTAATACAATTTAAGGTCAATTTTGTGATATGTGTATTTCTTTTCTTGTTTAAGTATTGTGTTTATATTGCTTATTTAGAAATGTAATATATAATTTAGCACAGATTATAGATAGTTACCTATGCTAGTCAAAACTTATAGTTAAGTTAGTTAGGATTTCTAGATATACAGAGATGTATTTGAGATGAATAGGTATTCTTTAAATGTTTCAAAGATCTACAGAATATGGCATTTAAAATGGTTTAGGGTTTTTCTTGACAGTGAGGCACAACTGCTCCTGGCAACACCACCTATGTCAGAAAGTAAGATGGACACTCAAGAAACGTGTTATGGAGTTTGCTTTCAATATGGCAAGACTAGCCATTTGGGCAAGATACTGCTCTTGTCTGGATGGTTTGACTATGCTGTATAAACTGGACATGCAGGACCCACAGGAAAATGACTTCTGAAACACATGAACAGTGCTACAGCATTTCTGCTTCATTAAAGAGTCTGCCAGACATTCTACAGAACACAGAGAAAAGTGACTGACAAGCTGCCAATACAGATAGACAGTTTAAAGTTGCCTGCTTTGCTGAGGAGTCTACCAGACACACTATGGCCTATGGGCTGAAGATGGAACACTACAGAAGAACTTCGGGTGACTGACCAGACAAGATGTCTCTGTCAATTCTAGAGTTTATATATTATCCTTCTGTGGTCTTTGATGGAGTTGAGGACAGATAGTTACGGTTATAGTTTTCCTTAGTTAGGATTAAATAAGTTACATATAAGACTTTAGACTCCCAAAGATAGGATAGATGATAGAATATTTTCTTTGAATCTTACTAAATGTTAATTGACTAAATATTGTTAACTGTGATTCTTATTTGATAACTGTTGTGTGATATATTTTACCATGTTAAAATTAAAACCCTTCTTTTTTACTTTAGCCAGAAAAGAGGAGATGATAGGAGATGTCATTCTGTAAATATGTTTCTCTTATTGGTTTATGAATAAAGCAGTGTTGGCCAATAGGAAAGTGAGATAGGTGGGACTAGGAAACAAGGAGGATTCTGGAAGGAGTAGAAAGGGGTCAGCATGGAGAGATTGGAGAGAGCAGAACGCCAGCCCTTCTTTGCTGTAAGATGAGACCATGTGGAAATACTTAGATTATTAGAAATGGGTTAATATTTAAGACAGAGATAGCAGATAAGAAATTAGTACCTGGCCAACAGCTTTATATCTAATACAGTGTTACTCTGTGTAATTTGGGGCTGGCATGATGGTGGGATTCATACCAGTTTCCAGTTGGTGCAACTGCTTGGGAAAGATAAGAAGGTATGGCCTTGTTGTAGGAAATATGGCCCTGTTGGAAAAATTGTCACTAGGGGCTGGCTTTGAGTTTTCAAAAGCATACGCCATCATGTGTTGGTTTGGTTTGGGTAGGAATGGACAACTTAGGGTCATATATTGAATGCTTGGTCATTAAGGAATAGTGTTACTTGAGAGATTTTTGAATTAGAAAAGGAATTGGAAATTTTAAGTGTAGTTTAATGAGCCATCCAATTAGAAGCATTGAAGACAATGGTGAGGAAGAAACAAAATGTGGCATCCTAGCTCAAGAGGTTTCTGAGGGGGACAATATTAGTATGTGGCCTAAAGACCATTATTGTGAAACTTTGGCAAAAAAGTGTGACTGCTTTTTGTCTGTGTCTGAAAAATCTGTCTCAGCTAACTTGAAGAGTTTTAGATTACTGATATTGGCAGAGGAGATTTTTAAAAACAGAGTAGTATTGACTCTGTCATTCAGTTATTAGTTGTCACCCTTACACAGATCTATAATGAAAAGAAGCAAGATGAGAAAGGAAAAATATAAAATATATAGTTTGAAGATAAAATGAGCACCAGGAAATGTAATGGAGCTCAGTTCAGTGTTCAAGGAAATAAAAAGTTTGAAGAAGAACCTGAAGCTAAATAAATATGGGTAGCAGTATCCCCAGGGCAAAACCTCACCCAGGTAAGTTTCTAATTTATGAAAAGGAACTAATGAAAAGCTTAGCATTAAAGGAAACCATCAAAGCAGAAAGCTGAAGAAAATGTAATTGAATAAGGGGGCCAACTTTCAGACCTGGTAAGCAGAGTATCTTGGCAGCTTCAACCACATTGTTCTGGCTTTTGAGTCAAGAATAGAAGAAATGGATTATGAAATCTTTCTCCACAGCTAAAGAAAGCTAATGAGACCAGGTATGTGTCAGGGGTGCCCTTGTACAGAGACTCAGAGAGGCCAGTATGAAGCTGTGAATGTAAAGCCTAGATTGTGTTGGAGAGCCCAAGATGTTGGACATGACAGATTCAAGGGGTACCTGCCAAGGAGAGCTGCATAACATGTGTGTACCCAGTTCAAGAGAGAAGTGTGTTGCAGTCAACAAAGCTGACAGGAGTTGGAGATCTGAAAAACTCTTTGACATCAGACATGGCGATAAAGAGTTTGGAGTTTACCTTGCTGGTCTAGGTCTAGGTTTGGTCCAGTTCTCCTCACTATGCTCCCTTTATTCCTTTATAAGGTGCAGATTGTACCACTGTATGTTGGAAGTATGTGATCTCTTTTATTTTGATTTTGCAGGAGTTAAGAGATTACCATGAATCTCAGAATAAACTTTGGAATTTTAACAGTATTGAGACTGTTACAGACTATGGGGACTTTTGAAGTTGGATTGAATGGATTTTTGCATTATGATATGGCTAGAAGCCTATGGGGACCAGCAAGTGGAATGTGTTGGTTTGAATAAAATGACCCTGACAGGTTCACATATTTGAGTGCTTAATCATTAGGGACTGGCACTACTTGACAGGGATTAGAAGGTATGGCTTTGTTGGAGTCCATGTGACCTTGTTAGAAGAAGTATGTTACTGGTGGTGGGTGGGTGAGATTAGGTTTCAAATGTTCAAGCTAGGCGCAGTGTCACTATCTTTTCCTTCTGTCTGAGGATCTGGATGTAGAATTCTCAGCTACTTCTCCAGGATCATGTCTGTTTGTGTGTTGCTATCATGTGCTTCCCACCACATTGAAAATGGATTAAACTGCTTAAACTGTAAGCAAGCCTTAATTAAATGCTTCCTTTTATAACAGTTGCCACAGTGATGGTGTTTCCTCATAACAATAGAATACTGACTGACTGGCCACATTCCCAGTAAAATCTCTCTCTATTCCCCATTCTTGTGGATAAAAATGAAAGCTCTCAGCTACTCCTACAGAGCCATCCCTTCCTGTCTGCTGTCATGCTCTAACCCATGATTATTATGGACTCTAGCTCTCTACAACTGTAAGTCCCAAATAAACACTTTTTTCTATAAATTGCCTTGGTCAGGGTGTCTTATCACAGCAAATAAAGTCACTGAACTGTGTCCAGGCATGGCTCTGAACTCATACTCCTATCCCAAGGTTTAGTCAGTCCAATGGCCTAAAGTACACTGCTGCCTATGGGCAAATACTGAACACCACTGTGTTATCTTCATGTCCTGTTGTACCTTAAAAATTCCACTCTACAAGCCCCAAGAGATGAATTGAATTTCAATTTATTTTGTCAGATTCTTTACACAATGCTAATGCTAATATTGTAGATAGCTGAGAAAATACATCATGAAATAAAACTCAATAAAATGATTTACTGAAGATATGGGAAAAAAAAAAGGAAAAAAAAAAAAAAAAAAAAAAAAAAAAGAAGTCACTAAGCCAACGCTGTTTCTTAAAGTCTCCAGAATGAATTTATAGGCATCCATCCATTAGTAGTCTAAGCTATGTAAGTACAGATACACCTTCCAATTCAGAGAGGGGAACAATTTTTTTAAATTTTATTAACTTTTCACATTTATCTTACATATTGACCACGGTTTCCTCTCTCTCGTCTACCACCAGTCTCTCCACCTACTATCACCTACCCCCACCACATTCAGTTTTCTATTTCCATCCTGAAAGGGGTAGGCCTATCATGGGTTTGACCAAAGCATGGCACAGCAAGTTGAGTTAAGAACAAGTTCCTCCCCCTGCATAAAGACTGGGAGAAATAATCCAGCATGGGGAACAGGTTATGAAAAACCTACTAAGCACCAGCAATAAGTCCTGATCACACTTCTTGGAGCCTTACAAAGAGACCACATTATCCAACTGTTACACACATGCAGAGGACCTAGGTTGATCCCATGCAGGCTCCCTAACTTTGGTGCAGAGACCATGTATTCCCATGAGCTAAGGTCAGTTGTCTCTGTGAGTTCCTCCATGATGCTTTAACATGACCTTGACCCCATAGCTCATATAATCCCTCCTCCCTTTCTTGAGGAGGATTGACTCCTGGAGCTGGGACCAGTCAGTTACTGGGTAAAAGATCTCTAATGACAAATAGGATAGTTACCAATATGATCACAATAGATGGACAATCCAGGCACTGTCTATTGCTAGGAGTCTTAGCTGGGATCATTCTTGTGGATTCATGGGTGTTTCCCTGGCACCAGGTTTTTCTCTGACTCCAAAATGCCTGCCTCCCATCAACATGTCTCTTTCATTACTCTCCTCAGTTCTGCCCCCAACAGGAGAGGGGAACAATTTTACAACAAACTCACTGTATAGATAAAGTGTGCATCTTCTTACTACAAATACAGAAATTATAGAAACTGTGTTCTGTACATCATCTAATTTAATCAGTAAAACAATAGACCTAGAAAACAATGCCCCTTCATCACTATACTAAATATATTAAGAGACTTAATAGAAAATGCTGTGTTCCAGAGTCACAGGCAATGTAGTCATACATGCTTTTCTAACATTAGACAGTAATATCAGCTTATCATCCTTTAAATTTGTCTTCCTGGGTGGCTGGAGCATTGTTGAAGATCAGTAATTGAACTTCAATTGTAGTTTAACATATTCTATTTCCTTCTGACTCAATAGGAAATTAAGTCTCTGATCTATTCATTAGAGCATTCTATAAAATGCATTAGAAGAAAATATTGTTATTTTAAATGTTTCAAAAAGTCAAGGACCAGATACTTAGCCCAAATTTTCAAGAAAACAGCCCGAGGCAAAGCTTCAGGTGAAATAAAACTTAGGTGGTTTCTTATGGGTGTCAGGAGGAAGGCAGAAATCAACTAGTCTGAGAAGAGATGAAAGAAAATATGAACCGAGACATTAATGAGATGACCATAACCAGACAGCTTTAGGTATGTATAGAAACATCTCATTCCAGAACAGTCCACTGAGTTACATAAAAATAAAAGAACCCTGTGTCTGCCTAGCTCTTTCTAATCTCTGTAGCTCAATGGGCCAAGATTTCAAGTTAGAAAATATCAAACTTTGAAGCTTCCTTGAAATGATTCCTTCAGAGTATGAACGACAGAAGAAACAGAATGTGAAGAAAAATTTGAGTTGAGACTCATATGAAATTGTATAAAATGTGAACTCAAAAATCCCTGCCAATATTCCTTATTCCTCTGATTCATTTTCCTCTATTTTTAATTATTATTTTTCTTATTTTACATATCAATCCCAATTCCCTTACCATCTCATGTCCCATCCTCCCATGCCTCCAGATCCACCCCCATCCCATTCCCCACCCACTCCAGAGGTAGGGTAAAGTTTTCCAGGACAGTTCATCAAAATCTGTCAAATCATTTGGAGTAGAGCCTAGGCCTTCCTTCCTGTCTCTAGGCTAAGGTAGTATCCTTCCATGGGTAATGTGTTCCCAAAGTCCTTTTGTGCATCAGGGATACATCCTGTTTCCACTGTCAGAGGTCCCTTAGACTGCCCAGGCAGGCCTTCCTCTGATTCTTAAAAAGCAGCATGCATAAGTGGGCTTCCCATTTGCAAATCAAATGGGCCATGTATAATAAGAAACTAATTTATCCAGAGGATTTTAGACACATATTTGTTGCCAGGCTGCATCCTAAGAACTAGAATTTTGTCAGGTAACAAAATAAAATGTCTTGTTATAGTAGCACCCAGATCTTGAAATTTGTACGAAAAGAAGTACAGATCTCCCTTTAAGAATTTCCATTTTACTTTCTTGCCTCATTAATGTATAAAGTTAAAACGTATATGAAATAATGTAAAGATGCATCACTAACATTGGTGGGGGATACATGTAACAAATGATAGAATATATAGAATCCCTTCATTTCCTCTGTATTAAAAATTAAAGCTGGACAGTGTGCACAGTGTTATGACTAAACCAGACTACTCAGATGCAAAAACAAACAAATAAACAAAAAAAAACAACCAGAAAAACAAATATTAAACTTTCTGTTTTTTTCTTAAATACAGATACTAGCCTATAATGCTTATATGTGTGTGTATATACCTGATGATGAACTTGGATATAGGCTTTGGAAAGAGAAAGGATACCAGAGTAATGGAGAAAAGAGATGTTGAGGAAGGCAGGGAATGTAGTAAAACACACATGGAATCTCTGTGTCTTTCTCTTTTTTCTACTCCTAATGACTTGACAGATTTAGATGACCCCTCTTGTAAGGCATCCTCCTACATGTGGATTGGCAGGGGAATGGGATGGGAGAGTGATGGAGGGGGATGAGAGGGTGGAAGAGAGGGACGGAGGGAGAAGGAACTGGGATCGATATGTAAAATAAGAAAAATAAATAATAAAAGAAAGAAAGAAAGAAAAAACACAAGTTGAAGTGGATAAATGTTACTAGGGGGTAAAAATGTTCAATTCATGCCAAGAGGATAAATGGAGAAAAGAGGGAAAGAGAAGAATGAAAAACAAAAAAAAAAAACTTCTGTTTTGAAATTCTAGAACAGAACTTAATATGGTGTATGCAAAATTTTAATAAAAATAAATCAAGAGAAGACTCAGGCCAGGGAAGCAGGTAGGCTAACTACAGATCATTTCTGCCCATCTGTTTTCCCAAATCCATCATCCCAGTCTCATTCCCACCTGTCCAGCAGAACACATTCTGCAGCCCCCCTTCCTCACTATGTCCATGTATACCCCCATTTACATCCCACAGATCTTCTCCTCAAAACTTCCTTCTCCCAACTCATTGTTTTATTCCAGGCTTTGATTCAAAGTGGCATTACCCAAGACATTGCAGGCCACTCCAGTCAAAGAATCAGGTAAGCTAACTGCAGATCTTTACCCTCTCTTTCCATTGCTCTAAGTCCAGTGTTTTAGTAATCCCCAGCTCTGTAGCACCAACCTCTCGTGGTCCTCTGTCCCATATCCAGGGAATTAATCGGATCTTGGTGGAACACCCTGTTTTTTTCTTTCTTGTGGATGCCCACAGGATGCCACAAAACTCACCCTTATCCTTAAGTGTCAACTTTCAATGCCTAGAATCACATAATACTGGTCTAAACAACAACAACAACTGGTCTAAACAACAACAACAACAAAGCACACACACACACACCAAACAGAGACCTTCAAACACTACCATAAAAGGGATATCTTCATTAAATTCTTCCCCTCAATGCTCAGGGAACCTGAGGAACATAAGAAGGAAAGAATATAAGATTCAGAGGGGATGGAGGACATCAAGAAAGTAAATCCCTCAAGTGACACAATAAAAACACATATGAACACAGGAAGTGCAGGAATGATGCACAAGGCCTACACAGGTCTGCATCAGCTCTGTTGAGTATATACAATTATTTATTTTTTAGTGTTTTTATGGGATACCTGAGTGTGAGAACAAGTGGGTTTCTGGTTCTTGTGCCTTCTTCTGGACTCGTTTCCTAATGTTTTGTTTTGTCTAATTCTGATGTTTTAGTTGTTATCATATTATACTATATTAATTGTATTATTATCCCTTTGAAAACTGTTTGTTTTCTGATGAAAGTGGCCAGATCCAGATGGGAGCAGAGATAAGGAACAGCTGGGATTAGTCGAGAGAAGGAAACCACAGTCATAATATGTTATGTGAGAAAAAAAAATATTTTCAAGAAAAGAAAAAATTCAAATCTCAAGAACATATCCATGACTTCTAGAAGATAAATTATACTTGAGTAAATTTTGATCAGGCATGATGCATTGTTAATTTTTGTTTCTAGGGTTTTATTTTGTAAAAGTTGTTACTTTCATGAAAAAAGAAACAGAAAAAAATAAAAAAAAAATTTACTCTTTGTTATTTGAATAGTTTCCTGATACAAAGCTGTCCTTTACCCTAAAGGTAACACTTTGAAGCATAAAGCTTGTTCAATATAAAAGCCAACAGCCTACTTGACCTCATTTAACATCAATGTTAAATTCAAAAGATTAATGAAAATCAGATATGCCTGCAGATAAGCTCATTAAACTATTTTATTTTCTTTTATAGAATTTTCTATCTTGTTTGACAGGGTGGTTATTGATTTTCAAACAAAATCTAGGAGAAAAGATGGAGGGGAGCTCAAAGAGGGACATGTGAGCCTCTGGCTTCTTCCTGAGTATCCTAGGCTCAGATAAATTAATGGTTAATGGTAATGGTCAAGGGAAGAGCTGGGCTAAAAAAAAAACCTTAAAGATTCAAGTTCTGTATCCAGAACACACATGAAAGTGCCAACTCTGATGGCCTCCTGTTAGGGAGGCTGAGACAGCAGGACTCCTGTAATACATTAACCAGACAGTCTTGCCCAGTTGGTGAACTCCAGACCAATCAGAGTGTCTACCTTGAATGGAGGTGGACAGCATTCCTGAGGGTGACATTCTATGTTGTCTTATGGTCTTTCTACATTCATATACACAGAAAATGTGTGACTATACACCTTAACACACACTTATACACACACTATAAAAATAACTATGTTCCATATATCTTTAACTGACTGTTTGTCACATCAGTAGAACCAATTGCTAGCAAGTGAGGTGTATTTGATGTCACCATCTCTGATGAATAATTTTTCTTCCAGAAATGATTGTGCATCTGGACTGTTTCAAGTCTATGGGCTGAGTGGAGGACTCAATCAAACTCAGCAATCTTAGTTTCATCTCTGGAATCCACATAGAATTATAAAGAGAGAACTGACTCCACAAGTTGTTCTGACGATCATCTGGGTGCTGTGGTACCCAGTGTGTGACATACACAGCGATGATGATCGCTAAACCTCTAAAACTAGTATTTTTCTAGAAATATTTTTTATTCTCATTTCTGAAGGATAATTTGATTTGGAGAAATATGATTTCTCAGTGAAAAAATATAAAAAATAATTAAAGAATTAAATTGTAAAGGAATAACAGAAATGTTAAGGAAGCAAACATATTTAAATAAATTATAGGAGAATAAAAGGCTGAAAGTTACACAGGATAAATACATTTCTTTATGGTAGTAACATGGGGGAACTTCAGAGGAAAAGTGCAAGAACTGTGATGTGTTAGGAATTTTTTAATAGTTGACAGTATGCCTCCCATAGACTGCAGCATTCCTTCCATAGAATGCTGTATCCTTCCCATAGAATAAAGTATCCCCCACATAGAATACCCATCCCACAGAATGGAGTTGTCATTAGTAAATGGTTGTAGACTCATATTTTGTATTTCCTGACTTCTCATATGTTTAGATGTCTCCTTGAGACTGCTGGTATGAAGAGGAGATGAGTAGATTGAATGTGTGCCATTTCCATTCTGGGCATTTTAAAAGATAATATGTCTCTTTGCTTTCAAAGTCATTTTTTTGTGTGCAAACAGACACACAGGGAACGGTGCCTAGATCTTTGCATCACTCCACAGAAGGGGGCTCCCTCTGCTGACTAGGCACATTCAGATTCATGTAAACCAGAAATCAGCCTGTTCTGTGCTTAGTTATATATGCTGAGGCTGTTTTAGCATCTGGCTTTACCATAATGGAGAAGTCTACTCTGTAGTAGTGAAAAATAGTTGTCTCTTGATTGATGGCAAAATTACAAGAACATTTTATTTCTGTAAATATGTGTTTTATAATTTCTACTATAACATATTTATGTACATACTTTTTCATATCTGTTATTGCATTATAATTTAATATAAATAATAAATATATGCATATACATACAAATATGTATTTGCATACATACGCACACAAACACATGTGTTTGTGTGTGTACAACCATAGTGTTACGTGTGTCACTATAGGGGTGTGCACAAATACAGCAGTCCTAAGCATCTCTTCTAGAAACTTCCCTGTCTTTTTCTCTTCTAAAGGTGAGCACTCTTCTGATTTCTGTTACTGTATATCAAATTGCCTTTTTCTTGAGATTTATATAAACAGACCACTTACATATACATAATACAATTAAAGGTTTTGGAAAATATCTTGAGAAAATACTACTTTCATCATGGAGTTGAAAGCTTCCCTGAGTCTTTACCCTTTAATTCAGTTTCTCCTGAACATTATGTGCAAACGACAGTGCTGTTGCTTTGCACATTTCTGATGGACAAACAGTTATGATCTTGAGATTCTGTATTGCTAACCCTATGTAGACACAAATAAGCATCTCATAGCATCAATTTAACTGATAGAAAAACTAAAACATATTTCCCTTTAATATAATGATTTATCATGTATACATAGTATGCTATAGTTTTTTTTCCACCTCTTGGGCTCTCATGATAGTATATAACAATTTTTTTTGCTGTACTTTAATATAAATCAAGCTACTATCATATTTTCTCCAAGACACAGGTTTTTTTTTTATAATAGAAAAATGTCCCAAAGAAGAACCAGATATCTACAGAGCAGATCCAACTCAGTTGTGATCCTTGTAGACTTAATTTGTAATATTTTCTATTATATCACATTAATTGTATTTTAATTATTGTCTATTAAAGAAGATTTAATTTAAAATAAATAAGAGAAACATGGATGAATCAAAGGATAAAACATGAAAGTTTTAGGTGACAGTCAATAACTACTAAAATACAACATCATTACACTTACCACCCAGTCACTCATCAACAAGATGATATAATAAGTATCATGATCAAATCCTTAAAAGAAAAACAGTAATATAAAATAAGTACATAAATCGAATTTTTACTAATACTAAATGTGGTGGTTTAAAATAAAATGACCCCCAAAAGGAAGTGGCACTTTTAGGAATTGTAGGTTTATTAAAGTATGTATGGCCTTATTGGAGGAAGTGTGCCACTATGGGGTTGGTCTTTGAGGTCTCCTCAGCTACTCCCAGTGCTACAGTTGACTTCCTGTAGCCTTCTCATAAAATGTAGCCAACACCATGCCTGCCTGAATGCTGCCATGTTCCCCACCATGGTGACAATGAACTAAATTTCTGAAACTGTAAGCTGTTACCCCAAATTAAATGTTTCCTTTAAATGAGTTGCTGTGGGCCTGGACATTGGTGGTGTATGCCTTTAATCCCAGCACTTGGAAGGCAGGCAGATCTCTGTGAGTTCTAGGCCAGCCTGTTCTACAGAGATAGATCCAGGACAGGCTCCATACCAACAGAGAATCCCTGTCCAAGAAAAAAAAAAGAGAGAAAAAAAAAGTTTCTGTGGTCTGTGGCCATAGTGTCTCTTCACAGCAAAAGGAACCCTAATTAAGATAATAAGTCATAAACATGCTTCTTTTATGATAGTTCTTTAATATACATGTCAATTTTCCAAAAAGCAATTTTCTACACTAAAAAGGGGATAGATGTCAACCAGTGGTGGCTCACAACTTTAATACCATCAGTTTTGAGGCAGAGGCAAATGGATCTCTGTGAGTTCAAGGCCAGCCTGGTCTATAGAGTGAGCCCCAGGACATTTAGGGCTATTCAGAGAAACCCTGTCTTGAAAAGATGAAAAGACAAAACCAATACCAAGCAAAAAATAAAAAAAGGGGGCGGGGAGGGTTAGACACAATCCTCTTTAAATCTACACTGAGGATTTTAATACTCAGTAGCTACTTCTGTTTTGAACTTACTTAAAATACACTGTGGGTATAAGGACAAATGCTTATAGACTGTAGTTAGGAATTATGCTGCTTTAGTAAATTATTGGTTGCAGATTCACCTCCAATAACCATGATTTTATTACACTGATGTATACTAGTAACATCAAAAGCTAGACCCACAAAGTCTCATCAATATGGCCACCCAAGCGTGAGCTGAACAAGAATGAAAACTATGACCATGACAAACTAGATGGGAAAAATTCCATAAAGCATCAACCCTACACAAAGACCCACAGGCAAGTGAGGAAAGCTGGAGACTGGTGTGGTGTTCCTCCCTGGAGAATGCACCAGTTGGTTGTCCAGTACCAAATGGTCAGTCCTAAAAACATACATACAAGAAACATTATACAAACAAAGCAGCTCTGTATTTTCAGCAATTAGTGAAAGTAACAATTAGTGAAAAAAGAGGCAATGAATTTGAATGAGAGTGAGGAGCACTCTATGGAAGTTAGCCTTGTCTGTCTTACAACAAACTACTTTATTGTTATAATTAAATGTCCTATTTTTATAAGAGAAAAGTAAATATATTTTGTTTACTTGAGTATAAATTAAATCTCCACTGTATTTTCGCATTGTCACTAATGATTTACTCTTTTTGAGTTAAAATAATTTAGATTATAATTAAAATGTAAGAGGACTTAGTGTCTGGTACCTGGCAGGAATAGTGGTGAAAAACTCTTTTACTTGGGGGCTTCACCTATTCAGACACTTCTTGAACCATATTCTGTGATTCACACTGTACATTTTCAAGCAATGCACCAAATAATGGAAAGCAAGTGTCCATCAAGAGTTCTACTTTTTATTTCCTCTGACTTGGCTATAAGTGGATCTGAGAGTATAAGAAGATGAACCTCTATGTTGCTGCATTTTCAATAGTATCCTTTGTTCTTTTTTCTACTCAAAGAAGATTCTTTCTGCATTGTGGTCATAATATTATCAGAAAGATCAAAAAACCTGGCAACTGTGTCATTGTTACCTACACAACTTTTAGAAAGAACATTTTCCAGGGCATACCCTTTTCCATGTAAGTAATTGCATTGGGTCCTTCAGGGTTAGCAAGCTCTGTAGTGGGAAGCACAACTGACTTTTGTCTTGATTTGGTTAGAAACTTCCCCGGAGTACTTAAAACTGATTCATGCTGTAGGACTGCATAAATATTAAATATCACTTACCTTCCAAAAGGACTTGAATACAGCCAGAAGCATGTATCTAAACATCAGATATAATTTTATTTTATACAGTACACAGAAAACGGCAATAATATTCAGTGTTAGGTGAATGATTTTTAAAAATTATTTTGTCTTCTTGCTTTAGAATTTTTCCAGAGAAATATTAAACAATGTCAATTATAAAATTTAGAATGTTATATTTAGAATGTAGATATGATTATATAGAAATATATAAATGCACATTTTGAATATATAAATAATACTTAGGATATACAATGACATAAAGTTAATATTCTATGATAAATATAAAATATTACATTTTTCTCTCCTTTATCATTGTTTTTATTCAAGGTAAACTACAATTTAGTCAAAGTTAAACTAATTATGCAACTTAAGTGAAGTAAAGGTAAATATTTAAAATCTTCTAAAACAAATGCTTGCTATTTTAAATATGTTTAAGTATATACAGGCCTTTAATCTCTTTTCCTTCCCTGCCATTCTCTGTATTCCTCCAGCACAAATAACTAATGACGACCTTGGTTATTAAGTCTTATAGAAACTCTTAAGTTTTCTGTTGATAATGCCTCTCCACTGTCAGCAGCATTATTCAGAGATGGCACACCTCCATTGGTGAGCATGCATTGCTTGGACTCCAAGAACACCAAATGCTTCTCTTTTATTTGACTGGTGGAATGATCAGTTTGTTGCCTGGTAACACTTTGTTGTAATCAGGACTCTTCTATTTCTATCTTAGCCTCCAGAATGCACAACCATGCCTGGTACATCACACCAAGTGAACCAAGGGTCCTTTCATACTGTTGCTACCTCTGTCTTTGATGATAATTCTTCTCCTAATGTTGTACTGTTGAAATGTTTATGGGTAAAATGTTGGTTTTCTTTACCTGTTCTTACTCTTTAGAAGAACACAAATAATTTCTTGCTTCAAAACTAAAACGATTCATTCTTCTCTTCCGGAAAGATCTGTCCTCTAACCTCCATATTTACACACCATTTACTTACTGCATCACCACATGGCTATCTAATAAAAATCTGAAAAAAATCAATAAACCCTCTAAAGGACTGAGAAACTTCATTTCAGGCTACTTCCCCATTAGACATTGTCACATCGGCTCATGGCAAAGAACTTATTTGTCCAGGTAAGAACATTCAAATCGTCTGTGACTCATCTCTTCTTATATCCTGAATTCAAGACATCATACACTCACACTGACTGCCTTCAGAATAATCCCAGAACTTAACTACTACTCAGGAGATATGCATATTTGTGTGTCTGAACACAAGTGATATACTTAATGGAGATTTCATACAATATTTGCACATACTTTTTAGAAAATTGATTGGAGAGAGAAGTAGGAGAAAACAAGGGGGAAGAAAGGAAAACATGTGCGACCAGAAAGATTTAGCCTGGTTAGGAATGGAAGACTGGAGAGAGAGAGAGAGAGAGAGAGAGAGAGAGAGAGAGAGAGAGAGAGAGAGAGAGAGAGAGAGAAAGAACATAAAAGAGGGAGCCAATATTGGTTTGAAGATAAAATTGAACACAAAGAAAGGTCTAGAGAACTACAAGACTGCTGCCAACTAATAATTTGAGCTTCCCTGGAAAGGCTACCATAAATGCCCTTCCCGGAGAGTGAGATCAACAACTAACTTATCCATGGAGCCCTTAACTAATGCCAGTTGGAAACAGGAGCAAATATCCATACATAAACACTGATTTGAAGTAGAACTCAGATGCAGATGGAGAGGACAAGACCAGGCAGCAGAAACACATAGAGACAGCTTATCTGAACAAGGAGGAGCAAACAGGCCCCCAGACTGATAGCTGGGAAGCCAGCATAGGACTGAATCAAGCCCCCCTAAATATGGGTCTCAGCCAGAAGGACTGAGCAGTCTAAGGGACCTCAGACAGTGGAGCCAGGATGTATCCCTGGAGCACAAAGGGACTCTTCGAACACATCCCCCATGGAGGGATAACTGCCTTAATCTAGAGACAGGAGAGAAGCCCTAGTCTCTACTTCACATGAAACCTGTTTATCTAAAATTCTCTGCAGCAGGCAGAGGAGAAGCAGAACTGTGCCTGGCATCAGCCTAAAGGCTATTCTCATCATGACACAAAGCAGAGAAAACTGTGGAGTCAGAGGCCTGGAACTGGGTTCCCCCACTTCCACGGCCTCTGCCTTCATAAACTACTGCGGCATGCATGAAATATGTACCTTCCTCGAAGCAATACTGAGAGCATTAAATGAGATCAAGTGTCATGAAATTAAAGGAATTGACACTTGCAGGCCAGAGGCAGGAAGCAGGCACAGTTTGGCTTTTTGTCAGCCTCTGTGCCAAGGCGCTTAAGACAGGTCCCTGGGCTTTGTGTGAACTGGCTTGGAGCCATGATCAAATTATTTATAAGAACACAGACTGTTCTGGGTAGACAGGCCAGAGGGATTTTCTAGATTGATTTTATTAAGGAGATTTTTATCTTAATGTTTCCATCCTCTTCCTCCTCCTGTTCCCCCTCCCTCTTCTTTCTCCTTTTCCTACTTTTTGCATGAACAAAAGTAATCTAGAAAGACAGATTGAATGCATCCAATTAAAATGTGCAACACTTTTTACAGTAATATAAAAGTATCCATTATGTTTTCTGAGGATCTGATATAAGTATCTTATGCTCTTAAAAATGAAAGCAAGCCGGTTCCTGGCTAAGAGCATCACATTCCCCATACCATGTTTATGAAATATAAAACCAGACAGAACTGAAAATTTTCAGTGTGTTTTAATTTAAATGCTCTAATGTCTAAATTTTTATGATATACACTCTTGCTACAGGAACATCTGCTGATGGCCTTTTTATGAACTTGCTTTGGTATTAAATATAAGCAGTAAACAAAGACAATAATACAAACAATAATAAAATTTGCCAAAGAAACATGAAAATTATTGGTGCTCTTGAGAGCTTCCTACCTTACACACACACACACACACACACACACACACACACACACACACACAGCTCATGTGGAAACCCTTGTTGAATAAGAAAATCTATTAAGCTGCACTGCTCTGATTCTAACAATTCAGACTTAATGATACTGTTCATTTAAATATGCTATTACTGATATTGTTTCATTAGGTATACAATTTCTTTCTCAGTGTTTTCATGCCTAAGTGACCCCTAAATTGGTCTGCTGCAAATCACTGCTAATAGACTCACAAGAATCTACAGCAATCAACCATGTACATATGTGAAAGATTCAGATTTCTCAGGAGATAGATGAATCTTCAAAAACAAAATATGCTTTTCCTTTTTTGTATTTCTTTCTCATTTCCCCTCCACTCTTTGGCTTTCGTGTCTTCTCCCTGCCATCTCCTTATCTCTACTCAACTATTTTCTCCTTCAGTATCTTTCACCACTTTCCCTACCCACATCCTAGCTAGGAGCATCATTGAGCTTGGCTGGAGAGTAAAAACATT
Source organism: Phodopus roborovskii (assembly GCF_943737965.1). NCBI lineage: Eukaryota > Metazoa > Chordata > Mammalia > Rodentia > Cricetidae > Phodopus > Phodopus roborovskii. Next base: position 339,411 of record NW_026126559.1, read on the forward strand.
TGCCTTTATAACAGGGATTTATAGAAATATATAAAAGAGAATTTATATGTTATATCCCCGAGACAAGTGTGTCAGTTAACCCAAGCCAATATTGAGGTAATAGTTGACAAGTAAAAGGAAGCATGCATTCCTAATTTCAACAGAGACTGAGTTCAAAGCCAGGATCACGTTGGTCGGTCCCTCATCCTTTGTGAAAATAAATTGTGTATCTTTGCAGGTATCTTCATGTGGACAGGTTTCTGTAAGAATACTCAACACTAATTCATATAGAAATAGCAAATATTTATTTCTCAGTTATGAAACATGGAAAATCCAGAACCAAATTGCCAGCAGATTTCATGTCTGGTGAGTGCCTGTTTCCTGATTTTTATGTGTCCCCTTCTCTCTGAGCCCTCTACCTGTAGATGGGATGGGATCACTCTGAAGTTTGTCCTGTAGAAACACTATTTCCAGTCATGAGGGGAGCCTTTGGGAATGGATTGCCTCTTAAGGACCCATTCCCTAAGGGTTTAGAGTTAATATACCAGTTGGACACACACACACACACACACACACACACACACACACACACACACACACACAATTGCTCTTTTGTTTTACACATAGAATAAATTATTTATCTATCCAATAAAATGTATTATTATATATCTGCTGTGTCCAGATGTCAATCAATGGGCTAATGATAGAAATAGATATGAACCCTTAAACCACAGGAGTGTGTGTGTTCATGTCCTTTTTAGAGACAGATTATGAACTCATCACAAAATGTGAGGTAATGATAAATGTATACAAAGTATTTATTAAGATGAGGTTGTAATACCTTAACAAATATTCAGTCACCTGGAGTAATTTATAATAGTACAACTAGTGGAAAGGCACTATCCATCATTAAGTGAATATATCTCCTACTAATCTTTTAGCTTTGGGCTGAAGGCAGAGACTCAATGACTACCTTGAAGCCAGGGGAGAACCAGTTGCCTGGATAGAGGCAACTTGAGTGCATTTCTTCTATGTTCTGTGTAGGCATGTGCCCTCCAGCCCTCAAAAGGTGAAAATAAAGGCCATTTTGTTCTACCCATAAAATATTCTGTTCAGCTCCAGAGAAAAAGAAAGTTGTTATTTTACACTGACAAGGCCTCTAATAAAAATAATATATAAGGCTCTATTGATTTCTTTTTGCAGTCAGTTTTTGTTTTCCTTGGAGTTTTATGTTTACTATGCCTGAGTAAAGGGGCATTTATTTTGGATGCCAGGGAGCTCCATCAAGGAAACATTTCAAAGATTCCTTTGAAAATAAGTGTATGGCAAGGAGATGGCCCACATATTTATATAATTGTAAACCAGCTACAGGAAAAGAAAGCAAAGTCCAGGGACACCTGGGAGTGTCTGTTCTATAAATAGGCAAGTCAAAGTGCAATTTAGAGATGTGAGAGGATCAGCAGGGAATAGGGATAAAGAAAAGGGCCCAATTAAAATCCAAAAACTCCTGTCCCACAGACACATTGACATTTATGCATGCATAATTATGAAACAAAGTGTTATGAGACTTGATATTTGGGAGGTTGCCCTGTGTGTCCTTTTTCAGGCCACCTTCAGCAACTTCAGAGAAAAGATGTGATTAAATGGGAGCCTCCATCTCTTCCCTGATGCTCACTTACACTTAATTTGCCTTTGGGGCCATCATCCCTAAGAACAGTGTTTAGGCTGTTTCATGCTGGATTGGCAGTGAAACTGAGTTACTTCATGGGGGAAGTTCAATTTGTTTCTCAACTTATGCCTTGGAAGTCTCTGCTTATTAGAGAGTCAATCTAATGGGCCATTTCTGATAGAATAATACACATTCATTTGGTTTACACCTGCCATATTTATCAAACAGTTTGGAGGGTCAGGGTTTGGTGTGGTAAAATTCTCGACCTCCTGAGTCAAGGCTTGCATGCTGTAGATTGCTTTGGGGATAGAGAATATGTGTACTATATTTTACTAATAATGTGTAGGTATGCCTGTGAATGTGTTTAAGTACTCATCACACAGTGCCTGGGGAGAATGGCAGGAAATAGTAGCAGCAATTTGCTATAGGCTAAAGCTATTTGTAAACCATGATTATAAATTTAACACCTCCTGTAGGACCCAGAGCTTATTTGTGCTGAAGGCTAAAAGGGTCCTTGGGCATTAATTCTCACAAGTTATAGTATTTCACATAAACATTGCCAGCTCCAATTTTGTTTTACACAGTCTGTAGATAGAGCTCTTCCATTTTGCTACTCTACTGTCCATTTGAATTGTCTGCAGAAAAGTTAAGTGCACAGTTTTGCTGCCCTTGTGCACTGAGAGAAATCAGCATAATAGGTTAGACTGAGAACATAATAGGTTTGTTATGAAAATTATCCAGCATATACAAAGCTAGTCTACAGATGACAAATGTGTTATAGGAAAAGTTTAAAAAGCAGGGATTTCTGGAATACAGTGAGCAGGGAGACCACACAGGAATAAGAAAAAGCAACAGCATTTTCAAATTCTCTTCAGCTCATAGAAGGTGATTTTAATCCTGTAGTCCCAGTGAACTCATCATGGAAAAAAGAAGAAAGAAGAAAGGGAGGAGGACACTATTGTCATCAATTCAGATCGCAAAGCTCAAAGCTGTCTCTGTCTTTGTCTCTATCTGTCTCTCTGTCTTTCTCTGTGCACATATGTGCATGTTCATGTGTGTGCTTATTTAAATGCTTATTTTTGCTTCTAAGAAAGAGTGGCATGTTTGAAAATTATGGTATTTTTCTAATAAGGTAATGTCTTAGTCTGTTATATGTTGTTTTGAATGTACCTTTGCAGATTATTTGTAAAAGATTTATCTTTAATCAAAGATAAACTGGGCAGCTGTTCCTGCTTAGGGTTATATTGTAACATGGAGAATAGCATTGTAAATTGGGAAAATGTTTATGTATGTGGGGAGCAAGTAGCAAGAGTGTGGTGGGAGCAGAATAATTTTTTATAACAGTGGATTATAATCCATTACTGAGGATCTAATCAACTTTAAAAGATGAACATCAATTCCATCATGAAGACACATGGCCCTAGTATCTATCATTAAGCTCCACTGCTGAAAGAACTGGAGACCAAACATGAGCCTTTGGATAATAAACCGGAACCAAACTATAGCATGTGATGTCCATTCAGTTGTTTTCTGACTCTTAGTTCTTTCTCTAAAACCAGGATAACAATGTCTGCATCTGAGGTGCACTGTGAAGGTTGGGTGAGCACCTGCTAAACAGGAATGATTGCAAGATTGCAAAAAACAAGTGTGAACTGTCTGTATGTGAGGACATACTCAGTCATATGTGTTGAGTCTTTGAGTTCCAGGGAATAAAAAACAATGCTATTTTTACTGTTGTTGTTTTGCTTTTCAAGTACAAAAACCATTTTTTTCATGTGGCAATATCTATAAATTATAGGAATATGGTGAAATATATGTTATATGAAAAATAAAAAACTGAGAGACTGATATTGGGGTTCATCCTGAAGATCAGGGGAGCAAAGCAGTCACCACTAGCTCTCACCTTAATCTCAAGCTGAAAGGGCTAATCCATTCAAGAGTTCTCCACCCAGTCTCAGACTGCTGCCTCTCCTTAGCATTGCTGAAGAATTAATGCTCCTGTTTTTAGTGTGGCTGAAGAATGAATGCCTCCTACTGACTACTGAAGACCCTGCTTCTAACTTTTATACTCATCTAGTGCTGGGATTAAAGGTGTGTGATCTGTTACTCTTTTAGACTGACTCAATCTCTTGTGTCCCTGGGTGGCCTTGAACTCAGATAGATACATCTACCTCTTAATACTGAGTCCTAGGATTAAAGGTGTGTACCACCACTCCCTAGCTTCTGACTGCTGGGATTAAAGGCATGTGCCTGTCTTCTAAGGGTTCTAGCTGACTTTGCTTTCTGAATCATCAGGTAAGCTTTAATAAAGCATAAATAATATATCACTACATATATCGTTAAACAAAATCCAAACATTTACCTCAATAGGCAATAACACCTTCAAAGTTCTTAGTTCTTTAAAAAATATTACTAATTCTTTGAGAGTTTTGCAAAATATATTTTGATCATAGTCATGATGCCTTCCTCACCCAACTCTTCCCAGATCTACCCCTCATTCATTCACTCAGCTTTCCATCTTTTTGCTCACCCACCAAGAGTAATTTGTACCATCTAAATATTCTTAGATGCATGGTCTTCCACAGAAATGTCGTTGAATTGCCTGGGGTTGGATTCTTAGAAAAAAAAAAAACTGACTCTCCCTTTCCCAGCAGACAACAATTGCCAATAGCTCCACAGCTAGGGGCAGGATTTCATGCCCTACTCCCCTTATCTGTGCTGGGATTACATCTGATTTGAGTTTGCATAGGTTTTGTGAATGCTGTTGCAACAACTGTGAGTTCATATGTTCAATCACCGTGCTGTGTCCCACAGATACTGCATCCTAGTAGTCATGCACTGCTCCTGGCTGTTATGTTTTTTTCTGCACCCCAACACCCCAATATCTCAAGTAATGTCTGAGCTGAGAAGCTAGAGGGACAGTGTATATGTTAAATTTAGGGCTGAGAATTGTGCAGAGTCCAAGTCGAACAAATATTCTTATTATATAATAATGTATTTACTTCCTTGAAAACAGTTATGGCTTATTTTTCTTTAGCTAGAGGTACCTCAGTGGAAAAGTATGTTTTTAGAATGTAAAAGGCTATGGCTTCCATTCCAGCACCACATAGTAAAAGAAGGTTCCTTTGTAACACAATAATCTCCAGTCTGTCTCTGTGACCAAGGCCTTTGGTGAAGTGTTATGTTAGATATGACCCAAAGCTTAGTCAATAAATCTTGGACAGAGCAGGTCTTGGTTCTTAAATATATGACTACACAGGGATCTTGGCCTTACAGTTAGTAAGGAATACCTTTTTATGACAGACTCAGTCCTGGAGATGTCTGATTGACCTCAGAGAGAAGGGAAGTCACATAGTACTTCTGTTGAAGTGGGTTCCAACCCCTTGGCTTGGCTTCCTAGCCAAGATTTTATTTGAGAGTCTATATAAAAATTTCTATAAATGAATCATAATAGTACAAAAGGCTGGGATGTGGCTCAGTGGTAGAATGTTTACCTTGCTATGTCTAGCAATGCTTTGACCTGGAAACCTGGATGAATGAAGACATTTTGGATGCTAGAGAAACAACAGACAAATAGACACAAAAAATGTCTTGTGATACAGGTGGGGTGCACACTATGGCCAGAAGGTGTCTGTAGGTAAGCAGGCTCAGTATGTAAATATGCAGGAGGAGGAAGCTCTAGTTGCTAGTGTTTTCACTGCAGTTGCTAGTGTTTGCACTGGAGTTGCTAGTGTTCACACACACTTGTCAATCATGTGTAAATACTTATTTTGACCAGAGAAAGGTTTTGCCATTCGAAGGCAGACTGAAGAAGGCTAGGCCACTAATATTGGTCCTAGATATGGCCATGCTCATATCAAACAATACACATTTACTCAGGAATTTGCTCTTTACACATTCACTCATGTTCATTCATGTCATTTGCCCCTCACAAACCTGGCATGTGGGAGATCATATGTCAATCTTCATCACTATCTCTCCTCTCAAATACTAAACACAAAGGGGTGGCAAGCTCACAGACATAGGCAGCCTCCAGTGAAGCCCTCTGTTGTTCCCACTCTCAACCTTTCCCTGGCTGGAAATACTATATTCAAGTGTCAGCCATTACATGCATTATCCTCAAATTTTATTTTACCTGCATATTTTTCACAGTCTTGTTTCAGCCTCAATTTTCACAAGGCTCTGTCTTTAAATTTGAGAGAGGTTCTCTGTGCATTAAATTAAAAAAAATCAAAACAAACTCAGAAGTGTCTTCTGTCTTGTACTCCTGAAGGATGTTGAAATCTGAACAGATGTTCTTAATAAACAAGGCCAGTCTGTTCTTGGAGATCATTAGGGAAGACTTTTTTTTTTTTTCTGAGAGCACATTCCTGTCAAGGGGCAGGCAGGAAAACTGTGACAGTGTTTGAAGGACTGGGGCCACTTTTGTGACCTATGTGGTGTCCCTACATAAGCCCACTCTGTACTTCCCTCTATCATTCCATGCTATAGTTATCTGACAGAAAAAGGAACCACTAATCTGTAATGCAAATATTATTTCGGATATTTTGATTACAAAAATAGTAGTAATACCTTTGTTCATGTTTTAGTACCCTGGGCATATGGAAGAGACAATTAAGAAACATGGTCACTTAGGGTGAAAACACAAGTCAAGAGTTTTGTAAAATGTACCTAGATATTTGGAGTCATTTTTTAATAGATGGGTTCATGAGCCCAAATACCATATTATACATTTGGAATACAAAAATTTGGAGCCACAGGTGCTACATTTTAGTGAGATTTGGGAGAGCAACAAAGGTATGGACCCCAAAGGACCTGGAATGAAGGACAGGAGACATGAGAAACCAGCAGTAAGACAGGCTTTCTGCAAACTGCAAAATTTTGTTTTTCTCAAGCATGTTATATAGTGGTTAGGGCAGGAAACTAGGAAAGGCAGGGAATCAGAGGTTGTGTGTATGGAGGGGGGAGGGGTGGGGATTGAGTCCTAGTCTGGTAACCAGACTGCCTGGTGTTCTTAATAATAGGTCACTGAAGGTGAGCAGAATATCTGCTAAGGGGAAATGCAGGTAGAGATAAGCAGGTTGTTAGCAGGGGATGAGGTCTCAGGAGTTGCTAAATAAGTACATAAGGAGGGGTTACTAAGTAACCTAACTGCATTCCTGTCAGCCCTAAATTCTACTTCTTATGAATTTGGGGAGGGGGAGTAGGTATATTGGGACCGAAGGTAGCAATCTTCTAACACAATGGGCTATTCTAAGAAAAGCTGGCAATCTCTAAGGCTTATGCAGGAATACAAAAATTTGGAGCCACGGGTGCTATATTTTAGTGAGATTTTCTGATCTTGGCTGTGGCTGTTTTAGTTTGGTTAGTAGATTATTAATATAAATAACTGGTTAAGCATTTGAGTAAATCATAATTTTCTAGTTATTTTTAGATAGACAGATCTGTGGTGCTAAATTATTTATGATAATAAAGATTGCCTGAAGAATCAAATTGCAAAGCTAGCCACTCCTTAGCTATAGAAGCTGGGCAGTGACACACACCTTTAATCCTAGGACTCAAGAAACATAGGCAGACTGGTCTCTGTGAGTCCAGGGCCACCCAGGGTTACAAAAGATTGAATGAGTCTAAAATAGAAACAGCTCACACAAAAGTGATCTCAGCACTTAGGATCTTAGGATCATGTGCCTTTAATCCCAACTCTAGAGAGACATTTAAGATAGGAGCAGGGCATTTGTTAGTCAGTCAAAGATTTAGTCTCTAGCCACTTTGAGGAGAGGCAGTGGTCTGAGGCTTGGTAGAGACAGGATTACAGTCTGAAATTTGGTGGGAGATTTATTCTTCAGCCACACTGAGGAGAGGACAGCGTTTCAGCCTGAGGTAGAGAGAAGAGATAGTGGCTGGGTGCTTTGGTTCTCTATCTTCAGGTTGAAGCTTGAACCCCAATATCCACCTCTGGGTTTTTACTTTTGTGTTACACATCACTGTTGGTATATAAGGAATGGCTGTAATATGCAGTACTATTAATTATATAATCAGTACATTGCTAGGCATTTTCATGCAATTGCTTTTCACTGAAAAGCTATGAGAGAGGTGTTATTCTTCTTATCTTTGAAGCAGTTAATAGAGTACCAGGATGATTTAGCTTGTCAGATGTCTTCGCCATAGCTGGAAGGTGTCTACCTCAAAGCCAGGACTAGAGCCCATGAGTGACTAAAGCCCCATTTTTCTTACCAAACCCCTATGTAATGTCCTTCAAAAGTGCTTTGTTCTTCATTCATTCAATTTATGCCCTTTTAACTTTTTTTTCATCAATTACAAACATTTATGACATATTTCTGTTTATCACTGGCAATATGTTTTTCCACCAGTGCCTTGGTAGTTAAATCCACGTATTACTGCCTGACCCTTTATTACAATGTGTTCTTTGCAGATTTGCACATCAGTTCCCTGTGCAGTTGTTTGTTTCTCAGACCAGCTGTAGATTAATTGCAATGCCCATGTTTATGTTCTTACGGGTGTTGCACTACAATTATTTAAACTAAGTTATTAAAATGTTAGATGACATAAAAGGGTTGTTCTTTTTCCTTTTTATAATGAATCTCATAGTTTAGAATGCCCAAGTTCAAACTCAAGAACAGACATTAATTACGTGGTGTGGAGTCCAGAAAAATACATAGAGACAACAATAAAACTTAGCTTTTTGCTAGCACACATTGAAATTAGTTTTAGGAAGTCAGCACCAGCTTACAGGGAACAAATAAGTTCCTTTATTTAGAAAAGTATCTGAATTCAACAATGGAAGTATGTGGTACTTTGAGTGAGAGTGTTCCCAATGGGCTCATATATTTGAAAACTTGTTCCCTAGTTGATGGAACTGTTTGAAGAACATTAGGAGGTGTGGCTTTAAAAAGTTTCAATAACCAACCACAGGTCCAGTCTCAGTATGCCTCTCCTGCTGCCTATGGATCAGGATGTAAGCTATAAGTTAATACTCCAGCACCATGCTTACCTGCTACTAGGTTCCCCACTATGATGATAAGGAACTAACCTTCCAAAACCACAAACAAGTCCCCAACTAATTAATTAAGTTGTCTTGGCCATGATGTAGTTTTCATAAAAATAGAAGAACAGCTAAGATATTGTGATCTATTTGAGCTCAACCTCTTTAGAGTCAGACTAGTTTGGCCCTTGACCATGTGTGGTATAAAGCCTATAATTAAGGGTCAATATTATTTGTTGTCTTGCTCTCTGTAAATCTAGAAGGCCTCACATGTGTTGGCTATAAATTTTCCACCATAGTTTGCTCTAATGCATAAGATTTCTGAGCCACATGACCTCCATTTCAAGGATAAATGTAATCTCTGGGATAAAGTTCAAATTTTCAGCACATCTCCTTATGTGAACTGGAGAGTGTGCTCCTTTTCATGCAAGCCTGATGCTCCATCCCCTGTCTAATCACATTGTTCTTTTCTGCCTATAACATCCATATGGACATATATTACACTGTATCCTCATTCCTAAGACAGGAGCAGACACAATTAGTTAAATACCAGACTGCGTCTATCCAATATTGGTGCTATGACTTGACCCCAAGGAGAATCATTTTTAGAGATAATTATAAAATAATACCATTTTATTTCCAGAATCTGTTCTGTCACAGCTATAAATTCAGATGAGATCTTCTTGGAGAAGAAGGTAATAGAAAAATATCCCTTTTAAAAGATTATTTATCAATAGATTCCATAAAGCAATTGAAGTCAGTATCTAGAGGATACACTGTCCAGCCATTTAGGTTAGCAGTGAATGTCCAGAAAGCATTTGACATGAAGAGGGTGGAGAGAGCTCATATGGAATTCTGAACATTATGAGATGGGGCAGCTTCTATGTGCTAGGGTCATAGAAGATTCTCCGCATTCTCACAATGGAGCTCTCTAGGAATAACTTCCTCAGATCCTCGATTTCTGCTTTTGCTGAAGGCATCTGTTACAGATCATATTGCAGGATAATTACATAAAAAGATGATTGACATGATTTTACGAACACAATGTGCTTCCAAACTCACTAGAAAATTACTTGGAGAAAAGTGTCACCCACAACCTTACTAGTTAGAATGGCATATGTTAGTGAAAGTCTGTTCTATCTTTCCACACTTTCCAGAGTGTGCTACATAGGCTTAATAGTTATTTAAAGACAAAAACTAAAACTAAAAACCAAAACATTATGAATATAATTCTAATATTCCTATATATGTATTTATGTTATTTTATTTTACAATCCAGGATCATGCAATGAATATGTCTCTATAACTTGTCTTATTTTCAGCTCATAATATATCATGGTTCTATCTTAAAGTCACTAATACCTAAAATTTTCATTACTACTTCACTAGTCTGAAAAACAACACCTCAACCATCCCACTACAGCATAAAGCATACTGCTTGCTCCCAGAATTTTGCTGTTGTTATAAACCCTATAGATAGATACTAAAGGCTGATCAGGATTTGTGTCTTGGTTCCATCACTATATTCTGTCTTTGAAATTTACCTAACTTTCCTTATCTTAGTTTTTATTTAATAGATTAAGTGGAAAAAATAAGAGCATTTTAGGATTCTTATGAGTATAAAATGAAATTGTTATAAATAATTAGTACCATTGTGTCTCTATTATTTAAAAGACCTAATTTGGAAACCTATGAATTATTGTTAAATGACTTTTTTGCTTACAAAATAGTTAATACTTTCTTTGACCATGTATTAAATCATAAGAAGTAGGCATAAATTCTGGTTGGCATTGTCTTCCAAAAGCATTAATGAGAAAAAAGAAGATACACTAAAAATTTGGCTAAAAAAAAAAAAGCACAAAGAAATATTAGCCAGTCATGGTGCTGCATTCCTGTAATTTTAGCACTTAGAAGGCCAATGTGGGAGGATCAGAAACTCAAGGCCAGCCTGAGCTCTATAAGCAGAACCTGCCCATGAAAATGAGCAACAAAACATGTACTCACTAATTGAAGAAGCTAAAAGGTACTAAAAATGTTACAAAACATTGTAAAATAAATACACAGGAACCATGTGAAGAAACTGCTACTTTAAGGGTGAATGAAAGTATTCAATGAGAGAACCAAGCAAAAATAGAAGAAGCTTGAAAGTGTAGTGCTGCATTGGCATGAATTGAGACAGAGTTTATCTATAACAAACCATCATCGACTAACACATGATCAACCTCGATCAAGTCCAAAAGAAACCTCTTTTATGTCATGAAGTCATAGGGAATAAGAACAGCCATTTGCTTTGCTATGTCTTCCTGAATCCATTTATTGCAATCTATAGGCCCACAACTAAACAAGTAGCTAAGAAGAAATAATGACCAAATATAACTAAGGTAGCAAACCAAGCATTAACAAGAGCTAAAATAAAATACAGGGCTTGAGCAGTTTCACTGACAAGCTAAAACCACTTTATGTAATTTCAATTGGCCATTCACCAGATTAAGAAATACCGATACAAAGCTCTGAGCATTATTTTTTCTGTAATTCTTCTTGCTGAATTTAATATAACTTTGATTGTTGTGAGGGAACAGTACATATTAGTACAGTTTAATATCTCAACATATACACACAGAATGTACTGGCTAAGGAAGAAAAATTAACATTTGTCAGTATCATTTCTTTTTTTTTTTTTTAGCACCTCTGAGCTCCTCTCTTTTGGATCTTTATGAAACACATATTAGGTTAGTGTGTCCTATAGTCATCCCACAGTGCTGGACAAAACCAGAAAGTATTTGGTTTCACAGTCTTATGACAACTTGCTTTTGTATTCTCTTATGCAGATATAGAATGTTTGTGGCTAGATTTACCTCCATTTTAAGGATCTAAAGCATAATGATGCCAACTACCTGTTGGTGTCCATTTAGCTATCAGCAACAATAAAACTCTTCCCTAATAATATCCAACTTGGATCTGTGTTAAATATTTAGCATTGTAAGGTGGTGAAATATGTAGCATGTGTACTTCTTGGTTCTTGTGGGATCTCATTTTTCTTCACAATCCTTTAGCCACCAGCCCACAAGGGCAAAAAATGCAGAAGTGACTACCAGGGCTTTGTATGGCCTGTGAGTTTGGCAGAAACAGCTTTCCAGGAGGCTACTTCAGCAAGACCAGAGAAACAGAGATAGATATATAAGATATGAACAGTAATTGGAGCATCACCTAATTTACTTTTGGCAGTATGGTCCTACCATAGAGCACGGAGCACAAAACATTATTATCATATTGAAAATAGGAGGAGAGCATCTGCAGGGATCTGTATCAAAGGTCACACTCGAGATATGCATCCACGCTCAAGAACTGTGTCCAGATAAGGTCAGGCTTCAGAGCCTAAAGATGCTATCCTGGTGAAGAGGGAGTTTTGTGGGAAAGGGATTCCTCCATTTTGCACTGAGTCCAGAGATCTATCCAGACATGGTGGGCTGTAACCTTAAGTGCAGGATACTAGATAGAACAGGTTCTTTTGGAATCAATACTTTCAAAGAGTTCAACTAACTTAACAAAACATCATTTCAAATCAGAGTTGTAACCTTATCTTTGAGTTTAAATGGACTACAGTCTTATAAGAGTTGGATCTGTCATGAGAATGATTTCATTTGCATAGTAATAATACTCAGCTAATTTTGAGACTCTGATTTTAGCCATACACTTACCAGTTTCATCAAGTGAAAAAGTCACATTCTCTTTTTCCTGAAACCCAGTTGTTAATAGCAAAAAGATATTATTTTTAACCCCAGCTTCCATTACTTCACATGAGATCAATGATCAGTGTTTGGCAATATGCTTTAGTGCATATGTAATTCATTGACAGCAGTCTACTCACTCTTACACTGCAAAATCTTGTCCTGACAGCATAAGTTGTAGACATCTGAATGTGATAGACAAATTTTTATCAGTCTCATCTCTATTTTATACTCCAGAGTCACATCTCATCAATTTTTATTTCTTGAATTTCTCAAAAACTGTATTTGTTCTATTTCTGTTAGTTTGTTTGCATAGCCACCGGCTAACATGCTGCACAATCACTTCCCACTATTACTCACAATCCACTAGCTGTTATTCGTACTTCACCTTCCATCCCATATCTTCTAGGAAGCATTAAATTGACTCCTCAACTGGCCAGAGTTTGTAATCCTGTCTCAGTGACACACATTTGTAATCCAGCATTGGGGAACATAGGGTAGAAAGGTTGATAGTCTAAGGATGGCTAGAATACACAATGGAACCATGCTTCAAAATCAAAATGTGTTGCAAGAATCCCATAGCACTCAACAGTCATTTCTGGGTAGAAAGGAGTCATTAACTGAGCTCTCTACTCTCATGAATATGAAAGCAACAGAAGAACCTGCAAATGATAGTTGCATCATTTACTATTAAAATCAAACCAACATCTCCAAAATTCATTCCTCCTACATTTTCTAGTTTATACTACTTTAAAATACCTCTACAGCATGTTATTTGTATTTATAAATGACCTAGAAGTCTGTGCTAATGTTTGATCAGCTGGTACCCAATCCAGGTGTCAGATAACTTATTTTGAGATGGATTGTACTATCCTTAGCCCAAGTCTCAGCCTTTGAGAAACTAGGTGTTAATCACACTACAATATCTGAGTGTCATTTCTGGTCTGGACAGGCTTCACTTCAGCCACAAATGAATACAGTCAAAGGCGATTAACTGTGACACCTTAACAGATGAGGCTTCCCTCCCTGCCTGCCCTTACAGGGCTGCTCACCTAGACGAAATGTTGCTTTATAAAGGAATGGAAAGTTAAAGTTTAAAGGGGCAATCTTGCAAAGAAATGACTGAAGCAGGCCATTAGCTTACTCAGTGTTCAAGGCATGGTTTTATGTGGAGTTGTGGTTCAGTAGGTTGGCATTTCTGATATTGTTTAACTACCAAAAAATTGAATTAGTCCCAAGTTCTTTTTCCTTAGTGACCCATAAATGTCTTAGTTAAGGAAAATGGGGAAAGAACACAAAGTACTGTTTCCCTGTCCTCCCATGTTGAGTATAACCAGAATGGTTACCTCATATAGTATGTGGGTTTAAGTAAGTGCATCAGTTTATAAAATTTACTGTATAAGTGACTTAATTAAACAAAAATATATTTTCTAACAATAAAGTATATTGGAAACTAATAGAATATTTTCATAATTCTTCCCCCAAATTAATGTAAATGGGTGTTTTGTCTGCATGTTTCCGCAGTGAATGACCATGCAGTGCCCAAGGAGGTCGGAAGAGGGCAACAGGCCCCTGGGAACTATAGTTACAGATGGTTGCAAGTTGCTATATGGGTACTAAGATTTGAACTCAGGACCACTCACTGGAAGAGCAGCAGTTCCCTTAATCACAGAACCATTCATCCATCTCTGAAAATTAATAAATTCATGATCAGACAGAACTGGCAAAATTAACTTCAAAGCACTCGTGGCAAGGGTATGAATGAATTTTATAAGGATGTCTATATATGGGAAAACTTTCAAGGTTATGTTTTCAAGCAAAATACGAAGGACTTTTACCTTTTCTACTGGCCAACCAATCAGTGGGTGAGGGATGTTCTAAGTAAGTGAGCATGGCAACAGTTATCTGAGGATGCATTCCTAGGGGAAATTCAGCTGTCAGCTTGTAGCATTCCAGATTATTGGGAATTATGTGCCTTCATCCCACATTAAGATCGTAACATCACGACAGATTAGAATCTCATGTGTGAGTTTTTTGTTTATGCTTTGACTAATGGTAGTTTCATGTAGAAACATTAGAACTCGACTCAGGGGCAAGAGACATGGCCCTATGGCTAAGAACACTTTCTGCTCTTGCATAAGACCTGAGTTCTCTGTTCCTAGCACCCACTTTAGGTGAGTTACTACTCTATTATTCCAGCACAAGGGGATCTGATGCCCTATTCCTCTTGTCATGGGCCCTGTAACATATGTACATACATACAAGACAACATATAAGGAAAAGGCAGCATTTTAAAAAGTCACAATCCATTTGCATCTCCAATGTTTCCACTCTTTTATAAATTTATTTTATTTTTTAATTTTATTTGTGTATTTAGGGGCTTTTAAAAAATTTCCTTGGCTGGCCTGGAGTTTGTTTTGTAGATCAAGCTGATCCACAACTCACAGAAATCCTCCTGTCTCTGGCCCTGTGTGCTGATATTAAAGACATGTGTCACTATGCTCAGAAATATTTTAATTCTTCAACACATATTATTAATACATATTATTAATATGTAATATGTGATCTGTCCTCTAAGCTACTTTGAGGATGGTGATGATGATGAGAAAATAATATCAGGAATGGAGAAAAAAATAAGATAAATCATAATCTTTTCTGATAATTTATATTTGTCTCCACCAAATTCAAGCCTGCTTCTTGTGTTTTTACACTATATAAGTAAATTTGATACATGAAAATTCACAAAAATGTAAGTACATTATCTGATGAGAAATTGTCGTGTTCATGTTGGTAAGTATCTCTACTTCTATTACACTAGGTATAGAATTAATGGGAGATGTATGTAAGCTGGTGGCCATAATTAATTAAAAAGTCTGTGTTAATAAGAAAGGAGCAAATGGGAAATCCTGTCTTACTCTGTGTATGCTCCCGAAAGCCTTCCGTCTAAGAAAATACCAGCTAAGGATATCTGAGATATTGAACAAGAACATTAATAAACTAAATTTTTTAGTTTTCCTTCAGTAAGAGGAAAACAAATGACTTCCTTTTTATACTCTTCAAACAAATAAGCAAGCAAAAATAAAAATAAAATAAAAAGAGGAAAGGAATGAGAGAAGCTGTATTACAACATCTGAGCTCGTGAAAATGTTTGGGTTGACTCAGAACTCAGTTATCCACATTGCTGGATTGGAATGACAACAATGCAAAGGAACAGGCTCTAAAATATTCTGCATCTGATCTTGTAGTATGTGAAAAAATGCCATTCTGATTTCCAAAGTGCCGTACAAGTTTACATTCCCACCAGCAATGGAGAGTGTTCTCCTTACTCCACATCTTTTCCAGCATAAGCTTTCATTAGTGTTTTTTATTGTAACTATTCTGATAGGTTTAAGATGGTATCTTAGAGTTGTTTTGATTTGTATTTCCCTGATGGCTAAGGATGTTGAGCAATTCCTTAAGTGCCTTTCAGTCCTTTGATATTCCTCTGTTGAGAATTCTCTATTTATATCACTGCCCCTTTTTTATATAAAATTTTATTTAAATTAGAAACAATCTCATTTTACATACCAATCCAAGTTCCCTCTCTCTCCCATTCTCCTATGAGCCCCACCAAACCCCCTATCCCAAACCCCATCCACACCCCAGGGAGGGTGAGGTGAATTATTTGGTGTTTTGGTGTCTAGGTTCTTGAGTTCTTTGTATATTTTGGAGAGCAGCCCTCTGTCAGATGTGGGACAGAGGTGAAGATCTTTTCCCATTCTGTAGGCTGTCATTTTGTCTTGTTAATTGTGTCATTAGCCTTATAGAAGCTTCTCAGTTTCAGAAGGTCCCACTTATTAATTGTTGATCTCAGTATTTGTGCTACTGGTGGTATGTTCAGGAAGTAGTTCTCCTGTGCCAATGTATTCAAGGGTACTTCCCAATTAGAGGGATCCCATATGGGGTTAAGAAGAAACCTAGCACTAAGGAAATTCCCAAGAATCCACAAGGATTACCCCAACTAAGAATCTAAGCATTAGTGGAGAAGATATCTTAAATGCCCTTCCCATGTAATAAGATTGATGAGTACCTCAAATGCCATCATAGAATCTTCATCCAGTAGCTGATGGAAGCAGAAGCAAAGATTCACAGCCAAGCACTGAGATGAACTCTTGGAGAAAAAATGTAGAGAAGGAGGAATAATAAACAAAGGGATCAAGACCATGTAGGAAACCCACAGAAACAGCTAACCTAAGCAAGTGGGAGTTCATGGACTCTAGACTTACAGATGGGGAACCTGAATAAGATGGAACTAGGCCCCCTGAACATGGGTGTCTGTTGTGGGGCTTGGATAGTCTACGGGGCTGCTGGCAGTAGAACCAGTATTTATCCCTAGTGCATACTTTGTGACACCTTACTCAGGGTGAGGGGCCTTGGTTCTGCCCCAAATAATGTGACAGAGTTTGGTGATTGCCCATGGGAGGCCTCATCTTCTCTGAGGAATGGATGGGGGGATGGAATGTGGAGATGATGGGGAGAGTGGGGGAATGGGAGGGAGAGGGAAATAGGATTGGTATGTAAAATAAGATTGTTTTTAATTTAAATTTAAAAATTGAAAAAATGTTTTTTGTATTCTTAGATTATTTTGGAAATTGTGCTATATCACTTAAAAATGTGTTTCTAGAGGGATATCATTGAATTAGAAATGATAGGATTTAAACTTTTAGTGTGGAGTTAATCATGCTGATGTTTATAGTTATTTCTGCCAGGAGTTTCTTTGAGTGTCAGCTGTGCCTGGAGTGAAGCAAGCTTTCCTTTAATCCCCACTAGTCATCAATGGCATATTCATTGGAGAAGCCCAAGGAACCGTCCTTTCTACAGCAAGGCAGGGCAAGGAAGATAGATCCTTCATGACAACCAACCTGTAATTAAATATGATTACTATGTTCTTAAGTCAGGGTTTTTGGTGTGATGGGCAATTTCTCTTTCCAATTTATTTTTCATTGGTGACACATTTATAGGAGAGAGATATATATGATAGATAAATGTTAGATAGATGATAGATACATAGAGAGATACATAGATAGATTATATAGAAATAAAGTTAGAAGAATGTTTTTATACTGGATATTTAGATGGAGATATAATTGAACATAATATAACTCAAAAACTTGGGTTATAGATTATATTATAGTCTTTATTAATTATGTCACTCTGCAACAATCAAAATATATCTCTGAAGATTAAATGAAAGCAGTAAGTGCCTGATATTTTCTGTACACATTCTGGGGCTGTTAATGGTAAATGTTCTAATGTGAAGGATTATTTCAAGTTACACACCCAAACCTTCTGGAGTAGCATTAGATAGTGTGGACTTGGAAAGTAATTTGGGAATGGTTTAGAAGCCACAGAAATGCTGTTAGTGACCTTGCAAAAGTGGTCAGTGAAGATACAATAGCAAGTTGCTGTCTATGAAGCAGGAAGTGAGTAGTATCTTGATAGTGAATTGTCCTGAGCTTTGAAAATCTGCCAAGTAAGTTTCTGCTGTGTGCAAGTTGCCCCGTTCATGGTATTCTATTCCAGTGTTCAGAAAGGCTAAGAAAGTCAATCTATGTACAAAGAAATGAATGAAAAATTGCTTGACATATGACATATTATGCTATTCAAAATGCAATAGTTGAAGACTTTATACTAAAATTTTATCACGTAATGTTGTGCCAACAGAATGACATCCATATGTGAAATATGTGTGTCTAATGACACGATGATTTTATGTAAATAATTGAATGAAAGCTTTAATGGCTTATCAACAAGCCCTTCATGCATACTAATGTGATCAGAGGTGGTAATTTTGATAGGAAAGTTAAAAATAATGGGAAAGTAAGCAAATATTTCCAGAACAATTGTCTTTACAAAATCACCTTCAGGCCACAAGGAATTGAAAACCTTTCATGCATAAAATCACGTTTTCCTGGTAACTTTGATGGGTTGTATTTTGATTTTTTTCATTAAGGAAAATGACAGCAAATGATTAGCTCTTCCAATGGGCTTGTGTGAACAGAATAGATTTGTCTAGAGGGAATATTTGTCAAAAATTTAAAGCTAAGTTACTGAGCCTATTTAAAGAATCACATTTGTCAAAATGATAAAAATATTACAATGAGTAATCAATATCAAGGATCCAAATAAAAATAATAAAGCTCACATAATAAATAATTTTATTTTTATTTTGTACCCCAATGACTTTCAAAATGTCAGTGATGGAAACTCAGGGTAAAGTTTAATTACTCATGATACCATATTTGAACTTAGCATTACTGAGGCTTAGAAAAACCACCATTTATTGACATATATTGTGTGGAAGAGACTTGACACTCATGATTGAATTTAATCCTTATGAAACCTGTGATATGGAGTCATTATTCTGGTATTACAGATGGAGATCATCCAGTTAAGTAACTAATTCAAGATCACACAGCCAATATGAAGGAAAGACTCAAGCCCTTATCTATATATCATTAAAATACATGGTCACATCTCTACACACAGTACAAGTTAGGAGACCTGAACTTTCAAGTATAGTGAAAATAGGCAAATGTTTGAACCAGAATAATATGGGTTGAAACACTTGTGGCATTCAGCACTAAACTTTCTATTTCCTACCACATTTGTGGCATTGAAGTAAATGTCTGTGGATAGTTTAGAACCTTGTTAGCTGATGGGAGGGCTCAGACTTTCTCAGAGGGCCAAAGATGTTATGCCTCATTCACTTGGTAATTATCTGACATCTTTTGAAAAAGCCCACACAGATACCAGATTATGTACATGAAACTTTTTATCCAGGTTAACTGTTTTAATCACTCCCTGGCCTTTCAGTTAGGAGGTAGTGATGATGCTTGCTATGAAGTTTACATTTTTTTTATTTAAATTTGAAACAAGGTTGTTTTACATGTCAATCCCATTTCCTCACCCTCCCAGCCTCCTCTTTCTGCTGCCTGCCTATCACCCCCACCAACCCCCAGCCCATCCTCTTTCTGCTCCCCATCAAGGGGAAGGTCTTCCATGGGGAGTCTTCAAAGTCTGTTCTATCATTTGGGGCAAGGCCCAGACCCTGTGCCATGTGTCTAGGCTGAGAAAGTATCCCTCTATGTGGGATGTGTTCCCAAAGTCCATTCATATACTAGGGATACTTGAGGCCACATAGACTGTCCAGTCCTCCTAACACCATCCCTACTTCAAATTCTATTATAGGGCTAAAGTCCTGAAAACAGCTTGGTATTGGCACAAAAATAGACCGATGGAATCAAATTGAAAACCCTGATATTATCCCACACACCTACGAACACCTGATGTTTGACAAAGAACCTAAAATTATACAATGTAAAAAAGAAAGCATCTTCAACAAATGGAGCTGGCATAACCAGATGCTGACTTGTAGAAGACTGCATATCTATCACCATGCACAAAACTTAAGTTCAAAAAGATCAAAGACCTCAACATAAACCCAACCACACTGAACCTCTTAGAAGAGAAAGTGAGAGGTACCCTTGAAGGAACTGGTACAGGAGACCACTTCCTAAACATAACACCAGAAGCATAGACACTGAGATGGACAATTACTAAATGGGACATCCTGAAACTTAGAAGCTTCTGTAAGGCAAAGGATACAGTCAACAAGACAAAAATGGCAGCCCTCGGAATTGGAAAAGATATTCATTAACCCCACATCTGACAGAGGGCTAATTTCCAAAATATATGAATAAATCAAAGAAGCTAGTTACCAAAAACACCAAATAGTCCAATTAATTGTGGGATGATGGGAGATGTCATTCCATAAATATGTTTCTCATATTGGTTAATGAATAAAGCACTATTGGCCAATAGGAAAGCAAGATAGGGCAGGACTAGGAGACAAGGAGGATTCGAGGAAGTAGTAGGGAGGAGTCAAGATGTAGAGACTGGAGAGAACAGAGGTCCAGGCCCTATCTCCAGTAAGATGAGACCCTGTGGAAATATTTAGATTAATAGAAATGGGCTAATATTTAAGATAGAGCTAGACAATAAGAAATGTTAGAAACAGGCCAACTGCTTTATATCAAATAGTGTCTCAGTGTGTTATTTGGAGCTGGTACCATGGTGGGACCAGGCTGGCAGCGGAAAACATACTTATAACAGTGGGGTACAAAATAAATAAGGCTTATGTTTTACATTTGATATAGGGTTCATTAAATTGTCCTCTGTGCCATGTATCTTACACTTTACTCATTGTGACAAGCTCACTCACTTGGTTTTCAAGTCTCATTCAGAAGTGGTACTGGAACCCAGTGTCCTCAATCATTAAAATGGGAGGAGTATTATAATATTTGAGTGTTATAACATAAAGCACATAACTGGTATACCACACAATCATACATGAAAGCACTAGTAGAGAGATCTGATCATCCTTTAAGGAAAATGCTCCATAAACAGGCAGGAGGAACCAAGACACCCAAACACAGATTACATAATGTCTTATTAACATTAAACCTTCTCAATGCTAATGAAAAATGGAAAACAGCTGCAGAAAGACACTGGGCAATTGATAAAAAGTTCTGAACTAAATCAGCCGGTGTACTTCAAGGATGTATTGACCTCAGTATGGAAACCAGGATATATGTTACATTGTGGT
Source organism: Phodopus roborovskii (assembly GCF_943737965.1). NCBI lineage: Eukaryota > Metazoa > Chordata > Mammalia > Rodentia > Cricetidae > Phodopus > Phodopus roborovskii. Next base: position 360,437 of record NW_026126559.1, read on the forward strand.
AAGGGTTTCGCCTTTGTATTTACAAGAGAAGAAAAGCTATGGATACCATCTAAGTTGATCAAGATCTAAGTTGAACAAGAGAAAAATCTTAATGAAGAGAAATGACAAGTCTTCCAACAAATTAGTTCCCATGAGATGTGCAGAGACCTCTCAAAGGTAGAGAAATTGTTCTGTTCTTGTCCTTGCAAGGAAACAGAGAACACCCATCTTCAAACAGCCAAAAGACACTGAACATGTAGGTACCCACAGAAGATAGCTCTCCAGAAAGAATCACTTAATTAAGAGGAATCTGATTTGTGGTAAAAATATTTAATTCTAGTAAACTATTTCTATACAGAAGTAGATTTCTATACAGAAATACATTTCTATACAAAAATAGATTTCTATATAGACACAGTGTCCTTGGGTGCTCTGTTCAACAATAACAGCAATTTTGCCAATAACAATAGGCTCTGCCCACTGATGCCTTGTGGAAAGCCAGCCCCTGAGCTCAGCATTCTGCTTTACACAAGTAAACAGGGATGTGGAGGTCATGAAACTGAAAACAATGAGCTCAGCAGAGTCCTGGCGCTGCATGTGTACACATCTGAACATGTCTGCATACACAAGAAAATGTACATGAGTTAACACACTGAGCGTGGTCAGCTATCCTGGCAAATTCCCTGCCCCTACTAATTGTCTAGGGGAATTATAAATCTTATATTCTGTTTCTGTTCTTGTGTCCATTAGCTCATCAGTTTTAGCCAGTCTCATAAATTCCATAACATATCAAATAGGTAGGAGAGTACTCTAGGAGCAGACAAGCACATGAAGAGTCATAAGACTAAATATTATTCATCTTATGTCTAAACAGATATGTGACTGGCAAGTGAAAGATACTGGGAAATGAAAAATCTTACTTTCAAACACATCTCTATTTCTTTGTTATCCTTCCCAGTTGAGAAAGAAAATGCACAGTCTATGTGCCTCCAAACAAACATATTATTTTGAATATATTTTTATAAAGCTATACATTGTAATTATGTAAATGAGATTATCATCAACTTTAATTATGCTAAAATGCTCACTTTTGTAAGAAAAAAGAGGAATAAATACTCATTAACACTGAAGACCTCAAGAACTTAAATTAAATTTTACTTTGAGATAGAATTTGGTATGAAAAGAAGCCTGCATTAGTCACCCGAATCTACACTTCCCACCCTCCTCCATTAAAAATAATTTATACAAGTAATCATCTTTAAAGCTAAAGTGATTCTAGAGAAAACTTCAATCAATTTAAATTTTAAAAAGCATCTAGCCTTACCAGGTATGTAGCTAAGACTTGACTCTCCTCCTTGACTGCAAACAGACACTCCATCTTCTTACTTAGCTCTGCAGATACCTATGACAGTCCAGGTGGCAGCAACAACTTGTGAGTGTGCTTGTTTTATCAATTCATTCATATATTGATGTGTACAATTATTTTCATGTATTCCATACACATGGATTGAGGAACATAGATGTTTTAGAAGAATTCTATATTGTGACAAAGTGAGCATCAAAAGATCCAACTTTAGGAAATCCTTCTAGAGTTTTCAAGCTATGGCTACATGTGTTGTGTTTAAAAGAATTCAGTACCCTTTTAGCACTTCACTGTTGGCCTGACCTGGGTCTCATAGAATCAGTAATTTCTAAAAATTGCATACAGCTTATTCTTCTGCCAACAGCAGCAGTCTCTGTTATGCCCTTCAGGCATATTGGTTGTATTCTATCTTTTGGCTTACTACTTCTGTGTCTATCAACACTTAGAGTTTCTAATGACCACTACTAGCAACAACAGCAGAAAAACAGCACCAATTGCAATTGCCTAATATTATTGATATTGGTTAATGTGTACCTTTTTAAAAATCTAGACCAAGGACAAGTATAAATTAAGGATTTATAATACTTTTTGTAACCTCTCAAACTCAAGACGTAGGCATTATTACCACACATTTCTGATCATGACACTTTTTTACATGTTCTAAAAGTGTCCAGTTAATGAAATCAGGGTTTAATAGTCCTGACCAGAGACTGGGGTGTGAAGGAAACATTGGAGTCAGGGGATGTTGTTCAACAGGTACAAGGTTTCAGTTTAAAAAGGAATAAGTTATGGTATTCTGCTATGTTGTGTCATAGAACTAAAATAGGATTCTCAATCTTAATATTCTCATCACACAAAATGATAAATATTTTAGGTTATGGATATGAAAACAACCCTAATTGTGTGTGTGTGTGTGTGTGTGCGTGTAAAATCATCACACTACTTGCCATAAAGATAAAGATGCTGGATTTATGATACAGATATAGTTGTAGATCATTTTAACATAATAAAAATGCCCTTAATAGTATATTAATTACTGTTGTATAGATGTTACAAAATACCAGATATAAACAATTTAATGAGAAGAACTATTTGTTGTTGTCTCATAGTTTTATAGGGTTCACTGAATCATGAAGTAGAAGACACTTGCTATAATGACAGCCACAAGGAAGGACTGGGAGAGAAGAATGAGCTAAGGACACAAAATAGCTCAAGAACAAGCCTATAGTGATCTACTTCTTTTAGTTACTGAAGTTTCCAGAACCTCCAGAAATAGCATTACCAGCTAGAGGACCTAGGTGTTAACACATACCCCCAAGATGAACATTTGACATTCCAATCACAACATATTCCTTACTTGCCAAACACTGCCATTGAGCAGCGTGAAACACTGTGAAGCATTAGTTTTCCCATCATGTTACCATAGGAACTGCAAGTCAAATTCAATTGTTCAGGATCCCAAGCAAGTAGCACACTGCATGTTATTTAGTCATTATTTAGTCTAGGAAGATATCAAATCCCAAATAATGCCTTCCACTAAATTTATACTTTTTTTCCACCACAACTAAGTTGTAAAATAAATATAGACAATGAAAAATTAATTATTTTGCTATAATTTTAAAAAGTAATAAAAATATCAGGTCTTTATTGAAATACATATTTAAAAGATTTGAATGGTACTTTTATTTTCCTTTTTCCTTTTATTATTCTTTTTTTTAAAGACAAGTGCTTCTCTCAAACTCTGTCTGGCATAGTACTTGCAGCCTCCTGAGTACTGAGATTAAAAAATGAGTCAGGGCACCCAACTTTGAAAGAGTATTTTTTAATTCAAGTAGTAGCTAATGGTTATTTTGTGTGAAATTTACTAATCATGTTTATTGAATCCTGAAGCATTTATACTGGGCCAAAATCAATAACTGAAAATTTCAGATGATTGAAATAGCAAAATACCATGTGAGTTCCCAGCCTTCTGTTGTCTGTTAATCAATTAGTCAGTTGATATCTCCTTGAGTGTCTCTCTCACTCCTTTTTTTTTTTTTTTTTAATGAATCTCCCAGGGGTTCCATCTGCTGGCAATGCATGATGAGAAGACCAGGATTTTTTTCTTCTGTCCATATGGGTGTGTTCAGTGCAAAATGAACCATGCTTCTCATCAGGAGGCTACACTGGCTATTGAAGAGCTGCCAGCATGTGAGGACAGAAGAGAACCTGGGACACACTGACAGTAGATGGTGTCATACAAGTAGATTAGCATCTTCACCAGCTCTCCTAGGCTTTTAAAGGCTGGGAAACTCATTTTATCTCCAGGCAAGGTGATAGCAAATCTGTATGGTCTCCTTCTATTTCTACTCTTCTTACCTTTGAAAGAAATAATCGGGCCCAAGAAACTTGCAGGCTCCAAGAGAGTTTGGGCTTGGTCCTTCCCTCTCTCCTGTCTCTAAAAGAACAATTAAAGGACTGCCAACTAGTTAATAAAACACCACTTCATCCCATATCACTTATACCAATGTGTATGTGCAGTGGTCTCCCAAACCATGACTCTAGAATCAGACACAACTGGACTGGATTCCAATGCTGCCACACTGTGATTTTGAATGTAAGTAGAAACCATTATAATCATACATATCTCTGTTATTCTTCTTATTTGTAAAAGAAAGTTAAGAATATTGTATACAATGTATACAAACTGCCCAACATTTTACAAAAAAAAATTAGCTATCTATTTTATTGATTAAGTTGATAAAAATAATTCTTAGTAATCTACTTTCCAAAAAAAAATATTTCTTCTGGATGATATTACTTTAAATGTCTTTGGTTGCAAGAAAGCCCATGAAAGAGAGTCAAAGTTACAGAGAACTTAGTGGATAAATGTCTTAAATGGGTAGTGAGTTTAACCATAATGTGGTCAAAGTTGTGCTTTATTAACTCTCAATCGACTTACTTTAGTTTTTCAGTTAACATCAAGGAGACTCTCTCATGGCTGGACAGTGACTTTAGAATCTCTGACTACCTGCTGTTGCTCTATAGTGTCCGAAGGATCATCATGTTCATGATTCTAAGACAAGATGTTTATTTTCCTTCTAAATGAACCAGCTAAAGCCAGCCAATGTATCCTAGGGAAGCTGGGATTTTAGGATCCCTAGGTGGAATAAACCCCAAGTAAGGGTAAGTAGAATCTGATTAGTCTACTTATCCCAGTCAGGTGCATTATTAAGGACTGGAAGCTTGAAAGTTTATAAGACAGCCAGTAGTTTATGCAGACTATAAAAACATGGGTCTATGAGTAAAGCACTGTCAGGACAAATTACTCTAATAGATTTCATATTTTTGTATTGATAAGTTAACATTTTCTTGCTCTTTCAGAGCCTTATATTGTAACAATATATACTATGTTAGCTGTATATGAAGAGTTCTGTTCATTCTGAATCCTGCACTTAAGCTTAATCATTAACAAGCCAAGAAATATTTATCATATTACTTACTCTTTCCATGGACACTGCTGTTGTCCCTGTAAAAAGGCAGGGGGTGAATCAGATGAACTCAAAACCCCAGTAGTTTCTGGGGTCTCAATGAACACAATACATTTCCTTTATAAATGGCAAAGAGGACTGTTAAGTAATCTGCCAACTTCTGTTCTGAAAATTACACAAAATAACCCAAGCTCCTTTTATCTTTCCTCACTGGAACTATTTTCTATCCCTTTAATCTTTTTGTTGATATTCTATGGACTCTCTCCATTTCCTCCACATATCACTCCTCTGTATGGAATTTCTAACTGGGAAAAAATCATAAGGAAGAATCAATAATGTCTCCTACTCAGGTGCATTCTCAGCCTCCTGCCACTAAAATCATTGTTCATTCTGAGTATATTTTTAGCATTATTTTTATATTTTCAAATTCCCAGTTTAGATTATTTTGGCAGATTTTTCAATTGTATATTTACAGCTTAAACTTTTATTTGCCATGAAATATAAATACAATCAAATACTTGATTCTTAATTATACTTCTACTGAATTTTAACATGAATCCAGTTTTGTAACTCCAACATTCACTTTAGAAAATGGAACCTTACTACGATAAGGCATGTCCTCTATGTCTTTTCAATCCTCACTTTGGTGATTCCAGAAGTAAAAATAATCCCATTTCTTTCAACTATAGATTCAAGTTGCCAGTTGTAAAATTTTATTTAAATAAAGTCAGAATACATGTGCTCTTCAGCATGGAAATACTATATTTATAGTCAAAATTCAATTAACTGTATTAGTATACATCAATTTCTTGATTCTCCATTCAGAACTACAGTTCTGTATGTTTATCATTTAGCCAATACTACATTCTTGACTTCAATGCTTATTATAAGTTGAAAATAAGGTTGCTGACCTTTCCAACTTCAATATTCTTTTCAAGCTTGCAATGATACTTGAAATTCCTTTATTTTCTCATATAATTTTTAAGATTTGACTGTTGATAACTCCAAGAAAAGCTTCTGACTGAATTGCTTTACATCTGCAGAGCAGATATATTTTCAGAAACCTTACTTCTTATGAGTGTTTAATATATTAACCCAAATTCAATATTTTATTATTAAAAAGTCTTACAATTTCCTCTCCTGGATTATATATTGCAGTGGGGAAAAAAGCCCTGTAGTTTACAATAGTACTGCTAGATTTTGCAAGAAAAATAAACTAAAAGTATTAAATTATTTTTTGTTTGTTTTTGTTTTTTGAAACAGAATTTTTCTGTGTAGGCCTGGCCATCCAAGAAATCACTTTGTAGACTATGCTGGCCTTGACTCACAGAAATCTACCTACATCTGCCTCCGAGGTGATGGATGTAAAGGTATGAGCCACCACTGCCCAGCTAGAATTCTTAAAGAATAACTAGCTACTACTAAGAAAAGTGATCATGTCAATAAATAGGGGTACTTTTCAAGATTTTACTGTTAAATTAACTCATACACAAAAAGAGACACAGAAAGAGAAACAGAAAAAGAGACAGAGAGACAAAGACCAGACAAAATCACTAAGAAGCATTCAATGGCCACATTTAACTTGATTAAGCTTGGTGAATGGAAACTGTGATGATGGTGGTTATCTGAAAGTCATGCATTAAGAACCTGGCAAGTTAGTCCATTTAACTCATTTTTTCCTTTAAAGTCACCAAGCAGAGAATTCTTCACTGGAATTTCTTGACAGATGAAGTTCTTCTGCAAGAGATAACAAAACAAAGGGGTCAGGTTGGATAAGCCAGTCTCTGATGTGTGTAAAATCACATGTTTTCAGAGCAGCTCTGCTACTAGAATCATCAGGCACTGGAGAAGGCCAAGGAGAGGGATGGGTTATAAAATAAGGACTATAGTTTTATTTTATAATAATCAAATCAAAAGAGATGACAAATTCTACACCAAATAATAAAGCCTAAACATTAGAGTCAGGAATTTGAAGTAAATTATGGATAATGTGAGAATAAAAGAGTGAAATGTGAGACTGAACCTAAGACGTTATCATGTTGTGGCTTGGTATGCTTTTTAAAGCAAATTTCTCTTGAAAATAATGGGAATCTATAAAATATGTTTTTGAAGGTAAGGATGAAGTTGGTCAGAGTATTATGAAAAACATGATCAAGAGATTTGTAATAAAATCAGTACCAAACTACTCTATCCACAAAGAGGAAATGCTTTTAATCCCAGCATTCAGGAGGTAGAGGCAAAGTGCATCTCTGTGAGTTCGAGGCTGGTGTGGACTTTTCCAGGACAGGCTCCAAAACCCTCACTCTCAAACCACCTGAAGTGCTCTATAGATGAGATGAGAGCAACTCCGTGTTCTCTGTCCCCTGATACCCTGGATCCCCTTGACAAGAAGTACAGTTGGGAATAGCGATGGCAATTGGAAAAATACTTAAAGAAGGCTCCATACCTAGACCTCGAGGCTCGAAGGGATCTGGCCACCAGACTGGACTTGAAGGAGGAACAAGTTGAGGGTATTGGCTCCAGAAGCCTATATCAGAGTACATGCTTGGGGCTGGAAAATGAAGAGTCAGCGTGGGACATTTCTCAGGCCTTGACAAACAAGATGAAGTGCAAGCAGTTGACCAAGGCACACGGAGAGTGGAGGCACAGGAACAAGGTGCCAGTTACACGGAGGAGCAAAGGGGAGGAGCAAAGGAAAGGATGACTGTACTTGCTCCTGTGCCTTTTACCCTCAGGGCAAGTGGACAAGACCCTGAGGAGACCTCCCAAGACACCAACCCCGGACTCCCTTACCCCAGACTCCCTGAAACTGGAAGCCTTGAAGAATCTCAGCCTCTCTCCAGGGTACCAAAGCACAGGTGAGCTCTCAGCTCACTCAGGCATCTGGGGATGACAGCTTCCTACATCAGCACATTTTTGGAGTTCTTAATTTATATTATGTTTGTGTTGTTCCTGGCCTGGGACTTGTAACTTTAACCTCCCAGATGCCAGGCTGTGTGTGTGATTCCATTGTTGGGGGTTTTTATCTATTCCTCTGTGTGTGTGTGTGTGTGTGTGTGTTTCATGTAACATTCAGTTTTGCTTTTTGTGTTTTACTCCTTAGAGGGCAATTCATGCACCACTTGGTCCTAGCATCATTGGATTTTTTGTTAAATGTTATTTATTTAGCTTGCTTTTTTGCAGGGGGCTTGGGACTCTTGAGCTTTCATGCCCATCTATGGTAGACTGATAATAAAGCTAATCATAGAAATAAAAAAAGGGGCATGTCTGAGAAGAGACAAGGAAGACTTACATACATTGTGGCACTATTTATGATAACCAAGATTTGGAATCAGCTGAGGGACAAAGAAAATGTTGATTATATATGCAGTGTATACTCAACTGTAAAGAACAAAACTCATTTTATGAATTGCAAATCTTCACATTGAATTAAACAAGTCAAATTTATTTTAAAGAAAGAGAAACATACCATGTTATTGTACATAGTCAGAACTTAATTCAAAAATTAAGAGACTCAAATGTATTCATGAACAGTTTAGGGCCAGTATGAGTTGGGAGTAAGAGAGTGTAACAAGTAGAGTGATATTATAACTCTGTCTCAAATAAAAATATCACAACGAAACTCCTCATTTTATAAAATTAATAGATGCTTCTAAAGAGAAGGAAAAAGAAGAAGATAGATATAAGGCAAAACACACAGGGAGATTACATAAAGCTCTTGATGACAGAAGCTAAAGAAAAAATACATATGAATAGAATAAAAACAAGAGGCTCTAGCCCATTGATAAGGTGTTTACTGAGATATTGCTATGTGTGGCTGCAAAGGAGAGGGTCACTAAACTCCAAGGAGTTAGGTAAGTATGTAGTTTCTTGTAATAGATTGGTACTGAGGTAACAGAAAAATAGAGAATTCAATTTCAATCTTGTATCTTCAATTGACTTCCCAGGAAGCTTTGGGCAAGTTACTTTCCTTGTTTGAATTATTTCTTCATTGTATGTGTTGGAAACCAGCAGTCTGCTGAACCCACACCCTGATGATGGGCAGGATGCTCATGGCCATGTCATTTCTACCTCACAACTTACCTGGTTCCACAGGGGACTCAGTCAGTTACACATGCACAAGCTAGTTTCCCTTTTTAAAGCAAGTGGGCCAAGGACGCCTCTCTCTCTCTCTTGCCTTGCTCTCTCCCCTTTCTCTCTCCCGCTTTCTCTCTCTCTCTCTCTCTCTCTCTCTCTCTCTCTCTCTCTCTCTCTCTCTCTCTCTCTCTCTCCTGTTTTTAGTTGGTCACCAGCTATCTCCCATTTCTCTCTCCTCTACCAATAAACTCCACGTGGGTGCTGAGTCTCGTGTTTGTGTTTCATAGGTAGCAATTATAGCAAAAGAGCAACATTGGTGCCGAAACTTGGTCAGGCCCTCCTCAAGTACTTGGCGGCTGCCTGCTGTGGGACAGCCAGCCAGAGATATTTGGGGACCCTGATTACAACCCAGCAATCCAATTCCATCCACCCATTCACTGGAAATACCATCCCACACTGGCTACAATTTGGTAAGTTACGCTTTTTCATTGTAACTCATTCCCTTAGGGTCTGGGACATTTCCCACGGGTGAGTTACAATACTGTCCCCATTGTACGGTACATATGATTCTGGCTTCAAGCCTTCCTGCCTTTGGACAGCTGAGTCCTTATCAGGCACCTACATGGCCCTTGCCCACATTCTTGGGCTGATGAGTTCCAAGAATGATTGGCCAGTTTTTACTACACTCATGGGAAATAAACCAGCCTAGATATCTCCTAGAAAATAAGTAAAATTGGATGCAATTACTGCCAGTAGATGGAAGGAGTTTTTTCTACCTCTCTGCTAAACAATCTCTTTCCCTAAACTTGTTTGTTTCTGTTCTCTTCCCACCAAGCTAAAACTCTCCTGCCTGCCGGAGCTAAAACCCATTTCAGGGCAGGAACCTAAAGGTGTCCTGGTAGGCTAAGCATCTTATACTCCTGTTCAAAAGTCTCACTCTTGTTTGTCCTCTCTGCTGCCCATCTCCTTTTTTCTTATCTGTGCAGATGCCAATGGCTCACAGTGGGCTGGGCTGAGGAAGCATCTGCTAAAGATATTCTGAGAGTTTTTCATTTTTCCCCATGAATGAGGTTTTCAGGTTTTGTACGCTAGCACCACTCATGCTGACTGGTGCATTCATTTCTCAGACCCACGAAGGGTCTCTCTGGTTTTATACCTTAGCACTGTCCTTAGACTGGTACATACATTTCTCAGACCTACGCTGGTCCTTTTGGATGTTGTGCCCCTTGGACTCTGGTGTCCTGTTAGTTTCACAAATCCTTCTGCCTCACTTATGGAAAGAAAAAGAATCAACAAAATTAAATCTCAAAACTTTATGACTTCTGCCAGCAGTTGGGAATGTGTTTATGGCAGCTGCCATCTTGACCACGTGGCCTAGCCTCACCCCACATTATTCTTCCCTCTGCTACACCAGCCACCTAGGCAGAGGGTCAGTCTAGCCACCTTCTGCCGCCAACAGAACCTGTAATTCATTTATTTTTTGCCTTTTATTCTGTCTCTAATTTCTTTTTTCACTGACTCTGTTGCACATGGCTTGTTTGTGGAATGGCATGCCTCTCCAAGGCCCGGTAGGGCACACATTTCACGTAAAAATCTTGCAGTGGATCTCCTTTTTGTCATTGATAGTTTTAAGTTTTCTTTATATCTTTAAATGCCCTGTCTATTTCCTACAAATCAGAAATCACACTCTGGCTTTTCTTATTTTTACCAAGTCCTGTTTGATATATCTGTACATGTGACTTAAATTTAACTTTACATGTAAATGTAAGCTAACTATATACAACTTAAATTCAACTGTGCTATCTCAAATATTTCTAAATTGTTATATGTCTTTAAATGATGGTAAGCATTTAAGGTTATAAAGGTCTATTTCAATTTAACAAAATATTTATGCCACCCAGTCCTTCTTGTAAACTGTTTATAAAGGTTAAGTCTCTATCACAAAAGGGAATTTTTCTCTACCTCTTTGTCCTTTATAGGTGTAAGTCTAACCTACTAAGTTAAAAGCAGTTACAGTCAGGCTGGAGGGCTCTGAGTAAAACATCCCTCCTCAGCCTCTCAGCTTGGATACAGTTTTCCAGACAGATTAATTAATTACAGGAATAAAGCCTTACCTGGCCACCTATGTGCTTAAGGCAAGTAACTAAAGACAAATTTTGTCTACTGAGCTATACTAAATAGTCAGACAACCCTCAAAATGCTCAGGGATCTAGAGAATATGGCATTTAAAATGTTTCATTCAAAAGCTTTTAAAACAGAAAGACAGGCCAGCTGCTGGCACCACCCATTTCCTCCAAAACAGGTGGACACTGAAGAAACTCCACCCACAAAAGTGGCAACATTTGCCAGGAGCAATCCTGCCTTTCATCTCAACTGCTACAAAGGGCTCTAAGGACAGTGGACAAGATGGCAATAGAATCTACTTTCTCCACATTGCTTGGACCAATGGTAGGTAAATCTTCCAAAAGCTCCTAATCCACAGGTCTCATGCCATCAGCAGAAGGCAGATGTCCTTAAAGTCTCTATCCTCAATAACTGTGGAGGGGTTGGGGGTAGCTGTCCATGCTGCCAGCTAGTAAGTCTCTATTATTCTCTAATAATTCAGGTAAAATTTTATCCTTCTCAAGAACTCTGATGATTTTCAGGACTGGTAGCTTTGTCTGCTTAAAGCAGCAGCCAAGACTCCAATTGTTATAAAACAGATTTCAGAAACGGATATTTTAAGGTTGCTACTATTTATAGTCTTCACATTGATCAATAAAGTTTTAATGAGATACTAATCAATTCTGACAGAGTACTAAACACCATACTATGCCACTATATGGTCATAACTGTAAGTTCAAAATTAAGGTGATTTTCATTATGCTAAAGATCTGTCAGTTGTATATGTGTTAATTCTTTCAGCCAAATCATTTCTAACATGAGTATGCTGCTAACGTGCATTATATTTGTGTTTTCACAAACTCAGAGGATTCTTGTAAGTTCCAGAGAGCCGAATTGTACCCACTTAAACAGGTGAGATTCACTTCAAATAAATATTACTCAACTTCTTCCTGGACTAGGGACTTCCTTCCCTTGTATTTGGACACTTTTGGGTATCCCTCCCTCATCTTACAATTCTCCCATTAAGTACCAGGACCTAAGAAAAAACATTTTTTTCTAAACTTAACCTTGTCCTCTGCTCTGTTAACATCTTACCAGGTCTCAAAGAGACACCAGAGTTCCATACTGTCAGGACTGTGATGAAAGAACCAGCTACCAGGATGTGGCAGCATCCCAGCATTCTCAGCTCCCCCAAAGATGATCAACATCCCCAAGTCAGCAGGAAGTAGTCTTGAGAGCTCAACATCCTTATTCCTTAACCTGCCACATCCAACCCCCCACCTCAGCAGTCTGCTGACCCCACACCCTGATGATGGGTGGGACACTCGTTGCCATGTCATCTCTACCACATGACTTACCTGGCTGCACAGGGGACTCATTCACACATGCACAAGCTAGTTTCCCTTTTTAAAGCAAACATGCCAAGCATCTCTCTCTCTCTCTCTCTCTCTCTCTCTCTCTCTCTCTCTTTCTCTTGCCTTGCTGTCTCTTCCCCCCCCCCCTCTCTCCAGTTTGGTTGGCCACCAGCTACCCTCCCCCTTTCTCTCCCCTCTACCAGTAAACTACACATGGGTACTGAGTCTTGTGTTTGTGTTTCATAGGCAATAGCTGCAGCAAAACAAAACAAAACAAACAAACAAACAAACAAAAAACAACAGTATGTGCAAAACCTCAGTACCCAAGTGCCTAGTAACTATTGAATGCTTGAGAGAAAGTAATAGTGTGCACTAAAGAATGACAAAGCTCTACATCCTATATGTGCAGGAAGGAGAGACTACCTCTAGTATAGTGACACATTGGCATTAAGATACCTTGGTCCCCACTGCCCATCCCAAATGATAAAAATGCAGAACTGAAGTCAAGACACAACTTTATCTTTCAGGCAAATAAATAAATAAATAAATAAATAGATAGATAGATAGATAGATAAATAAAATATTCACATTTGTCTTTAATCAGTCAAGAAAAAGGGGGTGGCTTTGTTGTATTTTCCTTTTGAAGCATGATTTTGGAGTCTGCATCTTGCCTCCTAGGAAAGATGCACGAAGCATGAAAGCATAAGAGAGGCAAACCTCTTGCCAGAATCAACCAAATTAAAATAGAGAGTATACTATATGTGATCTGTAAACACAAAATTACTTTTTTTTAATTTTAAAAATAGTACCCAATTTCAAACCCAAAGTGGGACTGTCTAAGGATGATATTACAGCAGAGAAATCTTGAGAATTAAGTTGTCTCTTCATTCACAATAATACTGGAAATGGTTGAAATTTTTATTCAATAATTTTTATCATAGAAAATGACAAATTAGGCAGGAATTTTACTTCTAAAATTTTCAAAGATTATTACAAACACAGATAAAACTTCTTCTAAACCTGTCCCAAAATGAATCAAAGGCACCATCCAAATAAAACACTGTGACTTGAATTATTTTAGGTTGTAATATTCTCACATTATTTGAGATATTTAGGAAAAATACTATCTAGATAGTAGGAAATAGGGAGATACAAGATGTAATTCAGGTTTTATCTGATTCTGTATTTAAAGTCCTCTAATGTGCATCATTATTTACAAACATAATTTTCTCAGTTCCCTTACTGTCTCTAATTGAATGGCTTATAAATTTATATCCAAATTTACATAGAAATTTATATTGACCTAGTGAACATAGGAAATGAGAATTGAGTTTTCAAAAGCAAGATGTAGCTAGTGGATTTTCTAAGGAAAATGAAGGAACTTGGGATATAATGCTGTTCTCATATATTTCAGAGCTCTTAAGTCAAAATTTTCATCTTACATGTCAATCCTAGTAGCTAGAATTACTGTCATAGATCAGTATAAGCTTGTGTGCATCCCTGCATTTCTTTCAGAAAACAGGTCCTACTCTTACAAATATACATATGGAATGACTGAGCCTCAGTATCTTTCTTTGAAACCTTATAGTTACAGGTATTATCATTTCTCACTCTGAAATTAGCACTCTCACAACACAAGAGAGCCCCCAAACAACAGATATAAATTATGGTGGGTACTATCAGAGTGAGATAACACCTGAGAAATTCTGGATAGTAAAGCTTCATGAGGTCTGTCCATCCAAAGACATTGAATTGGGAAATGTAAAGAGCAGAAAATGCAGTTAACATGAAATACACTATGAAGATGTAAAGGAAGGAGCTTGTTAATATGACGGAAGAATGGCAGGAACCAGCCATTTGCAGTTATATTTCCAACAGGAAGGACTTAAGAGATCTAAGTTCGGGGTATGACTTTTAGAGATATAGGGTAAAAGATTGCTTCTTTGCTGTTCACTCTGTCATTCCTACATTACAGAAAGTATCTGTGACCCTATGATGGAAGGAAAGAGCTTTACCCACATATGAAGCAATTATTTGATGGCAGACACAAACTGGATGTTTAGTTATTTATTAAATCGACTTTGGGATTTTTCTGAAGATAACATCTGGTTCCACAAGAGTAAGACTGAGTCCCACATGGTTGTTGACTTCAGATACTAGTCACAAACTTCAAGTTATTATTTCTGTTTCTAACGAACTAACAAGCTATAAATTGAGATACTTTTCCACCAAGATATAGATTTGCCAGGACAATTTGCAAAACTTCATAGTGAAATGACAGTTTATACTTGATCAATTATGATAGTGAATAGTTTAAAAGAATATACATTAATATCCTTTAGAGCCCAAGGGAATCATGGAGAACATATGGAAACTTCTGACTAATGCAGGAGCTTACATCCTGGGGAGAGTTAATTCCTTTAACTCTTTAAACTGTTCCTATGACTGCAGTATCTTCAAGGAACTTGAATAGATTTTTCCTAAAAGTACTCCCAAGTGATTTCTTTAGGATTTTTATTTTATTTATTTATTTATTTATTTATTTATTTATTTTGGAGACAGGGTTTCTCTGTATGGTTTTGTAGAGCAGGGTTGTAGCGACCACGCCCATTGAGGGTGGAGACAGGGGCCGAAGTGACCTGGGGGACTAGATCTGAAGAGGAGTGCTCTCTTGCTGGCAGGGCACAGACAAGAGAGGATCCAGAGGAACCTGCTAGTGTTAATCTGTCTATGTTGTAATTTATTTCTCCCTGAATAAACGTCTATTCGGCCTATTTGTGGCCTCAAACTCACAGAGATCCACCTGCCTCTGCCTCCCGAGTGTTGGGGACTAAAGATGTGAGCCACCAATGCCCATCTTCTGCAATGTTTTTAATGTAGACTTCATGGTATAGCTGAGATTGATTAAATCTTTGGAGCAATTCAGTGCTCAGCCATTTCATGCTATGGGAGGTGATAATGTCAAGTTTTCCAAATCACCTTATTAAGGCAAACTCAAATGTGCTTGCCCCAAACAGACAATTGTCAACAAGACACTTGTCTTATCTTCGTGTTTCCAGAATTTCACCAGACAGCCATGTATTGTAAGATATGTGATCATGTTCTAGTTGCTTTAGAGTTACAGATGAACCACAGTCTGTAGATGAAAAGTAAGACAGATGCAGTTGTCCCTTGATAGCCATGGACCACTGCAGGTATCAGAATCCTCAGCTGTTCAGTTCTTCATACAAAATACAGACCATTTGCATCCAACTTATTCTAACTTTTACTTTCAGTCATCTCTTATAATACAGAGCACATTATAAATACTGTGTAAATACAGTATTTACAAATCATGAAGTATTTACAATGCATCATTTAGGGTATACAGACAAAAATAACACCCATATATATTCAATAAGGACAAAACTTTAAAAAAATATATTCAATTCTCTTTTTCTTGAATGAACCCACTGATGTGAAGCCACAGGAAGGCCCACTATACTTTACAGTATAACTACCAACTACTGGATATGCAAACCTGAGAAGTTAGATACTATGAATTTGATTCTGGGACATCAACTGTAAGGGATTTTTGAGTGTACCTTATACAGTTTTAGAGAAGTTTTCCACCTCAGCAAAAGGAGCTGACTGATGAGAAACTATCACATTCTCCTATAGATATATGATACTTGATGTATGAAATGCCAGATTGGGCCTACTTGTCAATTTTAAGTGCAGGTTTAAATTTTGAACAATGTTGTGGGTCCTGGAGCTGAATCTTTGCAGCAGGATCTGATAATGTGTACTCATTGTGCACAGGGCTCCTTCCTTTTTTGGGTTCATGAAACAAGCAGTTAAGTACTGCAGAACACTGCACTATAGTTTTCTAATACTATTGTTCAATGCATAGCATTGCTCTTCTTTTCCCATTCTATCTTCACCTTGGTTATCCTGGTTGTGCCTTATTTTCTATCAAACACCTATGAAAATTTTAGTCTTTGTTATAGATCCATGGCCTTCTGTGCAAGATTTCTGAGCTTACCTTAGTGATTTTAGTTCAATCACCTTCTCAGTTCTTACATCATTCTCAATGCTACTAGCAATGCCCTATTTCCTAGGGATGGTTTGCTGATTTATGTTACATCCCAAGTAGGCTCAAATATTGGGAAAGGAAGGCAGAGTGTCAGTAGTTTTATGTGCTCCTCTCTGGGGACAAACAATGCTTGGCATATAGTCTTTATTTGAGAATGTAATCAAAGTTTCCTCTTGCTACCAAGGATTTTCTGCAAATAGTGTTACAAGAGTGTGAAATGTCAAAGTAGATGAGCCGGTGGAAAAGGCAATATGGGAAAAAAGAT
Source organism: Phodopus roborovskii (assembly GCF_943737965.1). Lineage (NCBI taxonomy): Eukaryota > Metazoa > Chordata > Mammalia > Rodentia > Cricetidae > Phodopus > Phodopus roborovskii. The sequence goes on from NW_026126559.1 coordinate 377,124, forward strand.
TGAGCAAAACCTAGAAAGGGAGAAATCCAAAGCAAACCTGTACTAAGGCTGTCAAGGACTCTGAAATAAAGAGTCCATGGTTACTCCTAATTCCCTCTGACCCTTGCTGGAGCCTATTGTAAACTCACTTTGCTCTCAGGCTCCTTATGTCAATGAGATGAGGGTTATACTCTATGCTTTATGTTTCCTAAAAGCATTAAGTTGTATGATTTTGCATATCCTTGCATGGGAAATTATTTTTCTTTCCTTAGTCTACCTTATAATCTTAGTGTCTATCAAAAAGCCTGCCGCAGGAAAAAAAAAACTCTCACTTTAATCTGTGATGTGATTCAACCTGATTACCAGTAATTGGAAAGTTAAATTCAGTGAAAATTTAAGTTTCAGCTTTTATTTGACCAGAATTTATTAAAATATTTTATGAGTAGAATCTAGTATATGAAAATAAAATTGTGTTGGTAGAGTCAACAGAAAATATTAATTTAATTACTCTGTACTTAGTATTTGGTCATGGAAAAGCATCTACAAATAGACAATTTTTAGCCAAAAAGTATTTTTAATATCATAGCATTAAATTATAGAGTTACCATTATTAGTCATATTTATTCATGAGAATAATTTGATACCTAACAAAATAAGTCAATACATGGTATAACCTCTTGCAGTCTAATTGTCCGTGAATGAGCACTTACAGACTTAATATCTGTAGAGGTTATATTTTAACATAGTCTAATTACCACTTTCCCTTTATTTCTATTTGGTTTGACACAGCCACTTTGTCTAAAATAATTTAATATTTTTATGAATGAGATAGTGTTAAACCTAGCCTATAACATCAATTGCCTTTGTTTATACTAACAGCTCCAGTGATTTATCATACTAGAAAGTGAGAACAAATGGCCCTTAGAGGAAAGTGAAAATGTATTTTTCAGAATTTTTACATGATCTCTGAAAAAATTTTAAACATTTCTAGTTTGAATACCCTACGTCCATACAACAACGCAGAGTCTCTTGAATAAATACACGTCTTCCCATCCAATTATTCATCCATTGAATTCATTTTCCCAGGCTCCATGCTGCCTGACTGGTTCCAAGGGCTTCAGGCATGACCAGTACATGCTTGATAACATTCCAAGGCTCACGTCTATAGACCAATATATCTAAAAGACTCACAGATAGCTGGCCTCTGCACACAGGAGGTTATAGGCAGAAACCTTGCAGAATCCCAATACTGACTAGCAGGCATTTTTTATCTCCGATGAGCACTGTTCTTGGCTCTTTACTCCAGTTTTTCAATTTCTAGAAGAAATCAGCAGCTATCTCATAACATTTTCAGGAGTAAAACGAATAACGTATAAGACAAGTATTTCAGTCTTGTTTATCATAAGGAATATTTAAGTGCTGCCCAATGATGATTGTGATGACTATGGATTGTATATAGTTTTAAATTTTATTTCCATAGTAATAACCCCCTTTTCATCCTTTAGGAAGAGTCATCTAATAAAATTTAATACATACTAACAATCTATCAACTTGAGGAGTGATACTGAGACCTCCCAAATGTCTGATAAACTTTTGAAGTTGATTTTTTCTAGCCTCTAAATATGAGGCTAGTAGTATCAGAAAGTCATAAAATGATAGGTAACAATGCCATCATAAGATATGTGTGCATTAAGCAATTGGAGTGACATAAAAAGGACAAAAAAGAAAAAAACAGATCATGTTTGTTAATTTTTATTTTATAGTTAAAAAATATAATCTGCAATGAGCCAAAGCCACAAGAAATGACTACTCAGAAGATTATGATTGTGAAACATTGAAAATCTATACAGGATATGTATCGTGTAATTTTCAGAATATTCTTGCCAATATATTTTCCTTGGCTGAGACTAATTTCTTCCTCTACCAAGTGTGAACAACACTCAGAAGTAGCCAGCAACATATTGATCTGCAAATTTCACATTTGGTTTTTCTCTATCATTGTACACATTCTTCATTATGCATAGACATTCGCTTCTTTCTTCATGATGATCTCATCATGCAAGTGGGAGGGAAAGGTTGTAGTAGGCTGTAATGCCTTCAAAAAGGAAGCCCGACAAAGTAAATCAAAATATACATTTCTTCTTCTCAAGGCTGGACTCTAATCTACTCATGTGCTGACTCTAATACTCATTCTAAGGCTCGCAAATCTGATTGATGATGTCTTTGAACAGTTTGGAAAAGGATAATCAACCTCAGAGCCTAACTAGAAGCTGAACTGAATTTCAAAGCCTAAACATTTAATGTGCTCTGATTTACACTTGCTGAAAGGCTTAAGACATTCAGATTGCTTATGTATGTATCATCATTCATAGGCTTAAAATTTAATTTTACCTTGCAATATTTCTGTTGGTGGAGCACTGACTTACCACCTGGCCTCAGTCACACTTCTTAGAATCAGATTAACACAGCAATCACCTCATATCATTAAATAAATTTCTTCTAACAATAGAAACACCGTGTTATGTTATTGATATTAATTACATATGATTTGTTGGTGATTGTGTACAAAATGTTATGATTGAAATATTATAATTGGTTCATTGATGATATTGCCATAATACCTGACACAATGATTTCTAGATTTCCTATGAAGGATGATTATGTAATAGATGTCATATAATATATGTGAGGGTGGGGATAGGTGAGAATTTTGAACTTATTTTGAAGAGTTAAATTAAAGACAGCAGAATGTCATAATATAATTACAATTTCAATTTTTTTCTCTGTACTCAGCACACTCATTACATAATAATTGGGAAATTCTGACTATTGTATGTTTGCAAAACAACATATAATTTATCTTTCTAGAGAACATGCTAGAGATTTGATATGTATAATTACCAAATTTTATTTTCCTTCCAGGCTTATTATCTCTGGCTAGAAAAATCAGACAAATAAGTGGTCTAATTCTTACTTTCAACTACCTGAAAGAGGATTTGGAAAGAAGATTGTTTTTCATGAAGACATTAATGTTATCTGATGACAGGTTTGTAAGATGAGAATTTCTCAACAGGGAACTTGAGACTGAAGTCTGTAGTTATCGCAGCTCTTATTAGGTGCACAAGAGGGCTAATGAGTTCATTTCTGAGCTGCCTCATTTTCCCAAGGATGCTGAATCACCACATGTCTCATAGCAGGAATAGTTGAAAGGCACAGATGATTTGCAGGTTAGACTCGCGGTCCACCCTACTTGGAGGTGCATGTCATCCCCAAAGCATTCCAGTTGCACATCAAAATTGGACTCAAACAATATTTTGTTATTGTTTTAATAAAATTCTTTCTTGCACTCTTAAAGTTTCTACCTCATACAAGTTACAGACAGAATTACAAAACTGGCATTCTTTATTCACAAGTGACAGTGAGGATGTGACAATTAGTTCTACTCTTGATGACCATAATGGCTATTCCAAAATACATTTTGAATGACAAATGGTGCTATTGAATGATAACCAGGGACATTTAGATTATTAGTAATTTCTGTCCCTGCATATGGTTTCCTAGATCCTAAACAATGGGGATAATGATACCAAAGTTCCTGGTGATGGGTCGGTCATTTAGTGATATTCTTTGTTAAATTTATTAAAGGACCACCTAACACTACAAATTACATAAAATACTTGAAGGATGTACCTGACTTGTTCATTCATAACACCTTGTATCAAGTCATTTAACTAAGAAAACGTGTTTTTAATGCAAGATGCATGCTTGATGAGATTTTACTAAATGAGAGTGATTAAGTTCTGCATTTAATGAAAGTTCTGAAATGATTAAAGTGTCCACTTTGTCCATCCCTGTGTTGGCCATCCCTTGTCTGAGTCAATTCGAGGTGTCAAGATAATGTAAATGAATATTCCATGTAAAGAAAATGCTCACATAATGAAGTTCTTGACCTTTTAGCTTGAAAGAAGTATAACTACTTCCAGCCAGCAGTTTTCCTAAAACAAAATGTCTCAGTGGTTCTGATTATCTTTTCTATAGGAAATATAGAAAAAGAAATGATAGCCCACATTCAGTATCCTATATTACCTTCAAGTGCTCTGTTACTTCTATTTATGCATATTCCAGCTACCTACTTAATGCTAACCTGATACCTAACCCTCCAATAATTGTTCATTCACTTCCTGCCCCCTGGGCTTGTGAGGCATCCCTACAAGAGATGCTTGTGCCACATCGATGCAATTAGAAATGTCCAGGCTCTTCATGACTTCTTAGTTCTCTATCATGCTTCTCTCACAAGATACCACTGGAATATATGGGTCAAGCCAGATAATTCATCATACTGTGCTCATCTGTTCCCCCAGTGCTTCCGACATCATTAAACCTCTAAGCCCATGCTTATCTTACAAAGTTTAATTGTCAGAAAATAACTATGAATTCACATTGTTAGAAGTGAACATGTAGAATTGATAAGCTCTTTCTCCAGATATTAAATTAGAATACGAGTCTTATAGATGCAGTGGTTGAGGGGCATCTTCCCAAGGTCTTATTGGTGCCTTTGTGAACCTCCACCTGACACTGATGAGTTTTAGTTGATTACCATCATTTATGTCCATCCAGAGTCCTACACTGAGCCCTTTCTTGGTGAAAGTGAGCTTTGTTGACAGCAGTATTTTTTAAAGAAAAGAAAAATAGCAGATTTTTCTCATTTATCTCTTGCTCATTTACTCTAAGTATCATTATCTTCACTAACACTGACAGCACTACCAATTATCCATCCTGTGTCTATGACCAATCCCTGACAGATTACAGCCCATTCTTAAAACATCTCTGTAGAAGTACCATTATTCTCCTTTTAATAACAAAGAAAAGGACAAAAGAAGTAACTTCTTTGCTCACACATTTTATAAGTAGGACAATAGTTTGCAAATGTGTGCTCCATCAGGCCATACCAGAGTCCCTGTAATTACACGTCTTCAGCAAAACTGTATTGCCAGAGTTTGTCATTTTCAGAGGCATCTGCTTTTAGTCTGCCTGTTTGCATATCTATCACTTTATTGTTTTTTGCTCTATTTTTCTCATCTGCAAGGAAGGAAACACCCCAGCGAGTTCCCCATTGCACATCATCAGACACTCGGCATAACTACTTCCTGCTTATAATCATCTCCTTTCTCTTCAGGGAGGAGGATAGCCTACCAGATTCAATCTCTTCCCCCCCCCCCCCCCCGCTGCAAAAACTCCCCCAACACAAGCTTCTCTCTGCCATTCACACATTCAGGGCATGTGCACAGCAGGTGCCTCACAACCAGCAACTTCAGAGTTTTGATTTCTTAAAGCCCTAAATATTCAGTGTTGCCCCATTGGGGGAAACAGTATAGTTTGAAATCCATAATTCCTAAAGAGGCATAGATATATGAACAACAGAAAATCAAATATAAACTTTCAATGTAATATACTGACATTTGAAGAAAAATTACCTTGCTATGATCCCATGAATTGATATTATTTCCTATAACACGACTGAGGATTTTTCTGAACCACTTTTTCCAGTTCAGCCTGATAATGCCTGTAATACTTCTCATTTCTAAAAATATTTTTCCATTTAAGCCACTTAGTTAAATACCTCATGGTGTTCAACTGTGAAGTATTAGAGTCATTTTGTATTTTAGTTAGCATCTCTCCTCCCCCCACCTCATTATTATTCTGAAGGATCCCATATAATGTGCCTTAAGCAAATCAAAGAAAGTTTTAGATGAACGTATTTTCCAGCCTCAGAAGTTGCATGTCTTCCTGTGACATTTTAAGGGTCATCTGGTGAATAGCACAAAAAGTGTTCTGTGCATGAAAGAGCATTTGCTGAACATACACTTTGTTTCTCAGAAGTCATCAAAGATTTGATGCTCTCTAATATCCATATTCAGGAGAAATGTGTATAGTCAAATACCTATTTATACAAAGCACCACATTTTCTACTTGCTGTCTATTTGTCCTTCACATAAACTTTAAGGAGTGAAAGCATGTACTCATCCCCATGTTGACTTGGCCTGACTGTTTCTCTGACTCTCAGCCTCTGTGCTTCACCAATTACCTCCTTTTCTCCCTCCCCAATGAAAGAGTTAAGAGTGTTCACAGCAAGTGATAATTCAACATCAGCCACCCATCTGCCCAGTCATTATAGATGCCATAAGAAGCTTGAGGTTTCAAAGGGAAGCACAACACTCCTCTCACCCTCAAACTTTACTTTCAGTCTAGTGAGAACCACAGGCAGGTGAACAAATCCTTGTAGAACTGTGTTTGAAGTACTAAATAACAAATCTTTAAGTGTGACAAGGAATTAGCTCAAAATGAACAGCTGTCTTTTCCCCTGGAAAAGCAAGGGGAATTGATGGGAAATGTCATTCTGTATATGTTTCTCATACTGGTTAGTGAATAAAGCACTGTTGGCCAATAGGAAAGTAAGATAGGAGGGACTAGGAGACAAGGAGGAAAGAGGAAGTGGAAAAGAGGAGTCAAGATGGAGAGTCTGGAGAGAACAGAACGGCCATTCCTCTGCTCTTGGTAAGACCACGTGGAAATACATAGAAATGGGTTAATAATTAAGATAGAGCTAGCCAATAAGAAACTAGTAACTGGCTAACAGGATTATATCAAATACAGAGTCTCTGTGCATTATATGGGGCTGGCACGGCGGCGGGACAAGACTGGCGGCGGGAGGAAAAACCATACTCGTTACAGGAAATATTGGCGGGAGAGACTAGAGAGGAGATGAAGAAGGACGCTAATGATCTATAATATTTCCACAAATCTAAGCTTAATTGACTGAGCTATCCCAGCCTCTCTTTGAAACTCCAGATTCCCCAGGAATACAATATTGAAACTGCCCTTCCCAAACTTCCTTTGGACCTCAACTTAAGGAATTTAAAAAAGGCTATTGTGACTCTTGGCCTAATGTTTAACTGTGGGGATATCTTGTTTATTCTTTAACAAATAAAGCTTGCCTGAAGATCAGAGGACAGAGCTAGCCACTAGCCAACCATGGAGGTTTAGAGGTCTGTACAGACAAACAGGAAGTGATATGCCTCGGCAGAGAGAGGAATATAGGCAGGAGGAGACAGGAGCCTTGTTTCTTTTCAGTCTGAGGATTTCATAGAAGATCTCTAGTGGATGGCTGCTCTGCTTCTCTGATCTTTCAGCTTTCACCTCCTAATATCTAACTCTGGGGTTTTTATTATTAAGTCCAATTAGAACTCATGCTACACTTCACTGTTACTGTAGATAAAATGGGAGTCAGTGTTTTTTTTGTTAGCCAAGGAAATAAGAGTTCTGTGATTTCTGCCTTCCCTTCTTCACTGAATTACAGTTCTCTTGGACTTAGGTTTCTTTATTATAAGGAGACAGGCAGATGCTATTTAAAGATAGTTAATGTTATAAATGCATAAGAACAGCTACCACTGGGAGTCAAAGACCTGGGTTCAAATTTGTGCTTAGCAATCAAAAAGCAAAACAGTGTATGTGTCTCTGCATTTAATATCCTCACCAAATAAACAAAGCCTTATCTATGGGACAAGCAATGAGAACCAGCCCCTACATGGTATGATAATGACTTAGGCTCTGGGAAGGCTTCCTTCCTATAAGTAAACTTACTCCATCAGTAGAAGAGAAAAGGTGGAAGCAGCAGTTTTGTGGTTGTTAAAAGGACCAATCTAATGTTTCAGGACTCTGTGAACATGAACATAATGCTCCTTGGATAATTTTTATTATTACCATGCATACAGCAAAAGTATTTTTAACCATGCTGAATAGTCTGCCATATATCTAATATTTTCTACAATGCAAATTCATATCTAATGATGTCTTTGTAGACTATATGTTCACCAACAACCAGAGAGTGAGAGTGACACTCAGTAAATAGCATCAATAGTCATGATTATAATTTTTATGGACAAATGCAGTTTTCTCCATCCAGTCACTGCTGCAATCTAAATCTTGCCATTGCAGTAATTTCCTGGTGTTTCAGGGGAATGTCAGGAGATGTTATGCTCTAATTAGGGTGTACTTTACTTCAAGCTGTGAGTCAGACACTACCAAGGATCCTGGATGTCTTCAAAGTCTATCTTCCAGGTTATTAGGAGGCACATCTAGTGTCAAGCAATGTAGTATAAGCAGGTACTACACATAGTGTGCTACATACAGGTCAGGCATAGTAAAAAACAGATGATAGAAGGGTAGTCACTGCTGATAGTCAACCTGTAGCCCCTAGCAGTCAGGTAGAATATGAAAGACATTAGACTAGAAAATAAACATGTTTCCATGGACTGGTAGAAGTTGTGTGTTTTATATGTGAAGTAAGAATATTTTCAAGTATTGGATGATTTGTCATTAATGCATACAAACCTTTATTTTTAGGGAAGCCCTACTTCCAGTGACATGAATATACTAACCAACATCTATATTCCACCAAGATCTGACTTATATTTGTTAGACATCAACCACCTCCTCCACTGTACTTTTATTTATACATGAATCTCTTCAGTTCTTTTTAACAGCATAGAGTAATGGGTAATCTGAGGTTCATTATTACTTACTTTTCTTTTTGTTGTGAAAAAAATGACAAAGGCAGATTAAAGAATAAAAGATGAAAGAGAAGGAGGGAGGGAGGGAGATAGGAAGGGAGGAAGGGAAGGAGGGAGGATAGAAGGGTAGGAGGAATGAGAGTTTATTTTGGCTTACAGTTTGAATATAGTACATCATAGCAGGTGAAGTGTGACAACAAGAATATGAGATGACAGCAGAAGCATTCAATGACAGCAAGAACTTGAGGTGGCATCAGGAATGTGCTATGGTTGTTCACATTGGATCCTCAATTAGGAAGCAGGGAGATGAATACTAGTACCCATTTCACTTTGTTCTTTATGTTTATTTTTGGACCTCAGCCCACTGAATTTAGGGAAGTTCTTTTCTGTTCCTTAAGCCTTTCTGGAAGCACCCTCATAGACACACCCAGAAGTTTCTTTCCATGGTAATTCTAAGCCTCATCAGGTTAACAATGAAGACTAATCACTAGACCCCTGAAGTCTGATCCATGATTTACTATCTTGTGTGATTTGGGAAAAGTTGATTATTTCACACAAATACTAGCTTTTTAATCTTTAATTTCATAATTAATACTATTGTTTTAGACACTTTAAAGAGAGAATAAATGTCACTACCAAAAGTCATGTTGATATTTGATTCCCAGAGTGAAGAATTAAGAGGCTGAGAACAGCATGATTGTGCTATTTGGATGCAGAATATTTGAGATGCAATTGAGTTAAAATGACTCCACAAAGCTGGGACCTTAATCCCATAAGAAGACTTCATAAGAAAACTGGGGGAAAACTGATTCATGACAGTCATCTGTGGTCATATCTTGCTTGTATAAATAAAGCCCATCTGAAGTTCAGAGAATAGAGCTTGCCACTAGCTAAACATAGAGGTCTTGAGGTCTGTACAGAGAGACAGGAAGTGAGCTAGCTGGGCAGCCAGCTGTTTCTGTCATTTCTCATATTATTTGGAAGTCATTTGCTCAGAATTTCTGTTTACTCAGTTAATATTTATTCCCTTATTGGTCTCTGAGGCAGCTGAATACTAGATAGTATAGTTATAGTCTCCTGGCTAACCAGACACAGTAAAGAAACTCGCTAAATATGTGTTAAGTGTAACAGGTTTGAAAGACATTAAAAGATAATTTGATAATTTAAATTGGAATAGAAAGTAAATTAGGTAGAAGACTTTAGACTCATCAAGAAAGAATAGATAATGGAGTGTTTTCTCTGAATTTGTTAAATGCTAATGGAATAGGCATTGTTGATGTGCTTATTTCATATATATATATATACATATATATATATACACACACATATATATGTATATATAGTAAATAGTTTTCTTATATTAGTTATAACTTTTTAATTTTTCTGATATGTAATGATCAGATACGTAGTGATATCTTGCTTGTACAAATAAAGCCTGTTAGAGAATGGAGCTTGCCACTAGCTAACTATAGAGGTCTTTAAGTCTGTACAGATAGATGGAAAGTGAGCTAGCTGGGCAGACACAAGATATGAGTCAGGAGAAACAGGAACTTGCTCTCTTGTCTGCTGTAATGCTAAGTAGGTAACATATGGCTTTCTCCTTCTCTCTGATCTCTTAGTATTTTCTTCTATATCTGACTCTGGGTATTTATTATCTAGACCAATTAAGAATTCCATTTGCAATCAATGTCTTTCAATACACCATGCCCTTCCTTACACTGGGGCTATATAAAGACATGCCGTGAAGAATGTCACTAGATAAGTTTGTCCTACGTAACCTTACCAGTTTTGATGGTTCAGGAACAGGAAACTGACTTGGGATTTATCTTTGATGATGGTTTGAACATGGGTTTAGATGAGGATTTTCGTTGTTTGAACTTCTTCTTAGACTCAAACAGAGAAAGTTATGTTTTCTTATGAATTTTGCCAGATATGAAGCAGAATAGCTTAAAATCTGTTCATAGTTAAACTTTAAAAGTAGATTTTTTTCCATAAAATGGAAGTGACCCGAGTGCTTCTTACATGAGGACTAGCTTTTCTGGTACCAGGAAGTGTCATAAAGCACCTAAAGAAGGAAGGCAGCCAATAGTCCTACCCTGATATGATAACATCATGGCATGAAAACCCTAACGGTGAAGTAGTACTATGCAACATTGGTCTTGGTGATAACCAACAGCTCTGTAATCAGACTTAAGATGTACTCAATAAGAGGAAAATCATGCCTGTATGGAAACCTACCCAATTATTCAGGACTAGTGAAGTTGAAACTTAGACAACTATTAAGGACTAGTGAAGTTGTTAACAATACTCTAAGCATTTGTCTTTATACCAACAGAGAATTGTAATCCTCACCTCTTATCGAGGAAACTTCTCTTTGCAACAGACAGAAACCATATAGACAAACACAGTCAATCAAAATTTAGAGTTGTAGAGCCCAGTTCCAAAGCATATGTCTACAAACATTCCTGCACTTAACCATCATGGAACATTGCAGAAAAGGGAGGAGAGATTGCAAGAGCCAGAAATTCAGGGAGTTTGCTGTGAGCTTGTGTTTTCTAATAATCTCAGACACTACATCCATAAAGTCTTACCAACATGACCACCTAAAATGTGAGCTAAACAAAAGCAACAACAATAGATGTGTATTTGGTTGCAGGGAAAGATCACAAGGCTTTAACCCTACACAAAGAATTACAGACACCTAAGGAATGCTAAGAGTAGGAGAAATAGTCTTCCTCAGGAAGAGCACACCAATTGGGTATCCAATACCAAATGGTCATCCCTGAGAACTTGCATGCAATTAATAATGTACAGAGTAAGTAGGTCATATGTTTTAATTTATTTATTGGTATGTGTGTATATACATATACACATATGCATATAACAACAAGTAATGATAAAAGAGGTCATGATTTTCAAAGCAAGCAAGAAGGGGTATATGGGAGGATTTGATGAAGGAAATGGAAGAGAGAAATGGTATCATTATATTTTAACTTCAAAAGAAAAGAAAAAAGTGAATTCAGACTCAATTAAGTGTTCCCGTCAGCACTGCCTCAAGACAAGTCAAAAACTTAGGACACACTCCTCTTTTCTTACACTATCAGGTGCCTGTGAGCAGCCACTGTATTGCCTTTATTATCGAGGAATCAAAAATAATTCCTGGGTATAGACTCCCAAGACCCAGGGTCAAAGAGTTTAATGAGTAATATACAACTAAAAAGTAGAAGAACATGAGCTCTATCTGTGTGGTAAATGTGCTAAACACTGAGATTTTAACTAAAGAACAGACAGACCCCAACCAGTTCAGCATCTACAGTACCAAGAGAACATTCTGAAAATCGCATACATATAAGTGAACCTGCACATACATACACTTGGTGCTACAGTATACAGCAGACCGGGCTCAGGTTCTTAGTACTTTAGTAGTTAGTACTAGGTGACATATAGTACCAAGAGAACGTTCTGAAAAGAGCATACATATATGTGAACATGAACATACATATTTCTGCTAATATTGCACTCGGTGCTACAGTATACAGCAGACCTGGCTCAGGTTTTTAATACTTTAGTACTTAGTACTAGGTGACCTAAGTTGAATGAATACTAGGGTTGGACACCAAATTAAGGTTAACTTTCTAGTATACAAGTAGTTTTTAATTTAAGTGCATTCGGTGTGTGTTCAAAGACATGTTGCCAGGTCCAGCCTTTTCCCTGGCAGATATTAACAAAAATTGCCCAATGCCCCTGTAATTTTTTTTCTGATTTCCTTTATAGATGAGATGTTTCTCTTTGAGATAATTGGTCCTGAATCATGGCCATAAAATATAATACAAATATAATAAAGTCCATGCTCTTCCATATATTCTCACTTTAGATTGTTTGCTTCTCTTTCTGAATAGAAAGCAAATGCATGCATACATGCACCATAAGTAATTAGGGTAGCTTTTCAAATGTTGAGCTAGTTTTACCAAAGCCTGCATAATTGTAGAATCTTTAAGCCTCAAAAAGGCAAATGGATGATTCTTGTTCCTCCTTTCTCAGGAGAATAGAGCCTTACCTTTTTCAGTAAGTAAAAATGCAATAAAGCAAAAATGGTGAATTAAATGCAAATGCCTCCACTGGTTGGGCTATTCCCTTCTAACACAGTGTTGTTTCTTAGCCAGGAGTCAATCTCCTTTTGGAAGAAATATACATGGCTCTGGGATCCATGCCAACTTGGCATCAAAAATCCTGTGTGGCTTTTCTCAGTTGCCAACATCTTTGTCTCCTCCTCAGAGAATGGAGGGAGAGAAAGGGAAGAGAGTGGGAAAGAAAAGAGAAGACCTTTCTTTAGCTGCTTTCCTGTAATTATGGAGAAATACTTAGCTTGCCTTTTCTCGTATTTTGCATGTCTGAAACACTCTGGGGTGGGGAGAATGAGGTACAAGCCTCTAAACACATTGCTAAGTACAAAATACCTGTGAGTAAGTGTGCTGCTCAGTTAGAATGTATGGTAGAGGTTAGAATGGCTTCTCTGCCAGTGTATTTGCTGAAAGTAACTGGTTCTCTTTACCCTGGATGCAAACACACTGATGCACTATCTTCATCCTTGTATATGCCCATCTCTTCGTCACTATTATACCTCAAATTATATCCACATTCCATTTATCTGTGTCAATCTTCTCATCCATCTCAGACATTTTGGCCTAACTTTCAAATTAATCTCAAAGGATACCAGTTCATGAAAGCTTTCAGTACATGAGTCACATGACCAGCTAGATATTTTCCTGTTCTTTTGACAGTGTTGTGTTTCATTGCTCTATTTTCTGCATCACGGAATTAATGATGCACTATTTATTGTTTGCCCCCAAGAGTCCATGATTCCATTGGATGGCTTATTTGTTTTTATTTTTATTTATTTACTCATTTGTGTGTGTGAGAGAGGTGGGGGGGGGGGAATGTCACAACAGCTGTGTGGAGGTCAGAATTTGTTCTCCCAGTTTTGTTTAGATGTAGGGTGTCTCTCAATGTTTCCATTATGCTAAGAACTCCAGGATAACCATATTATGAGCATCCAGGGAATTCACCAGTGTTTGCAAGGTTGCAAGCTGTAGTAACAACACAATTGCAAGATGAGCATCCAGTGCTCTATGGTGCATTGTGCACTAAGCTAGCATGTTCAGCAGGTTAGCTGTATTGATTTTATTTATTTGTCCATTAGCACACTCCCGATTGCAAGCCAAGAAGCATCTATGTGAGCATGTCAGCACTCTTGGCATAGTGATACAGCCTCCAGAACATCCCTGTATTAATTCCTCAGTTAGGGAATCAGATTGGGGAAAAAAAGCAAATAATGTCCTCAAATTATGAAAATAACTTACATAAAGTAGTTTCATGAGTCCTTTGGGAAAGAATAATGAGGACCCTCAGGGATCCTAGAATACACTTTGAAAAATGCCATACTAAATGAATGTCTCTAACACTGTTTAACAATTAGAGCAGTGTGAAACAATGAAGCGATTAAATACAAGGGCATTGAAATCCATGGGTCTGGGACTCAGATCTCCACTCTTCTATTTCCTACTTGTGCCCTTGAGTTTCTAATAATTCATGCATTAATAGGAGTAAATGGCAACTACTTGTAACATTGGCATTAATACTAGATGGTTGGAAGAAGCTGTGTGTCATTAATATTGCAGTAATAACAAAGTACTTGATTTTAACTTAAAAAATACCTCTAGCATCAAGTAATGTTATTTAACTTTAACTTGTGTGGGTAGAGAAGTAAGATGATTTCAAAACAGGCAGCAAGCGCATCCCAGTTATTGAGGTCATTGTTCAGTGATTGTCTACAATGTTAATGCCTGGAAGAATAACATGCATCAGAAACATAAGAGTTGGGGAGGGTTGGTCTGAACATTGGGCTTTTTGTGGATTCATTTTTTATACATTAAGAGCCTTTTTATTTAAAATAGAATGTATTACCCCTCACACACTCCACAGGGGTGGAATGGGAAGGGAGGATGGCCAGGGACATGGGAGGGAGGGTGGCAGGAAAGAAGGGAGAGAGGGAGGGAACTGGGATTGATATGTAAAATAAGAAAAATAAATTAAAAATATTGTGTCCAAATTACATAAATCCCTTTCAGAAGAGAATTTGAAAAATGCCCCTAGAATAGTAGTAGCACAAGAACCAACAGAGGTGTTTTTAGTAGACAAACAGCTGTAACTAGTGAAAAATCTCTAAGTAATTGCAAAGTTCTGGAAATAGCTGCAATAGTCAATAAAGAAGCATTTCATTTAAAAATCTAGTAAGGCACTAACTAGAAACTTTACACCTATTGAGTAACACTCTTGGTACTGGACGCACTCTGTACACTACTATAGGAGAAAGGTAACCATCAGTATCTCCCAGCTACAAACACTACTACCTACAACAGTGACCTGATTGCAAAATATAGTGAAGCAAAAGTGGCACAAATGTTAGGGGAGTAACCAACCACTTGCTAATTCTATTTGTGGTTTGCTCCATGAGATGGAACCCAAACTTGGCACTGATAAAGTGGTCAAAGACCTTAAACTACATAGGTCATGGGTTTTGAGTAAATCTTACTATTATTATCTGGCTAAAGAAATATAGAAATAAAGTGATTTCTAGTGGCATATTGCCCTACTCATCAGTTATCATCAGAGGAGCTTCTTCCTGAAGTAGGTGGGTACTAACACAGAGACCCAAATTGAATAATAATGAAGAGAGAGTGAGATATTTTGGAGCATTCAGTACTACAAAGGATGTCTCTATGAAATCTACTTCTCAAGGCTCATGAATTTATGTGGGTGATATGGAAAGATTGTAGAGCCACAGGTATTGAGGGACCCTAAGGAAATATCATCTATGGACACAGGAAGACTGATGCACATATAAACTCAGAGGAATTATAGAAACATGCACAGAGCCTTGTACATTTAAGTCAGGTAAACCCTAGCTCTAAGAAGGGGAGAGAGATATATGCTCCCACCCCTAACCAAGAAGCTATCTGCAGTTGTCTCCCAATTGCAAAGGGAAAAATCTGTTTTCCCTAATGGACTCTCACTGAATATATTAGCCATAGAAAGGACTGTGCTTTGGTAGGTGTAGGTAAGGATACAGGATTCCATCCTCCCCAGTCTTCTTAGTTGAGGGTTATAGTACCTTGCAGAAAGATTCAGGCTGTGTCTCTAGTTGGTGTCAGAGTTCTTATGGCCAAGCACTGGACCCTTGATTGTCCTAATCAGGTAGGCTTTGGAGTAACTCTTCAATATAACAATTGAAGAGACAACAGTAAAAGTCAGAGAAGAAAGATATATTCAGAATGACCAAATTGAGGAGAGGACTACATAGGAATGCCCACTGATCTTTAATTATGTATTCCAGTCTTGACATGAAGTTTATGTTTAAATAGAAGGAAAGCAATATGTATAATAAAGCTGTCCAAGTCTTCCTATAGTCTCACAGCCAAAAATGGGGACACAGTGTCTCTTTTTTATACCATTTTCACTCTTGGGAAGACAGTAGCATCAGATTGCTCATTGGTTTCTCTTCCTAAACCAAGATCTCCTCATAAGAAGAAGTATAATCTTAGGTGTGATATAATGAGAATAAAGTGTCATCAAATGTTCTGTGTCTATTTTGCTTATAAGGTAGAGAGTGTATGTCAGGACAGGCAAGCCAAGAAGACCAGAGACTACCTTCCCTTTCATTTTTATACTAATGAATCCTATGGTGTCATTGCTTGGGAAGTAGGTTGTCCCTCCTCTCAATTTCTGACCAGTAGTTGGAGTTCTGTTAACAAGATGGTAAAGACTGTAAGAATGTCCTTGAGACTAATGTAGGACGCTAGAACAAGTCTCCAAAAGAACTGACTTTATTTGGAACAAAATGTGAAATACTTCAAGCTTAAGAGTACCATTGAAACAGTTGTGGTAAATATACAATACAAAGAAGCAATGGATCAGGGTAAAAAGAGAAAAACACACAAAATGAATCAGCTAGAAGATTATGAAAGAGCTAGGGGGAGCAACAAAGTCTTAGGACAGCTATCAAATACAGATTCAAAGGTGACTTATCTAAAGTAGCTTGGCCTCACATTAGTTGGACTAGGAAACAATTTATGTTCTTATGAGTACTGGTCTTGTTGAAAGCAGTTAAGCTGCCAATTGGCAATTATCAGAGGATAACAGCTTTTTATGACTCTGACAGTGAGCTTAACAGAGAAATCAGGGACAGTTACAGGTAACAGTGATAAAACTTTCATTCCCTTAGTGACTGGGACAACATCATAGGCTGAGCCAACTGAGGAGAACATCAGAGGATGAACTTTGTGGTAGAAATAGACTCATGATAATAGTGCATCTGAGACACAAAGCAAATCAAATAAGCAACAATGAACACATGAAATAGTCAAGAGTAGCTATAATACAGAAGGCAAAATGGTGTTTTAAACAAAACATACTGTCTTACTCTCTCTTGCAGTTGCTGTGATGAAACACTCTAACAATAATGATATAGGAATAAAGGAGGCTGATACCAGTTCACAGTTCAACAGACAGTCCATCCTGGCATGGGAGCCAAGGCAGGAGCAGCTTGAAGCAGGTGGTTACATCATCTAGTCAGGAGAAGAGGACACATGCATGGCATTTGCTTTCAATGAAGTCCTGAAATACTGCTGCTTAATTTGAGCTAGGCCTTCTTTCCTCCATGAACTGAATTAAGATTATCCCTCACAGGCATGTCCAGAGGTTTTTGCCCCAGATAGTTCCAGGTTTTGTCAAGATGACAGTGAATACTGACCTTAACATATACAAAGACACAAAAAGGTCAACAAAAAGATGCGAGAAGGATCTTGAAATCAGCAAACTGATTTCAAGAATGCCCAGGTAGGAAAATCCCATAGCCCGTATAAAAATGTCCTGGTGGGAACTGCTGCATGAAGTCCCTGAAGCTCTGCTTGAATTGCAGAATAAATCAAGAAATAAATTCTAGTAACTGAACACAACTATGTTTAAAGACCAAAGGAAAAAATAGAGGACAACATTTTCTCGTACTGATTTAAGAGAAAAATGAAAATAAAATATTTGGTTACTGAAAAGCACTGTAACAAAAATGAAAAGTTTTATTAATTAGTGTTATTGAAGCAGGAATCAGTAAATTTCAAAACAGGATTTATGCAAACAGATTTTTAAGAACATGACCTGAATGAAAAAATAGAAACTAATCTTCAGAATGATTTTCATTAACCAAAACTTCAGTAGCATAGGATCATGCATGAGAGTGTATGATGACTGAAGAAAGGAAGAGAATAAGCAGCCAAATGAGAAGTGGCTGAAAACATCTCTGTTTCATTTTAAAAATTAATGAATTAATTTTTATGTGTATGGGTGTTCTGCCTACATGTTCATCTGCACCAAATGCTTGCAGTGCCTATGGAAGCCAGAAGAGGGTGTTTGATTCCTTAGAACTGGAGCTACAGATGGTTTTGAGTAGCCATGTAGGTGCTTGTTCTTCTGGAAGAGCAACCAGCTACCTCTCCAGGTGAGAATGAAATCTTACACTGGAGGCAAAACATTCCCTTGTATTTGCCTGAAAATGATTATGCATACAAAGAGATACACAGACATTTCATGGCAGTAGCATCAGAAAACAAACAGTATCTTCAAACTAGTCAAAGGAAACAGATCATTCCATAGAAGAAATGGTGCTGTGAGTACACTTCTGCAGAAACGTAGATGGACATGTTTGTGGAAAGTCTCAGTGTCAGAATTTCTATTCTGATTTTGTTAGCTGAAACTTGCCAAGTAATCCTAATTACCCTTAATAACTTAGTGTTGGCATACAGATTTATTTTTCCATACTTTATAACTAACATGAAATCTCAGATCACCTATTCTGTATCAGAGTAATTACATCTATGTATGGATATATAGACATACACTGATATACATAAATATACACAAAATAACTAAAACATGGCTAAAGAGAGGACCACATAGTTCACACAGTTCACTGGAAACAGATAAAGGGTGACATAGCTGCACAGTCTCTAAAATATTGGGTTACAAACCCAGTGACAAAGCTTCTGGAAATATAAGCTCTGCTTCTGAATGCCAGGGCTCAATTTGGCCTTCGAATTTAAAAGTCGTAGAGGTGGAGTGCTGAGTTTAGAAAGACAAGAAAATGGATGAATGGATGAATGGATGGATGGGTGGGTGGGTGGATAGATGGATGAATGTATGGACAGACAGGCAAACAGATGGGCAGAGAGATAGACAACAATGCCAGTAGGTTATAATAGCAGTATGGACTAAGCTGAATTGAAGCCCCAAGGACAATTGGGAGTTTTCAGCTTGATAGTCTATTGTTGTTGACACAATGCAAGGTGAGTGGGTGTCACCACCATAGCAGTGTTACATATTCTCTCTTTTTATGTATTGCATGTTAAAGAGATACACTATTTCTTCAGTTCAATATGCTCTCAGGCCGGGTTTTCCTGATACGATTGAAACCCACATTGTGTTCTTATGTTCTCAATCTACTTTGTAAGTACACAAGCAATAGGTATGTACTATTAATAGTGAACTGCTTAGTGGCATATTTTTTTTTACAGGTAGTGCTCAATAAGCAATGATGTCTAGAAGCAAAGGAAGGCCTTGTACCTCAGGGTCATCCAGTCTCTGCATAGAAACACACAATTGAGGGTCATCCTGTCTCTGCATAGAAACACACAATTGAATCAAATGCTGCCTATAAAACAGAGTTCTCCCAGGCAAGACACAGCCTGAAAGCCACTGTTGTATATGGAGTAATTTTGTGCAAGGCACAGGATGATCTCAACAACCAAGACAGAGGATCTAGAATGACAGAGTCAACATCTTTCCCCTAAGATTATCCCTCCTCCTCCTCATGTCCCTGTCTTCTCTTCTTATTTTTAATTATTTTTAGTGTTATTTTTCTTTTTGTGAAACAGTTTCTCAGTATGAACCCAGGCTGGCCTGGAAGTCATGATGCTCTTGCCTCAACTTTCCTTATGGTATATATTTCAGGCTTGCAACAGAATGCCCAGTCCATAACAAATATTATATCCAACAAAACTGTCTTTCAAAAGTGAAAAGAAACTAGACATTCACACAAAAACATAACATAGATTATGGTAACATACATGCTTGTAAGAAACATTGAAATAAACTCCATGGGATAAAAATGGACACCTCAGATAGTATTACAAGTCCTCATGAAAATAAAAGCATGCTAGTAATATAGTTATGTAATTACAAAAGAATATAAATTTATATTCCTTCTCTTTTTTAAACTAATTTATAAAGCTATTTCATTCGATGGTAAGTATGTAATTGTTCTGCCAGGCTTGAAAAGTAACATATTTGACAATAACAGCATAAAGGAGAATAACAGCAAAGTTGTATTCAGTAAGGAAATGACACCAGATGGGATGGCAACTCATATTCTCAAGAATAAATCAAAAGAACTACAAATAGTGTGTAAGGTTAATATAAAATTATATTTTTTCTTGTTTATTCTCTCATCTTTTTAAAATCAGATATGTCAAGTAAAGTAATGTAGTTTTGGATTGTAGCATATATCACACTACACTTGACAATAAAGAACAAAGTGAGGATAAGGAATAATGGATGTATATAAAAATAACCTCCCATATGTTACTGAATTTAATCTAATATAAATTTATTTGTATATGTTTAAAGAAAAAGTGAAACATTTGCTGAAATAAAATATTCCCCAAACATTAATTGAATGTTATGCATTAGTCTACAATAACATGAAACTTTATGTAGTAAATGAACTTCATATTGAAAAATACATGACTAATGATACTATGGCATACACATAGTCATTTAGATTCGAAGACAAACATGGATTTCAGACTGCAATGGTAGCAAGTTATAATTTAAAGAACTAATTAATATAAATGGGAAGGCCAACATTTTGCTAAACAAGTTTTTAAACAAACATGTGCTAGAAATAAACAGGAATATTTTACAATGATAAAATTTTCAACCTATGAGAACATGATGACTATAAACAAATTACACAAACACCCAAATTAGATCCTCACAATGTACAGAAATCAGCTATATTAAATGGAGATTTAACTATCCCCATTTGCAATGTGAAAGATCAACAAAGTAACAGAAGACATAGACAATATTCTAAACCAACTAATCCTACACAGCAACTTCACTCAACCAGAGAAGAAAACACATCATTTCTGAATGGCAGGAACATCCTCAAATAGAGCACATAATAGGAGTTTAAGAGAAGTGAAGCATAAGCAAATTCTTCTATTAGCAGAAACTGAATTAGAAGGAGTTAAGAAAAATTGGAAAACTGATATAGATGAGAGAAAATATTTATTAACCATATCTAGTAAGGAAAGTATATTAAACTAGAAAATAGGACACTTTATGTTCACACACAAAAGTTGTAAATATCACAATTTACACTGTGAAGGGGCATTGAAGATGTCACTGCAGAGAATATATGGTGGTGGAGAATGAGCTAAATCCCATTAAGCATCAGGAACATGCAAACCAGACCACAAGCAGATGCCCCCCTCATACACTCTGCGGCAGTTATGATAAGAAGAACAGATAATGGCAACTGACAAGGATACACAGAAGCTGGGTATCTTACACACTGTCAATGGGAATGAAAAATTCTGTAGACACTTTGAAAAATAGCCATGCAGCTCCTCAGAAGGTTAATCATAGAATTGTCACATCACATCATTCTTCTATCCATAGGTGCATACAGATGAGAATTGGAAAGATATACCCACAAATATTGTTAATAATTTCACCAAGAGAACCATTAATTATATTCCCAAAGTAGACATTACCCAAATGTCTATACATGAATGAATGTATGAAATGTTGTACACCTACAGCACGGACCACCAGACAGAAAGATATACTGCACATGCTACAACATGGTTGTAACAGAAGCAAACTAAGTGAAAGGATCCAGGAAAAACAGCAAGTCACCTACTATATTTGATGAAATGTCCATAATAAACATATGTAGAGAGTAAGAGTGATGGGAGATGTCATTCTGTATATGTTTCTCATACTGGTTAATAATAAAGCACTGTTGGCCAATAGGAAAGGAAGATAGGAGGGACTAGGAGACTAGGAGGAAATAGGAAGTAGTAAGGAAGAGCCAAGATGGAGAGTCTGGAGAAAGCTGTATGCCGCCGGCTCCCCGGTAAGAGAAATACATAGATCAGCAGAAATGGGTTAATAATTAAGGCAGAGCTAGCCGATAAGAAACAAGTAACCAGGCCAACAGCATTGTATCAAATACAGAGTCTCTGTGTGTTATTTGGGGCCGGCGTGGCGGCGGGACAAGACCAAGCGGGAGGCAGAAAAACCGTACTTGTTACAGATGGCGCCCACGTGGCTAGTAACAACTTCCACTTAAAATTTAACAAAAGCTTAAAAAAGGGTTTTAAAAACAAAATAACAGAGTTCCCGATGATCCAACATTCAAAACAGCTTGAACAAGGCAGACTTACAGACTACAGCCAGGATTTCTGCATCTTCTTAGGATCCCCATGACAGCGCCCCCTATCAACAGGAAGTAGTTTGGAAAGAACGACGCCCAAATTCCCAAATATTGTTTATAAATGTTTGTTTTCATTTAAATGGACTTGGTTATAAATGGGTAATGATCGCAGCCAATTATTTTTAAAGGTAAAAATGGAATTATGGTATAGATATGCATAGTTTCTTTTGGAATGGATTTTTATTTATTGATACAATTTAAGGTCAATTTTGTCATATGTATATTTCTCCTCTTGTTTGTATAGCTCATTTAGAAATGTAATGTATAATGTAGTACAGATTATAGATAATTACCTATGATAGTCAAAGCTTAGAGTTTAGTTAGGGTTTTCAAGATACACAGAGATGTATTTAAGATAAATAGTTATTCTTCAAACCTTTCAAAGACCTACAGAATATGGCATTTAAAATGTTTTAGGGTTTTTCTTGACAGTGAGGCACAATTGCTCTTGGTAATACCACCTGCACCAGAAAGGAAGATGGACATTGAGGAAACGCGTTGTGGAGTTTGCTTTCAATATGCAAGGCTAGCCTTTTGGACAAGGCTACTGCTCTTGTCTGGACTGTTTGACTTTGTGATGTATAAATTGGACATACAGGACCCACAGGAAAGTGACTCCTGATTCACGATGGATTCACGAGATCCTGCTTCATGGAAAAGTCTGCGAGACAGTATGTAGGACACAGAAAAAAGTGACTGTCAAACTGCCAATACAAAAAGACAGTTTAAAGTTTCCTGCTTTGCTGAAGAGTCAGCTAGACACACTATGGTCTATGGGCTGAAGATGGAAGATTATAAAAAACTTCGGGTGACCAGGCAGTGAGTTGTCTCTGTCATTTCTAGAGCTTATATTATCCTTCTGTGGTCTTTGAAGGAGTTGAAGACAGATAGTTATGGTTATAGTTTTCCTTAGTTAGGTTTACAGATAAGTTACAAATAGGACTTTGGACTCACAAATATAGGATAGATGATAGAATAGTTTCTTTTAATCTTGATAAATGTTAATGGACTAAATATTGTTAACTGTGATTCTTATTTGATAACTGTTATGTAATATATTTTGCTATGCTAAGGTTAAAACCCTTCTTTTTATTTAGACAGAAAAGAGGAGATGATGGGAGATGTCATTCTGTATATGTTTCTCATACTGGTTAATAATAAAGCACTGTTGGCCAATAGGAAAGGAAGATAGGAGGGACTAGGAGACTAGGAGGAAATAGGAAGTAGTAAGGAAGAGCCAAGATGGAGAGTCTGGAGAAAGCTGTATGCCGCCGGCTCCCCGGTAAGAGAAATACATAGATCAGCAGAAATGGGTTAATAATTAAGGCAGAGCTAGCCGATAAGAAACAAGTAACCAGGCCAACAGCATTGTATCAAATACAGAGTCTCTGTGTGTTATTTGGGGCCGGCGTGGCGGCGGGACAAGACCAAGCGGGAGGCAGAAAAACCGTACTTGTTACATAAGAGTGTATGGTAAATTGTTCCAGGCAGGGTCTGAGAGTAGTAGGATAAAAGTGGAGTATAACTGCTGATGATCTTGATGATGGTAACGCAAAGCTATGAATGCATCAAAGATCTTTGGAATGTATATTTCAAATGGGTAGTTGACATGTGAACTGCATGTCAATAAAGTCAAAAAACTGGTCACTCTAATCTTTTCAAGATGGGAAGCACATTCAAGATTTCAGTTTTCTGTGGCATACATCATTGGGGATTTGACAAAGGGGAAAAAAGCATCAGATGCTTAAAAAATGCATGTTGTAGAAAACAACAAAAGGTTTGATTGCTCAGGAAAACTCCATATATCTCTTCTTTAGTTTTTATGTGCTGACCTGAATATCAGAAATGTAGCTGATGAATAATAGATTGTGATAAAAAAAAATCACAAGAGTCAAATCACACAAGAGTTAAATCCAAATTTGCTAGGAACTTAAAAATTCATACATAATAATTGAACGTATGGAAGTCTGTTGGATGAGAACAATTCACACATTAGTCTTCTCTGCTTCTTTAAGCTACCATGGTTGATGTTTTCATGACATTTCTAGGGTTGTACATCCCAGTGGTACTAAATAATTTAGAATCCTCGTGTTCATTGCCTTTTAAAGGAGGTTAGCACCAATAGTGGGGATGCTGAAAAACAAAAAGCATGTGGGTGTCTGCCTGGAACCAAACTGGGTCATATCTGGTGCCTCACCTAAACTACTAATATGCCTTAATTCAGCAGATAAATATCATCTTAGTCCCCACTGGCCCTTTTCTTTCTTCTCTCCTGATGAGTGTGGGTCCCTCACAATGCATTATTGGAGTTCCTCCTCAGATCTCCTAAACACAACGGAATCCTTTAAGCTCTGAGAAAAAAAAAAAAAACCTGGTTCCTTCTTCATTCATTTCTGCATTTCATTTAAAGAGTTAAGTCTAAGATAATCATTTCTTTCCATCATTCCATGCCTTGGCCTTTAGATCCGTGAATGTTATTCCATGATTTTTACATTCTACATGTTTAGTACAAGGCACACAGATCCATACAAATGTTTGTGGAGTGAATTTTAAATATCTATGACTTCACCATCTAAATCAAAGGCATTAGTGTAGTAGTAAATAAATAAATACACTTATCAGAGAGGACTATTTTTTATTATTATTTTATTTAATTTTATATAACAAAGTCCAATTAAATGAAAACAAACATTTATTCACAATATTTGGGAATTTGTGTATCATTCTTTCCAAACTATCCTGCTGGTAAGGGGCACTGTCATGGGGGATTCGAAGAAGATTCAGAAATCCTGGCTGTAGTCTGTAGGGCTGCTTTTTCCAGCTGTTTTGAATGTAGGATCACCTTGTACTCTGTTTCAGGCGGTCTGGCATGATCAAACCACATTAGTCTGGAAGGAATCCACATCTTTTCATTTTCTGTGGAAACAAAAATAGAAATCCTTTTCCCCAGTAACTTGTCCTTCAACTTAAATTTTGGAGTCAAGGCATTTTTCTTAATTTAATTTATTATTCCCTCTCCTTCCCTTCCTCCCTCCTTCCCTCAATCCCTCCCTCCTTCCTTCCCTCCCTCTCACTCTAACCACCCTCCCCTCCCATCCCCCATCCCAATTCCATATGTAGGGGAATGCCATCCAGTTGGGGTCATGTAGATCTGACAGGTCATGTGAAGTAGGGACTAGGGCTTCTCTCGTGTCTCTAGGCTAAGGCAGTTATCCCTCCATGGGGGATATGTTTGCACAGTCCTTTTCTGCACCAGGGATACATCCTGGCTCCACTGTCTGAGGTCTCTTAGACTGCTCAGTCCTTCTGGCTGAGACCCATATTCAGGGGGGCCTGAGTCAGTCCCATGCTGGCTTCCCAGCTATCAGTCTAGTGGCTGTTAGCTCCTCCTTGTTCAGATAAGCTGTCTCTATGTGTTTCTGCCGCATGGTCTTGCAGAGAGGACTATTTTTGTATAATGTTAGATTCCTTCAGATTCCTTCTCCTATAATAACTACATCCATACCACACACACACACACACACACACACACACACAAAAACCTCCCTTTCCAGTGACTACTTAGAAGATGATAGATAGCAGATAGATAGATAGATAGATAGATAGATAGATAGATAGATAGATGACAGGTAGATGATAGATGATAGATAAATGAACAACACTTACAGCACTTGTCAAAGCATTACTTCCCACAAGAGAAATTTTCTCTTCACTTTTATTTATCCAGGCAATTGTAGAAGCTTTTGACCCAATTTAGCTGAGATAAATGACCCATGATGTGAAATTCCCAACAGTTTAATAATGCATTTAACTCAAAATGACACTTGCTTGCAACTGCCTTTAAGCATGTTGGAGGTGGTATGTGTCTCTTTGAAATGATGAATGCGGAAGAACCAGGCCTGCATAAGAGGCCCCTACTCATGACCCTGGAGAGTGGAAGAGAAAATCCTCTTAAATTTGCCCTCAGCAATTCAGAGCATGAGATTTAATTTAATTGAAAAGATTCATTTCCAGGACTATCTAGTTATAGCCACTGAGGCAGATATAGTGTGAAGCTTTTTGTATCCCATGTAATACTCCTTTTTTATTCTGTCAAACAATTTAAAGCTTTTATTTCTTTTCTTTTGCAAAATGTTGAGTATAAATTTTCTTGTTGTTTAAAATACTTCCATAATCCAAAGAATAATTTATCTAAAGAAATAGTGTTATGTGACATTAAAATCATACTTCATGGAATAAAATGTCAGTTTTACTGTTTTAAACTCAATAATCAATACGGCAATAAAACCAAATTGTTTTTGATTGTGTTTAATATTCTGGTCTTTGGAAAGAGGACCAGAAAAATTCTATTTTCTGACTTTATCCTCTATACTTTTGGAGCCATATTCCATGTTTTACTGTCACCATGTGTTCTGCAGTAGGGTGTTTTGCTACTTAATTTGACAACATAATCTTTCTCAGGCATATTTATAACCCTCAAAGGACATAATAAACCATAAATATTTTCAATTGTTCTATTCTGTAAAGTTGCCTTATTTGACCTTATGTTCTGACTTTGAAAATGACTTTGGGGACAATTTGGTGCCTTAGTTATTGGTATGCAAAGTGACTCAATGGTGAAATTACCAAACAATTACATCTATGCATGAGGCAAGAACAAAGGTTTACTGGGAATACAAATGAACTAAAGGAAGACTTAGGGTCTGAGGTGCAAATGGCAGCCTCCTGAGTTCCAGGACCAATTGCTGCAAGTCCTGCAGATCTGGTCTGTTTTCTACATTTATCTAAAATCTTCCATTGATTTAACTTAGATTTATAGCTATGAAAAAGCATATCTGTATGCACACACAACTGAGAAAGGGATAATGACATTCTAAGAGAAAATTATTCAGAAACCACTAATTTCAAATTCAAGTTTTATTGCAAATTTTAGCCAGTGTCAATAGATGGTCACTTCTGATTCATCACAACCTGTCAATAAATAGGGTGTGTTTAGCCACCTTTGTCCCTATTCTTCAGTGTGCAAGGCTAAGAAGTCTAACACTATTCCATTCCCACCCCCCTCTACCAAACTGTAGAAGGAAACCCCGGCATTTGCCTTTGTTCCACACCCTGGCAGTGTCTAGCTCCCTAATATACTACAGTTTTCACAGGTTGGACTACATCTCAGGTTCCTTATTATCAACAACATTTTTGTCATCTCCAAACCAGATTCAAAATCACCTATGTGTCTTTAATTTTTCCCACATATTTGGCTAAACACTCTGGAGAAATCAGATTATGCAAAGAAAACAAAGGGCTACTATGAAAAAATGAATTTGGTATAGCTCTAAATCCAAGCTCTGTTGCTTGGAAAAGAAATGGAAAACTTAAAATCTATTTTTTATTTATCAATATTATTACCAATATTGGTGTTGTGGTTGGATGTGAAATGTCCATCAAAAGCACCAGCATTTTACAACATGGTTCTCAGTTGATGACAATGTTTATGTTATGAAACTTTTAAGAGGTGAGGACTGCCTTGAAGAAGTACATCACTAGGTGAGTGGGCCCTATGAGTCCATAGCCTCATCCACTTACAGTTTGTTCTCTGCTCTCTTTGTGAAATTGAGATGTGAGTTCTCAGCTCCTTGCTCCTGCTACCATGCCTCTACGGTTACCATTCTACTCTACCACAATGGGCTCTTTTCCTTCTGGAACCATAAGCCAAAATAAATGCTTTCATTTCCAAGTTGCTTTGGGTCATGATATTTTATCACACCAATAGAAAATTGAACCAGAACTAATTATATCTCACACAATTATGGAAGTAATTATATGCAACATCATAGATAGGGTGAAGGGTATGTTTCCCAGGAAAAGTTCTAGTAAATAAAAACAAATAACCCTTACCATGACAATTTTTTTTGAGTTCCTACTAGTTCAGTTTTAGAAAACACACATAAAAGTATTGCTATATTCCTGATGAAGCAGCTTTGTTGAGAAAAGGAAATCTGGATTTTAATAATTTATGTATTTATTTATTTAATTTTATTATTTTATTTTATATAACAAAGTCCAATTAAATGAAAACAAACATTTATACACAATATTTTGGAATTTGGGCATCGTTCTTTCCAAACTACTTCCTGCTGGTAAGGGGTGCTGTCATGGGGGATTCGAAGAAGATTCAGAAATCCTGGCTGTAGTCTGTAGGGCTGCTTTTTCCAGCTGTTTTGAATGTAGGATCACCTTGTACTCTGTTTCAGGCGGTCTGGCGTGATCAAACCACATTAGTCTGGAAGGAATCCACATCTTTTCATTTTCTGTGGAAACAAAAATAGAAATCCTTTTCCCCAGTAACTTGTCCTTCAACTTAAATTTTGGAGTCAAGGCATTTTTCTTAATTTAATTTATTATTTTACATTTTGATCCCAATACCCTCTCCTTCCCTCCCTCCCTCCTTCCCTCCCCTTTACCCTCTCTGCCCTCTCACATGCACTCTAACAACCCTCCCCTCCCATCCCCCCACCCCAATTCCATATGTAGGGAATGCCATCCAGTTGGTGTCATGTAGATCTGACAGATCATGTGAAGTAGGGACTTGGGCTTCTCTCGTGTCTCTAGGCTAAGGCAGTTATCCCTCCATGGGGGATATGTTCGCAAAGTCCCTTTGTGCACCAGGGATATATCCTGGCTCCACTGTCTGAGGTCTCTTAGACTGCTCAGTCCTTCTGGCTGAGACCCATATTCAGGGGGGCCTGAGTCAGTCCCATGCTGGCTTCCCAGCTATCACTCTAGTGGCTGTTAGCTCCTCCTTCTTCAGGTAAGCTGTCTCTATGTGTTTCTGCCTGATGGTCTTGTCCTCTCCCATCTGCATCTGGGTTCTAGTTCGACTCAGTGTTTATGAATGGGTGTTTGATCCTGTTTTCAACAGGCATTAATTGAGGGCTCCATGGAGAAGTTAGTTGTTGATTCTCACTCTCTGGGAAGGGCATTTATGAGCTTTCCACAGAAGCTCAAATTGTTAGTTTGGAGCAGTCTTGTAGTTCTCTAGACCTTTCTATGTGTTCAATTTTATCTTCAAACCAATATTCCAATATTGGCTCCCTCTTTTATGTTCTCTCTGTCTCTCTCTCTCTCTCTTTCCTATCTTCTATTCCTAACTAAGCTCAATCTTCCTGGTCACACATGTTTTCCTTTCTTCCCCCTCATTTTCTCCTACTTCTCTCTCCATTCGCTGTCCCCCCCCCACTTCACCTGAGCTCTGGGGGGACTTGTCCCTTCCCTGTTCTGTGAGGGACTTTATATGAATCTCTTAGAATACACCTTGTATCCTAGTTCCTCTGGTGATTTGAATTATAGGCTGGTGATCCTTTGCTCTAGGTCTAAAATCCATATATGAGTGATTACGTACTGTGTTCCTCTTTTTGTGACTGGGTTACCTTATTCAGGATGGTTTCTTCAAGTGCCATCCACTTGCCTGCAAATTCAAGATCTGGATTTTAAGCACCTGTCTAAGTTATATTAATTAATCTTTCTAGCTTCAATTTGTTTAAACTGAAAAATGAAGGTAAATGAGAGTGAATAAATAATAATGATAATTTCTAATAATCAATAAGAAGTAGGATTGCTATTCTGTGTAGATGTGACTCCTTACTAAGGTTTTCATGGAAATGATAGCTCACCTTTATTGCTATAAGTGTTTCCAAAGCAGATGAAGACAGCTGGGGAATAAGAGGAGAATCAGTATTGTTAATTAAGTAACAATAGTTTTCCCTTTTGTGCATAATACTTTATTATCTCACATCTAAGTTACTGGAAATTCAACATATCTCTTTAACAATAATGTTAAGTAAATATTTAATAATGATAGAATGGGTACATGTACCATGTAAAGTAATAATAATAGTAATAACAATAACAACCACAATAATAACAGTTGTTGCTTTTATGCTGCCAGTACACCCATTTCACTATACTGACAATGCTGGCTCAAATTATGACATTCCTTTTCCAAACAACCCATTGGGGTAGGTTTTAGGATTTTCATTTGCAAATGAGAAAAGTGAAAATTAGAACTCAGTAAGCAACATTTTGGATATTTATGACAAGTATGAAACTCTTAAACTCTACACTTCTTTACTTTAAGTCCAGGGCATTCTCCATGGAGCCTCAGTAGCAACTCAGGATTCATCCACACATTGTCAGTGTAAAAATATCTGTCACAAAAAGCCTGGCTTGAGAAAGCTGAGAAACGTAGACTTTTTCCCTTTTACTTTTCTCTGAATTATACATGAGTTTGGCACTTAAATTACTCCATGTGAAGTTTATGAGTGTAAATTTATATTTGATGTCACTTAATGCATATTGTCTATTCAAATCTAGACCACTCAAAATTCGTATTATCCTTTGCTTGGTAATTAGATTGTATACTGAGAAATATACACTTTCACACTTTCTCTCTCTCTCTTACACACACACACACACACACACACACACAAGCATTGTAATCTGAAAACCCTTCTGATACAAGAACAGCTGGATGGAATGTGAATTACCCTTAGTCACACCCTGTTCCTTGAGTCAGCTTCCATCTCTAGAGAATACTTTTCTCCACCTTCATCCCTTCTTCTTTGTTGTCTTCCTCTCTTTCCTTTTCCTTTTCTCTCTTCCCTTTCTTCCTTCTTCATCAGTCTTGATTCTTCAAGATTATGATTCATTCTCAGTATACTTTTTTTCTACTGCATTAAAGATGCTACTAAATTAGAATACAGAGATAAAGTTTTTAAAAATAATCAAGAAAGATTGTGTCCTGATTGTGTTTGGTTTTGGTTTTGATTTGTTGTGTTATATTGTGCTGTGTTGTGTCAACTTGGCATAAGCTAGTGTTATCTGAGAAAAGGGTACCATACTTGAAAAAATTTCTGCTAAAGATAGGCCTATTAGCTGTCAAGGTTGTGAAGCATTTTCTTAATTAGTGATTAATGCAGGCTGGCCCAGCCTATTACGGTATTACTATCAACCATGAACAGGTGGTCCTGGGTGATATGTGAAAGCAGGTTGAAGAAGCCATGAGCAGTAAGCCAATAAGCAGAGTTCCTCCATGCCTTCTGTTTCAGTTCCTGAATGAATCCAGGTCCTGTCACACTTTGAGTTCCTTTCACTTCTAACTTTCCAAAGTAATAGACTGCTATCTGAAAATGAAGGATGAAATAAATCCTTTTCTACCTAACTTCCCCTTGATCATGGTGTTTAATCACAGCAATCAAATCTCTAAGACATGTTGCTTAATATTTTTCAATCTTTCTTCATTTTTGACAGTTTCATACATATATAAAATGTGTTGTGATTATATATCATATGCTGTGACATTTTATTACCACCCTTCCTTTCCCTTCAAACCCTTCTTCCCAATTAGAACCACCCAGAACATACCATTGAAGAAACGTGCACCTTTGCTCTAGTAACTGTCAACAAACAACAGCTCCTCAGGAAAAGTTTGGCCCTCACAGGCTTCTTCCATTCCTGATGGAATATTGAAGGGTCACATTTTATGCAATTACCCATTTGTACTGTGTGTTTCTTATTGTTATAGCTATGTCTTATCTGAGTGGCAGTGTTCATGACACTCCTCATCATCTGTTTTTTAAATTATTTCTATTTCCTCTTTTTGGTATTCTTTTGCCTTTAGAGATGTTGATAAAAATGTCCCATTTAGAACTGAATGCTTAGCAGTCATTCTCAGAGTCTTGATGGGCCATCGTCTCTACTTTAAATTTCTCCATTTGCAAAAGGGTGTTTCTCTTTCCAGGGAAAAGAATGCCATTATTTTGGAAGTATAAATATAAATATTTAGAATTCAGTTTGACAACATATCTGTTTAGGAAAACAGTGATGGTATGATCTTGCCTTGCTCTTTTGCTTAGAAATTTTAACCAACATACTGTTTTCATTGGAGTGTTTTAGGACACTTCTGTTTGTATTTCCCCATGCTACCTGAAAGCCATGTATATTAGTGGCTCTTTAAATGTTATAAATTACATGAATGTTTAAGACTATCCTTGTTTATGAATCTCTAATTAAATAATTATCATTCTCTCATACCCACGGCCAATACTCCAGTACAGTCCTCCATCTTTTCTTACTTGATGCCCAGTGTTTGTGATTTCCCATGAATTTTCTAAATACTTAATTTGCTTGTTAGAACATTCATTTGAATTGCAATCCAAATCAACTCTACAGTGTAAATGACTGATATACCTATTGTCTTTCAAAGTAAGGTCACCAGTTTGTGTACATTTTTCCTTGTACCACCTTTGTTGAGGAATACATATTATTTGCTTTGCAGCTTTCTCTAGGGTTCGTTTTGCTGATTAAAATCCTGCTGGCAACTAACATAATTTTCTTTCCAAATACTCTAAAAATATGATTGTATCTCAGGACTTGACCAGACTTACAACTTTAAGATCTATACTGTGTCTGACAATTTGTTTATGCGCAAGATGATATTAAAAATAATCAATTTGGAACAACAGTCTTTTGTGCACAATTTATATGGATAATATATGATGAGTCTCTATCAAATGAGAAGAAAGTTGTCAGAAGACTGTGAGGAGATGGTCCAGAGATATGTGAGGCACATCTCAAGAATAGACTTGCAAATGCTCTTAGTCTTTTAAAAATGCTCAACATTCTCATAATATAATGAATAGAATTACAAAGCAAAAGGAAGTACTGTCTCCTTTACAACACTGAGAGAAAGGTTTCGCACATACAGAACTGGGACAGGGGCTTGACAATCATTCTGTTGGCTGCTGTGAAAATATGAGAACATACAGAGATGGCTAGAGAGAACGTAACATGGAACAAATCCAAGGAAGGCAAATAGAGGAGAAGCCAGTAAAGTCACAACATATTTCCCACTTTCCCCAGTAACACCATTAATAGCAACCTAGACTAACAATACAATGAAAAAAAAAAAACCCTAAACAACAAATGTGCAGATCTGTTTATTGGGCACTTGTTTCTGATAACAAAACACTGGGTTGTCATTGAAAGATAGATGTTGACTCTTATCAACTCTTATCAATTTTGTGGTGATTGAGCTTTTTATTCCTCCTTTGCTTAACCACTGACCTAATAGTGTTTATTTTTTATCCCTGTAGCTTCTTAGATTTGTTTATTATCCACATCAGTTGGAAGTATTCATTCTAGTATTCTTTGAATGTGTGGCTTGGTAGTTATGAATCTTTTAGCCTGATTTAGTCATGACAAGGTTATATATCTTCTTCAATTATAAAACATATTTTTGTCAGGTAGAGTATTATTAATTGACATTTGTAGCATTTCTGTAACTCCTGACTTGAAAAGTTTCCATGGAGAAATGCCTGTTACTCTGATGGATCTGACTTTATATTTGATGTTTATTTCAGCATCAATATATCCATTTGCAGCTAAAACTTATGGAATAAGCAGAGGCTCCTGCAGCTAAATAATTTAAATAATCATCAGTCTGCTCTGTACATTTTAAGAAGAACAAGAATCTTTACAAATGCTAACACTTTATTCAGTGCTGATAAGAATCTTGCTGTTGTTGTCATAAAAATAACGCAGGATACTGAAGACAAAAGAATACCAATGATTATGGTCATTCTCTGAACTGAATTACATCTCCTTATTTTGAAAGGAAAAGTATAGGAGGTCTTAAAGTGAGCCACAATTTTGTACAAGTGTACTATAAAATGATACACAATGCAAAACCCTATTTACGGCAGATGATAAATAGTTCCAAATGTATATGGCATACATAAATAGTTCCAAATTTATAAATTCATGTACAGGGTTTCTCTGTATTGCTTTGGAACCTGTCCTGGAACTTGCTTTTTAGATCAGGCTGGCCTCGAATTCACAGAAATCTGCCTGCCTCTGCCTCCCAAAGGCTGGTACTAAAGGCATGTTCCAACAATTCCCAGCTTCCAAATTTTTTCCCAGCTTCGAAATTTATAAATTATTGTGATCATACTCCAATGATATGAGATTAAAATGAAGTTCAGTAAAGGAAGGATTGAATTATTTTAGCTAATGTCTACCTTATCCATTCATCTACCTGGATGGATCTACAAATTTTAAATATACATATGGTGATTTTTTAAATAAATTTATACCATTATTAAATATATAGAAATGAGGATGTTTCAGTATAATCATATTTGACAAGAAATATGTGCATTTTTTTCTTCAAAAGATCTTGA
Source organism: Phodopus roborovskii (assembly GCF_943737965.1). Taxonomy (NCBI): domain Eukaryota; kingdom Metazoa; phylum Chordata; class Mammalia; order Rodentia; family Cricetidae; genus Phodopus; species Phodopus roborovskii. The sequence continues at coordinate 411,518 of NW_026126559.1, forward strand.
CATAATGTCATCCTAAAGCATCTTAGCACCATTGACAAAGTGACAGAACAACCTCACAGATGAAGTTTCATAGAAAGTCTATTTATTATTGTCAGGTTTAAAAGAAACTATGTAAATATAATGCTTACAAATCTACAATATCAACTGTTTGGAAAACAAAGTCAATGAATCCATTGTAACTATATTGCTTCCTTTGGAAGAACGACTATTAGGAGATAAGTTTAATATACCCAGTCACAAATCCTATAACCAACAAAACCTACCTGAAGCATATACTGGTGCAATAGTTGAACAAATTTTATTGGTGTAAGCACTGACTTTGATTTTAGGCCCATTACTTTAGCTGAAACCCATACTGTAAAAGTGTCCGAGGACCTGACACTAGATAGGCCATGGGCCTAAGGGAAACATGCTATTATTAATTTTTTAAAAAGAAACAAACAAAAAAAGATTCCTAGTGAAATTCTACCATGACCACAAAGGAAAACATCATTCATCCATTATTAGGGAAGCTTTTTATTGCATTAGATACTAATTAAGAAAGGAATTTACAGCTGGATAGTGTGAGAGACTTTAGAGTACTCAGCCATGAATGGGATGTCTTCACTGAACCCCTCACACTCAAGATCAGGAATCTATGCAGAAGAGGAGGTGGATGATTGCAAGGAAATAGTGTCTTCTAGACACAACAGGGCTGATTGATACACACATGGGCTCATAGAGTCTGTGAATGCATGCACAAGATAGCCTTGCTTCAAATAAGTCAAAGTCCCAGCACTGGAAAGTAGATGTAGACACAAAGTCCCACTTCTAATTGCAGTTGATACATGCTGGGAAGAGGAAAATTGGTTTTATTCAAAGGAGTGTCATTGGGTGTATCAAACACACTCCAGGGCAGGGCAGGACCCCTGCTCAGGAATAGTTGGCCAAAACAGTGCAGACTCCATGTTATTGTGTGAATTTATCTATCTATCTATGTATCTATCTGTCTGTCTGTCTGTCTATTTATTTGTCTTTTTTGTTTCCTTTGTTAAAGTTTGAGTGTTTTGATTTTTTTTTCCTTTTGAGAAAGGGATAATGATAGATAAACAGAGAGAATGTGAAGTTCAGTGTAAAGGATAAGGAGGACCTGGGAGGATTTGGGGGAAAGAAAGAATATGAGCAACATATATTATATGGCATTTTTTGTTAAATTGAAAAACCCTAATTAACTCTAGGGATTTCTAAATACCTTTGCTTTTTCATATGTCAAATCATGGAAGCCATTGCATATGATCTCTTGTTATGCCTCTATAGTTTGCCCCACTAGTTATTACCAATCAAGAAGAGTTCATAAGATAGTTATGTGTAAGAAGGATCCACGAAAGATAATAGAAAGAACAGTGTCTATAGTCATATACAGAATGTTCATTCTGATAGAACCTGGGAATCAGTTATCAATTAAATCTACTCTAGGAACAGTGTCATGTGACACAGTACTAGTATATAAGAGCACAATTTAATAGCATGCAGAGAATAAGTGGGCATTCACAAGTATCATTCCAATAGAAAAAACACTCATGATATCCTAACTGAAGGAGGGTATGCAAAGGAAATGGCAGGCCAATTATACTGATTACAGTGGTTGCAAATATGTGTGGCTACCTTCATGCTTCAATGATGCTCTAATTTGGATTCTGGGAAATGATGTGTGCAGGCAACCTCATTCTTATTTCAATCCTGCTGTTTACTTCCTATCATTTTAGCATGCACCATTTGGAAAGAAGTACATTATACTACATAATGGAGTAGCCATGATCCCCTGCCATAAAAGTAACAGAGTCTTTTTTAAAAGATTGTTTTATGTATTTATTTCTGTTTGGGTAAAAATTCAGTCATTCTTACCTAAATCAACTTGGCAAGTTAATTTAAGTGTTTTATAAATAAATTTAAGTGTTTTATAAATTTAACACCTTCAAGGTAAACCCACAGACTAACTTTAAGATCTAAGGAAAAATTGTCCAGTAATGGTGAGAGGCAGAACTGTCTGCTCATAATGGTATTCAGCAAAACTGTGCTTTCTACTACTGTATGAATGTGAAAATCAAGGATTTGAGGGGACACATGAGTATTTCATAGCTGAAAAAAATTTGCCTTGTCTACTATTTTGGCTTGTGTCCATTAACGTTATGCATTTTACATATGAAATTACTGGTTGAATAATTTTCTGCCAAGCCAAATTTCATGAAGAAATGAATCTGAAACACAGTTTTCTCATGACAATATTTGTTCTCATGAGTTTTCCAAATCACCATTTTTCTCTTCTCAAGCCACTGTTAACTTATATTGAGAGCATGTTTCCCCCTCTATTCTTATTATAAAACGTACTTTGGTAAAAGCAGTTCTTATATTCAGAAAATGATCTGAAAGTCCTGATGATGGAGACTACTTCTCAGAATTAAAACACTGCTGAGACAGACTGACAAGTAGAAAGAGGTCAGCTAGGAATTCATTAATGTGCCTGACTGTAGATGGGGCAGGGCCAGGGTGGGATGGGCTGGTAACCTATGGATGTAAGGGTCAAAGAAAACAGAAAAATCTAGATTTCCACATCCTTAGCTATTTTGTGGGGCTGACATTATTTATTGAGGTGGTTTTAAAAGAAGATAATGGATTCAACTTTGAACTTTGATTTTAATTGTTCATAGGATGGTCCTCCTTCAAAGCTGAATACTGTTTCACTCTCAGGGAAAATGAGGAAGGTCAAAGAATCAAATAAAGGACTTTGCTCAAGGCAAAACAAAATCCTCCAGTCATCCTTGAAATAGTTTGAGAACAAATTAGGTATGCCAAGACAACAAGTTCTTCCCACTCCATAATTATTTGTCTGAATCCTCTTTAATGGAACATTTGGTTATCCTAAAAAAATCATATTTTGGTGTTTTAATTAACACAAACATATTATTGCTTAGCTAGAAACTTAAACAATTTTGAAATAATTAGATTCAGAATATTGAAACCTTTCTGACAATTAAAGTCATAATTCATTTCTGCTCACTTAGGCACCTGGAGTGAGATGGGAAGAGGTAATTATATTCGTTGTAAATTTACATGCCATGCATATCTGGTAAGCATTCTGCAGAAAAGTGTTACAGGAAGACACAGGTGCCTAAATTAATAAACATTAGGAAATCAGCAAGAGGATTAAACTACACTAGTTATTGTTTCCAAACTAATTATTTAATAATTGAACATCTATGTACACCTGGTCCCAAATCAAGGGATTCCATGACCTCATAGGGCTCTAGGTTCGTACTGGATCATTTCATATCAAATTTACATAGTGCAGGACAGTAAACTGGGTAGTTGTTGGAGGACAATTTATATTTCCCCAAAGTTCTCCAGAAAGTTCACAAATCAAAACACTTACACTTGTAAAGCAGGGGTGTAATTAATTGCTAAGAAGCCTTGTTAGTACAATACTACAAATCTGAGAACAAAGCGTGTTGCAGATACTGGGTTCTGCACAAACATTTGAAAGCAACATTTAATGGTACCCATGGGCCAGTAATAACATAATATGGCTCTCACCTTTGCGACAACATTATCTCCTCATTTGAGGGTCTGTGTAAAGGTGCTATTCCCCATACCACTCAGGCCTTTTATTTTTACTTCAAGTACTGGTGTTTTGTAAACTGCATGTTACTGTGAGGAATTTCAAGAAAATCTTTGCTCATAGCAACACTTCACAGTTACTACATATCAAGATGTACCAAAGAGTCTATTCATTTCATCCATTAAAAAAAAGAATAAAGGCTTAGAGTAAGGCTTAGAATAAAGGCTTTTATTTTATATCTAGAACAATGGTAAATGTGGTATCTGCTAAACATTTGTTGAAAAATTAATAAATAAAAGAAATAAATAAAGGACCAAAGAGATTATGAATTGTATGACAGCATTGATGAATATGTAGTTATTCTCTGGCTCCACAGCAGCAATGGACGAAGTAATGACTAGTTAATAATTCTCTCATGCTCAACAAGTTTATAGCTACATTTCTGCTATTCAGGGGCTGATTACCATCCAATAAACTAGACTCCCAATTTCTGGAACATAAAGAAGAGAAAAGTTGTGCTTGCCCCAAATGATAAAAGTCAGGAATGGCTTTTGAACATTTCTTATGAGATTGACTCAACTCATATGGGAAGCATTAAACATAAGAAACTCGGGAACAGTATTTAATTCATGAGTCACAGGTTATATACTATATCACTAATGCTTTTCAGTTAAATCTTAAAACTGTTAATGGTTCTCCACCTAATATGCTTATGAATACCTTTTTGAGCCTTTTCCTTGAAAATCGGATCCATTTTTACATTACAGAGGAGGCCCTAAAATATCAGCATAATGGAGCAAATTCAGGACATTTTATTTTTTATTAATTTTTATTTAAATAAAAAACAATCTTATATTACATACCAATCCCAGTTCCTTCTCCCTCCAGTCCTTACACACACATCCCCTGTCCTTCTCTCCACCCCATCCACTCCTCAGAGACTGTGAGGCCTCCCCTGGGGAATCATCACAGTCTGTCATATCATTTGGGGTAGGACCGGCAGGATGGGGGTTCTCCTCCCTGTATCAAGGCTGAGAGAATATCCCTCCATAGAGAATGAACTTGAAATGCCCATTTATGTATCAGGGATAAATACTAGTTCCACTGCCAGAGACTCAATAGATGACCAAGCCCCCAAACTGATATTCTGGTTTGGTCCTAAGCAGGTTCTCCAGATGTCAGACTGAGGTACATGGGCTCCTACTTGTTCAGGTCTCTGTGGGTTCCCCCAGAATGGTCTTGACCCTTTTGCTCATCACTCCTCCATATCTGCAAGTGGATTCCAGGAGGTCAGCTCAGTGCTTAGCTGTGAGTCTCTGTTTCTGCTTCCATCAGCTATTGGGTGAATGATCTAGGATGGTATTTAGGGTAGTCATCAACCTCATTGTAGGGGAAGGGCATTTATTTATTAAGGTAGCCTCTCCATTATTGCTTAGGCTCTTAGTTGGAGTCATCTTATGGATCTTTGGTGATTTCCCTGGTGCCAGGTTTCTCATTAAGTCCATAATGGCTCCCTCTATCAAGGTATCTCTTTCCTTGCTCTCATTTGTTCTTCCTCCAACTCAAACTTTCTGATTCCTTATGTTTTTTCCTCCCCTTCTCCCCTCCTCTCTCTGCTATCTCCCTCTCTCCTCCTCACATGCTCCCAATTTACTCAGGAGAATTTTCCCCTTCTCAGGGAATCCATGTATGTTTCTCTTAGGGGCCTCCTTATTTCCTAGTCTCTCTGGGCTTGTGGATTATAGGCTGCTTATCCGTTGCTCTATGTCTTGTATTCACTTATCAGTGAGCACATACCATGCTTGTCTTTCTTTGCTTGGGTTACCTTACTCATGATGGTTTCTTCTAGTTCCATATAATTACCTATGAACTTCAAGATGTCATTGTTTTTTTTTTTTGTTTTGTTTTTGTTTTGTTTTGTTTTGTTTTATCTGCTGAGTAGTGCTCCATTGTCTAAATATATCACATTTTCTTTACTCATTCTTCGGTTGAAGGGCATTTAAGCTGCTTCCAGGTTCTAGCTATTGCAAATAAAGCTGCTATGAACATAGTTGAACAGATGACCTTGTAAGAATGTGCTTCCTTTGGATATATGTCTAAGAGTGGAATTGCTGGTTCTTGAGGTAGCCTGATTCCCATTTTCCTGAGGAACCACTATACGTATTTCCAAAGTGGCTGTAAAAGTTTCAAGGGAAACACTCCTCCATTGCTGGTGAGAATAAACAGTCTTATTCTGTAGATCTGTCTGTGTAACTGTCTTGTTTTTGCTTCTAATGGTATGGATGCAATAATTTGTATTGCCAAGGTGTATATTGTCATTATTCACTGTAATGGTTATGAAATGGAATAACATGTCAGGAGGTGACTGAAGATGCCAAACATAAATTTTACAAGCACATTCATTTCTTTTTGTTTCTTTATAAAATGATCATTCAAATCTAATTTCTTGTGTTTTGTCTCACATTTAAGTTTTTAGATTTATAAATGGTGTTTTATTCTGGATATAAACCTTGTTTACAAGTAATGGATATATTATAAATCTGACTTTCATTCCTTAGTGGTATCTTTTGAAAACCAAAGAAGTTTAATGAATATTCATATCATCTGAAATATGCCATCTGGAAACACACAATTCAGCATTGTTCAGCTATTGCTACAATAAAGTGCAAGAACATTTTCCTCACTGCAAAACAAATTCCCAAGTCATTAAAAGCTCATTCCTCCTTCTATACCCTCCTGTTCTCGGCAGCAGCCTCTAATCTGCTCCTTACCCCTGAAGATATCTCCTATTATGGACAGATCTTATAAATTTTGATGGAGTCTAGTTCATCATTTTGTTATTATTGGGTCAATGTTATTTGTAATATTATTCTAGTATTTCAAATATTCTACCCTCACAATTCATATCTAAACCCTTAGTTATTTAGTTTTTACCTTTCTTCTTGTATATCACATCTTTTCACTTAGGATGGTGAAATTTTTAACATAGAAATTTTATATTTAATGGTTGTATGATTCATATTAATATTTTGCATGGTACTGGGAAATAAACTCTTCAGGATTTTCTTTGTGAATAACTTTTACATTTGTTGAAAGGCTATGCTCCTATAAATCAACTACTGTGCTACCATTTTTGTTATCATTAAATAATACCTAAAATATATTTGGGTCTATTTCTGTCCTCTAAGACTGGTTCATTGTTCTCTACATCTGTATTTTTTTTCAAAGAGCACACTGTCTTTATCGTGGTGGTTTATAGCACTTTAGAAGTTAGTACAAATCTTATAATATAGTCTTACTATTAAAAATTAATTTAATACAAAATCATTTTATTATCTTTCTAAAATGAGGAGAATCAACTTTTTGATTTCTACAAATCATTTATATGAGGGTTTGGATGGTGTTTTATTTAATATATGAATTTAATATGTTAAATGATGGTAAACTTCCAAAAGTAATTTCATATTCTTAAATCTAATATTTGTGATAGGGCCACCCCAGGCTTCCCCAGGGGTGTGCAAGAGAAGAGCAGTAGGAGAACAGGACTCACAATTCCAGAAATTAGATATAGGCCCCTTGCTGCTGCTGCTCTTTTCCACACATTCTCCATTCTAGAAGGTGGACTTATGTCTTGCATTAGCTGGGAAATAAACCATGGTAACTTGCTGACTGTAGCTGTGAACCTGCATGAACTTTTGTTCTGCAAGATCACAAAAACCAATGCAGCAGTGATGGTTTCTCCTCATCAACAGCAATTATCATTATAAAACATTCACACCATTAGGAATCACAACACATATTAAATGATCATTTTTGAATTTAAACTGAACTTAAATAGAATGAAATTTCTCCTTCTGTGCTGCTTGCTCTGTTGTTCAAACAAGACAATGTCCTACCCTACCTCTTCCCTTAATAAAGTGATCTGAGCTTTTCTATCTATGCAGCTAAGAGAGAAAAGGAAACTTGACTTGACTGATTTGTTATATACTGCTTAGCTGCTCCTGTATATTGTTGGAAGCTAGTAATATTTTAAATTTGGACTTAATTTCTGATCATTTTGTTTTTAGTTTCAGAGTAATAGGATTCTACAAGCATGTGCCACCATGTATAGATTCATATGGTGTTAGAATCCAACTCAAAAATACATGTATGCAAGGCAAGCATTCGACCAAGAAATCTATTTCCCTAACCCTGCTGTTGCTCAGAGTCTGGATGATGGTCCATGTAGTCTAAGAACTCTAGATTTTCCTGCCCCAGTCCCCAAGTTCTAAGATTACAGGTGTGCACTACCAGGCACAATTAGCTTTTTCTTTACTTCATGAAGTTGAAATTTTAGTCATTAATTTTAAGCACATGTCAGATAGGTGAATAAGTAGGTAAGCAGGCAGGAAACAATATGGAATGGGTGAACAAGTTTTAAGCATATGTTAAAAATATATACATATACATATGTGTGTGTATGTGTGTGTGTGTGTGTGTGTGTGTGTGTGTATGGGTGTGTGTGTAAATAGGAAAATAAGAAACAATATGGATATGGATTATGGGGCTAGAAATTCTAAACAATACTCTTTTGAAATAAAATGGAAGAATAATCATATGTATTTTATTATTTAATATTTATGCATTTATGTTTGCATGATTTAATATAACTTATCTATCACAGAGCAATCTAATTGTAAAAAAGAAATCCTGTTCTAAAATTTCTTATTCCCAAATATGACATAATTTGAAAATAATTAAAGAACGAGAGCATCTATTAATATAATTTTTTCATGTTGAACTTAGGTTACAATGGCTAACAAATAAATTGGTTTATTTGTCTTTGAATCCAAATATCATGAATGTGTAATAATGAATGTTTCTGATTTCTTTCTATTAAATAAAAATTGCTTCCAATTTACATACACATATAAACAAAGTCAGTAGATCCAATGATTCCAAAGGATTTTTTATATGCTTTCAGGCTGAAATCTTGTATATGTCTGGAATCTTCTCCCTTACCCTGAAGTGTCCCTTCCTGGCACCACCATGCTGCAATGCTGACTTCAACTGAGGCATCTCATGATGGTGTAAATGGTGAGCTGAAACAATAATAACGATGAAGATGATAAATAGCCACTCAGCACAATATACATCTTCCAAGGAGAAAGAATACAGAAAAATGGAATAAATTAACAACATTAGACAGTCAACACTGTAGTCTATAGAAGACAGTTAACTTCCACAGCAAAGTTATATTGAGTAACTGTTCTGAATTTACTGGAAGCTGAAGACTAATATTAAAATTTTGGAAAATTATATGACAATTATTTAAATCTATCTTTTTCATGTATATTAGACATTTACTGTAATGTAATGATAAATAAAATAAATAAGTAATGTACCATTTTGCCATTAACAAATGAGTATGTTACCATTTTAGTGCATCAGCTTTGCTCTTCTGTGCCCAAGTACACAGCTGCTAGCTCTCTAGGATCTTCATCTTTGTGCCACCATATTTGCTACTTTTTGTATGGGCAGCAGGTCAAAATTGTTAGGGAACTGGTGCTTCTATCATCCTGGGTAAACCAGTGATGGATGGAAGACTCTCTCTCTCTCTCCCTCTCCCCTCTCTCCATCTGTCTCTGTCTGTCTGTCTTACACACAGAGAGAGAGAGAGAGAGAGAGAGAGAGAGAGAGAGAGAGAGGCTTCCTTCCTCTTAGACAGAATAATTTTAAGTTTCTACACTATTTTTTAAAATGTCTCTAGCAGGTTTCATTAGCAATTCCATTTGTCTGTATGTTGATATCTTGATTTCTTATTCAAACTTTATCAGTTTTCTTCTCTATTTTTATTACACGGTATTTTGGTTTTGGTATTTTGCTTTTGATTTTTTGAGACAGGGTTTCCCTGTATAACTTTGGAGCCTGTCATGAAACTCACTCTGTAAATGAGGCTGGCTTTGAGTTCATAATGCCATTTTTGATTAATCTCTATTATACCTTGTTGTTCAATTCATGTGCATATAAACTTACTTTGTTCCAAACTAAGAGGTCTAGAGGAAAAGTGCATTCTATAAACTAAAGCAATGTATTGTAATGTTCTTTCTCTTTAAATATTTTATACTTATTTATTTTGTATGTATGTGCATAGGCATGCTATAATGCATATATGGGAGGTCAGAAGACAATTTGCCAGCATAGGTTCTCTCCTTTCACCATGTAGATCTTGGGTATAAAACTCAGGCTCTCAGCCATCAAAGTAGGCACCTTTATCTGCTGAGCCATCCCCCTGACTAATGTATTTTGCTTATAGATTTGTGACCTTTGATAGGTGTTAAGATTATAAATGGTGTCATAATAATAAGAACTTAGGAAACATTTTGTACACTTTTTAAAATTTTTTAATGGCAAACTGTGTGATGGTGTAGTAACATCTTGAGGGAGGAGGGATCATATTAGCAGGGGTCCAAGATCATGATTGGGAAAACCAAAGAGACAGCTGATCCCAGCGAGTGGGTGCTCTTGGACTCTAGATCTAGGGATCCTGCATGGGACCAAACTAAGCCCTCTGAATAGGGGTAACACTTTGGGGGGTCATGGCAGTGGGACCAGGACTTATCCTGGGTGCATGAACTGGCCTTTTGGAGCCAGTTCTCTATTGTGGGATACCTTGCTCAGCCTGGATGCAGAGATGAGGGTCTAGGTCCTGTCTCAACTTGGTATGCCAGACTTGTTGACTCCCCAAGAGAGGCCTTACCCCCTCTGAATAGGATCTTGGTTGGGGAAGGTGAAGAAGAAAGAAAAGGGGAGGGAGAGGAATTGGGGCTAGTATGCCTAGTATGAAAAATGAAAAATAAAGAAAGATGGAAAACTATTTTTGTGAATAATGTTTGGTGTTCTGAAGGAAGTATTTTACCTGTGATCTCCCAGTTCAAGGTTCAGGACATGGGAAAATAATACCATTCTTCATGGGAAGAATTGGGTCAGAACAACATAAGAACATAAGTATAAAATATCTTTCATTGTGTTGGCTGAGAGACCAATGTTCTTTCCCTTTCCATAACTGGATTGGCCGAGAAGGTTTCACTATCCTACACTGTTTTACATCTTTGGAAAATGAATAGCTTTGAAGGCACAGCTGCATATACAGACTGCAGAATGAAATACGGGGGGAGGGGAACGTATTGATAGAATAAGAAGTTCTGCATTTATTCTAAGTATTCTAAATATTTTGCTATCATCATTATCATCATCAGTAATAATACAGAGACACAGGTACACACACACACAAACAAACACAAACACCTCACACAGATACACAGACATGCAGATACCCAGAGATACATACTCACATACACATACACACAAGACAGACACACATACAAGCAATAGACAGACAGACAGACACACACACACTTAAAAATCAATCAGCTTGTGGGAATACAAACTTGTACAGACACTTTGGGAATCAGTATGGCAGTTCCTCAGGAAAATGAGAATCAGTCTACCACAAGATCCAGCAATTCCACTCTTAGGCCAAAGGTATTTATACAGCAAGGACAGCAGCATTATTTGTAATAGCCAGAACCTGGAAGCAGTCCCTCAGCTAAAGAATGGATGGAGAAAATGGGGTACATTTACACAATGGAGTACTACTCAGTGGAAAACACAACAACAACAACAATGAAATTTTGAAATTCCTAGGCAAATTGATGGAACTAGAAGAAACCATCCCGAGTGAAGTAACCCAATCACAAAACGACACTGTCTGTACTCACTCGTATGTGGGTTTTAGACACAGACTAAAGGATCATCAGTCTACAATCCATACCACCAGAAAAGCTAGGAAACATGGAGGACCCTAAGAGGGACACACATGGTCCCACTGAGAAGGGGAAAGGGACAAGATCTCCTGAGAAAATTGGCAACATTGGGAGAGGGAGTTGGGAGAATGAAAAGAAGAGGAGGGGAGAAGAGGATAGGAGGGATCAGGAAGATTGAGTCAGGGGAAGAATAGTGGAGGGCAAGAAAATAGATACTGTACTAGAGAGAGCCATTATACATTTAAAGAGAAATCTGGCACCAGGGAAATGTCCATAGATCTACAAGGATGACCCCAACTAAGAATCTAAGCAATAGTGGAGAGGTTACCTTAAATACACTTCCTCTATACGGAGATTTATGACTACCTTAAATGACATCATAAAGTCTTCATCCAGTAGCTGGGGAAAGCAGAAGCAGAGAATTCACAGCCAAGCACTGAGTCGAACTACTGGAAAGCAGTTGTAGAGAGGAAGGAGTGATGAGCAAAGGGGTCAAGACCATAGAGGGGAAACCCACAGAAACAGCTGACCTGAGCAAGTGGAAATTTCCAGACCCCAGTATGAGAGCAGGGGAACCAGCATAGAACTGAACCAGGCCCCCTGAATGTGTGCTTCAGTTGGGAGGCCTGGGCAGTCTATGAGACCTCTGGCAGTGGAATCAGTATTTGTCCCTAGTGCACGAATGGGTTTTAGGAGCCCATTTCCTATGGAGGGATATTCTCTCAGTCTAGAGTGAGAGCCTAGATCCTTCCCCAAATATGTCAGACTTTAATGATTCCCTCATGGAAGTCTCACTCTCCTTGGGGAGTAGATGAGGATGTGATGGGGGTCAGTGAGGGGTGTGGGAGGATGGGAGGGAGAGAAATTTAGGATTGGTATATAACATAAGGTTGCTTTTAAATTAAATAAAAATTTATTTTAAAAATTTGATTATTTATCTATTTTTTATCCCTCAGAACTGATGGTATTGAGGGAAAAGTTTACTTTCTTGGTAAATTTTTTCTCCCAAACTTCCCAGACTTCCCAAAACTTACCCTGTGTTGAAGAGAAGATGACTCACATGTTCTGGTTTAGAAGGAATACAGTGGTTTTGTTGTTGTTGTTGTTTGTTTGTTTTGTTTTTTGAGTTTTTTTTTGTTTCTGTTTTTGTTTTTGTTTTTTAGAATTATGGGCACACAGAACCCCTCAGGCCTAGACTTTATGAGCCGACTGTCTTTATTTATCCTGTGTCTCATCTGTAGCTCTTCGGCTTCTTTCCCATTCATCTACTACCGTGGCTAGACTATAGGTGGTCACCATCAAAATGCAATTTTAATTTGGCTGTCATTGTGGCAGTATTGGGTGGTGGGACCTTTAATGACTGGCTCATAAGGGCTCTATCATTATGAATTAGTAGGTTCTTTTAGGAGTTAATGGGGTATTCCAGAGATTTCTTTGATATAAAAATGAGCTCTCTCTGATCACTATGTGATCCTTGCTAGCATGAGGTGATGTAAGAATAAGACCTTTCCCAGAAATCAATGTCATTTTCTTGGCCTTTCTGGACTCTAGAATTATAAAATAAGTGAACCTCTATTCTTTTTTTGTTTTTTGTTTTTTTTTTTTTTAAGTTTTAAGTACTTTTTCTTTTTTACTTCTGTGGAAGAGGTGTGCATAGTATAGCATATATGTTCAGGTCAAAGGACAACTTGGTATAATAAGTCAGCTCCTTCCACCATGTAAGTTCTGGTGACCAATCTCATATTTGTAGGCTTGGTGGAAATTACTTTTGCCTATTAAGCCATCTCATAGGCCCAGATCATCTATTGTTTATAAATTTTCCAGATACAAGTGCTTTCAATAGTAATAGAAGGATGGAAGGGGACTCCCATTCTACTTGTCAATTAATTACCACCCAAACCTTCACAATAGCCAATGTGATAATCTGGATAATGTTAGGACCTACATACACTCACTTCTTGCTCTCTCTGACATTGTGTCCCTCTTAACACTCATCTAGCTTGCCTTTTCCTAGGCTAGACAAAAAATTTAAAGAGAGGACACAATACACAGAAAAATAGTGGGAACTGCTAAGATTTTCTCAAGGGCCAGTTTTTCCAAAAACTTGTTGTTAGTTCAGAAATGCAAGTTCCATGTTGAGGACAAAAAAGAAAAGAGTTTCAGGTGCAAACTGCTTTGTATCATGATATTAAGTTAGTCATACAGATTGCATCTTATGGTGTGTATATTTCATCCTATTGCCCAGTATTGGTATTTTTAAATTATTGAGCTTGGGTAGCACAAGAATTTGGTGTGATAACTAATGAATCTAAATCAAAATAGATTTGAGGTGATAAAGTGAATTTTTTCTTGTTCATGTTATCAGTGCTATTCAGACTACCAGTACTGCACAGAGAAGAGGGCACACGGGCAGCAAGTGTTGAATTAAATCTCCATCCCTTTTGAATGGTTAACCTTGTATAACATATCCAACTTCTCAGAGCCTCATATTACTAATCAGTTATGTGTAATTAGCAACAGCTTTTTCACAAGGTGTTTATAAATGCTGAGTTGTATGATATAGATTCTACTTCAGTGTGGATCCTAGACTAAGCACTCAGTAAAGTTATCTTTTCTATTAGTCCCTAATCTCTTCAGTTTCTTTATTTCTGCCATGTTATCGTAGGTTCCATAGTACTAAAAGTAATATGGTAGTCTTTGTGCATCAAAACCACCTTGATTTAACTAACAATAATGTTTCTTAGAAGATGGAAACTGGACATAGCTGTATATTCTATGTGGTTAAACAATAGTCAACTTAGTAACAAGAAAAACATTAGTGAGAACCAGAGGTTTTCTCATATGCAGTAGATAGGAAAGTTAACAGAAAACCCACAGATTTGTCTCACTTCAAGTTTGATTCTAGTAAAAGAAGCATAGAGGGTAAAATAGTACATATGAACAGATACTGCTTGCAGCAAAATATAAATCATATTATGGGAACTAGCATGTTCCATTCTGGTACCAGGGTGACTTATGGAGGTTTCTCTGGGAAGACATGTACAGACAGTAATGCTGGTATGGGGAAATGTTGGCATGGTCAAAAGTAACAGTAAGCCTGAATAGTCTTTTGAATTTGATGACCTGGAAGACATGAATATAGAAAGGTAGGCATGTTTATATCTTGACAAGCTCCAAATTCCAGTCTCTTGTTTGAGAATTTTTTAACCATTTCTAGCCAAGGATGACGTTGAATTTTCTGTCATGAGCCTTCATTGATTCATAAGAAACTCAAGTATGAACTATTTTATTTTCCTCTTGTTAATGGAAAATGTTGATAAAACCCTATTAGTTTAAGAATGAAAAACCACTCAGGACTTTACATTTCAAATTTTCTTTGTGCCCAATATACATTGCAAACCCTTATAGAGAGATTTATAATTTATCTCTCTCCTAGAGAATTTTTCCTTCATATTTCATAAATGTGTAAATGAAATAATAGATGTGAGATACAGTTTTAGTCTATGCTTTATCTGCTTGTTAAAAGTAGTGTTTCTCTTCATTTATGTGTTGGCAACACTGAGAATCTACCAGTGCCTTATGTGTGATGGGCAAACATTCTACTGCAGGACTCCAGAAACCACAAATGAAAAATTTCCTTTACCTATTTTACCTTCATGGTTTATATGATCTGAAGCTTATAAAGGTCAAACATGAACTACTTGGTCACTATGGACCCTCTGCATTACTTGTCCCAAGTATCAGATAATTTCCCCATCTGGATCCTCACTGCGGGCTATACAGCTACCTCCACCACTGAACAGTAGGTGAAATGGTGTGTGACAAAAAGAGTCATATCAGAATGCTTCCTGTTCCTTTGACATTTGCTGTCTTTTTGAGTGAGGCTGACAGTTAGATTCACGATCATGAGTCACAAGGAAGATATACTGGAAGTTGTGAGTAACGAAGACATTCCAAGGTATTTTACCCCATTGGATGGTTTTCATTTTATTTTTTAAAGTTTTATCACAATACTTTGTGATCATGTTTTCCCCTTTCCAACTCCTTCCAGGTCCTTTCATCTTCTCTACCCACCCAATTTAAGATGCACCAAAGTGTCTGCATGGTCCAAAGAAACAGTGTCTTCCAGACACAATAGGACTGATACACACTCCATGAGATTTTGATTATGTTTGAACCACTTGATTATCTTTAACTACCTCAAAAAATACATACTTGCTGTAGGAAATGCCAGAAGAAAGCATCCTGGATAAAGTTCTAGTAAAAAAGATCTGTAGCTATGTGAAAACTAAGCAGAAAACATATGGAGCTCTCTACAGCAGCACTAAGCTTGTCTTTGCCATACCATAGCTGTACATGTTGCTTGTTGTTAGGTTCCATAAAAATGGCTTCTGACTCTATTCTGTGTCTCTATCTTTTTCTTAGTATTTTTACTGCCATTTTCTTAATCCATACTCTCCTTCTCAAGTACAAACTGGGAAAGTTGGCTGGTACAGACAGAAGCCCCGCCCCCCAAGACAGGTTCCTACACATGACCCCTTAATGTGGGGGCACAAAAAACACTGGCTACTACAGCTTATTTGTTTGTTTGTTTGTTTCCAACAGATGGAACCATGGGGGTTTTGCATTATTAGAGATTTGCTTATTTACAGTCACAGGATGCCATGAGGACATTTAGCTTTCTGCTCTTCTACCCCCATGGGGAAATGGTTAAATTGCAAGAGTGTTGGGCTACTTGTCCTCTTAGAAAGAGCACAGGATTTCTTCAAAGTGTCTGTGGTTCTAATCTCACTTTGCAGCCTCTCCTTAGATCCCTCATTGCCATTGGACCCACTGTCCCAAAAAATAAAGGGTTGTAAAACATCTGTCTTTGAGGGTTTCATGATGTACTTAATTTTAACTAATGTACCTGTGAGCAGGTTTTTGGTTACCTAGGTGTTATGCAAAAAATAATTTGGGTTGTGCAACCCTGTGGTGACATTTAACATCTTAGAAATTCCATCTCTAGGCAGTGACATCTATAACGAGAAATGACAGCTCTGAATGGCACTTGAAATGAAAGAGAATTTATCAACCTTCCTATTAACAGCAAATTTATGGAATGTTTGAAAGTTGCAAGTGAACTCTTAGGGCCATGTTCATGGGGTGGCCTTTAACGTGAAATAGATCTGTAGCTGAACTGAGTCTTTGAGACTGGATGTTTTAATGAGGTTTCATCCCTTTTGAGCAGAGACAAGGAAGGTTAGTGAAAATGCCATGTCTGCTAGACACTTGTCCTGGGGGAAAGTGGTTGGGCTGTTAGAGTCTATACACTTTTAGTCATTCTTCTGTCCCTTGGAAGACCCAAAGACTTTCATGTATAGGTCAGCTCCCTTACACCTCCATTTCTTACCTGTTACTAAAGATAAGGGGTTATGAACATATCCAAATGTATGGTACCACATTACCAATTCACTTACATTCCTGACATTTCCAAGCAGTCCTCTACCTGTGTGACCTTTTGAACAATAGATTATTTATATAGGTATTTCAGGAGATATACAGAGTCTTAAAATTACTGAGGCATTTTGTGGGCTTGTGGGGACATGGGGGACTCATGTGTAAGGGAAATACTGTTCTCTTTGGGTTTTTTTGGAAATAGTTTAAATCATCTCCAGAATAAAGGTTACACTAATAAATGTCTCATTTGCTTCAAATAGTCTGGAATGTGAATACTACCAAGGAACATATAAAATCATACCCAGTATAAATGGGCTATGATGGGATATGGTGAGTTGCAATAATTTATCTCTGGATTTATGCTTTCATTCTCCTTCCTCTTCACCAAGTTCTAAATGAACAAGAACAGAACTGGGGAAAACAGAGGAAAGCTGACACTGGTGTATTTGACTTTGAAAATCATATGAGAGTGCAGTAATTAAGAATGTGTTTTTCATTGTTAGTGTGGCATACAAAGGATGTTGTGCAAGGAACACACAGTTCACTCCATTCTGTCCTTTTCCTTTCTTTTAACCCATTCAAAATGAGAAGTAGTAAATCACTGAAATTTTCCAAATATACCTGGTATTTTTATGAAAATTGACTGAAATACCCATTCTCTTATATAACTCATCATCTTATTTTTTGTCTTAGACATCAGTCTTAGACATAATGCAATTTTTCATAATTTCTCTATATAAGAATGTATTTTCACACTATGTTTCACTGCTTGTTTGCATTCATTCTGACCTTTGGCAGAAAAAAAACTTAGGTTGATTTGTGCTTGCTGTGAAATCTTGAGCAACTTTCTTTGCCTATTAGCTCCCTTATCCAAGATCATCCAAAATAAGGAAACAGGGGTGTCAATTCAATGGGCTATAGTAAAGATTATTAAGGCATATTAGCTCCCTATGAAAACAAACAACAACAAAAAACAGCAAAACAAATCTAAGAGGAGTTCCTGGCATGGTGCTCATGGCTCTTTGATTTCCACTGTTGCTTACGTCTCTAGTACTACATGAATCATATAGTATTAGTGGTGTTCTCACTGCTATGACAGAATGCCAGAAAACAAGCATCTCTGGGGAAAAGAGATTTGCTTTGCCTCACACTTTTAGAGGAAACAGTTCACCATGGAAGAGAAGGTACATTGGCAAGAGGGTGAAGCAGCAGCTGTTGACATTTCATCTGCCATCAAAAACCAGAAATAATGATAAGAAGAAGAAGAAGATCTAGGATTTGCAGCATCAAAGACCCCAGTGGCTCATTTCCTCCAGGGAAGCTCCACATCCCCCATCATAATCTTACAAATTAATGCCTCTAACTGAGAAGCAAGTGTTCAACCACATGAACCTACCAGGTACCTTTCACATTCACACCACACACATATAATATATTAAAACTATGTGAAATTTACAACATCAAGAACACTACACCCACTTGTGAATTACTTAGAATAATATTCTTTCTAACTATCCCAGTTAAAAGCAACATTGTGATTTCTTTGTCATTGTACTAGAGTTCATGCCCCAAGCTTGATCAATTTATATTTGTTCTTGTTTTCCTTTTCTTCTTTTATGATGTTCAAAATTTAAAATTGAGCCTTTTATAGACTGCCTAAGAGCTGAAGCACTGAGTGATACTGTCAGCTTCATCCATTTCTCAGACAGCATTTAAAATGGTTTCTTTTTTTTTTTTTTTTTAATTTTCCTAAAAATGAGATTCAAATCAAGAACAGGCCTGTCTTTGTATTTCTCTTTTTTATAAAACATCACAAAATTGGATTTTGACACTTTGGAACATTTTGATTGGTTTACATTTCTTGTACATCCAGAAAACTCGAATGTTCCATGATATTTATCTCATTTTAAAACAACTTTGAGATACAATCTTACTTCCTGCCAGAATGGCTAAAATTAGAAACACCAATGACATCTCATGCTGGAGAGGATGTGGAGAAAGAGAAACACTCCTCCACTGCTGGTGGGAGTGAAAACTTGTACAGCCATTTTGGAGATCATATGGCGGTTCCTCAGGAAAATGGGAATTAATTTACCACAGGAACCAGCAATCCCCCTCTTGGGCATATACCCAAATGGTCCACATCCATGCAACAAAGACATCTGCTCAACTATGTTCATAGCAGCATTATTTGTAATAACAAGAACCTGGAAGCAACCTAGTTGCCCCTCAATTGAAGAATGGATAATGAAGATGTGGCACGTCTATAAAATGGAATACTACTCTGCAGAAAAAAAATAATGGTATCTTGAAATTCACAGGCAAGTGGATGGCACTTGAGGAAACCATCCTGAATGAGGTAACCCAGTCACAAAAAGAGGAACATGGTACTTACTCGCTTGTTTATGGATTTTAGACATAGAGCAAAGGATCACCAGCCTATAATTCACACCACCAGAGGAACTAGGATCCAAGGTGTATTCTAAGAGATTTATATAAAGTCCCTCACAGAAGGGGGAAGGAACAAGTCTCCCAGAGAACATGAGAAGTGGGGGGGGCAGTGAATGGAGACAGTAGGAGAAAGAGAGGGGGAGTAGAGGAAAGTACATGCAACTAGGAAGATTGAGTCCGGTTAGTAATAGAAGACATAAGAGAGAGAGTGTGTGTGTCTGAGTGAGTAAAAGAGAGAGAGAGAGAGAGAGAGCACATAAAAGAAGGAGCTGTTGTTGGTTTGAAGAGAAAACTGAACCTAAAGAAAGGTCTAGAGACCTACAAGACTGCTGCCAACCAACAATTTAAGCAACCATGGAAAGGCTACCATAAATGCTCTTCCCAGATAGTGAGATCAACAACCAACTTATCCACCATCATGGAGCCCTCATCTATTGCCTGTTGGAAACAGAAGCAAACACCCATACCTAAACACTGAGTTGAACTAGAATCTATATGCAGAAGGAGAGGACAAGGCCAGGTTGCAGAAACACATAGAGACAGCTGATATGAACAAGGAGGAGCTAACGGGACCCCAGACTGATAGCTGGGAATCTAGCATGGGACTGACTCATGCTCCCCTGAACATGGGGCTCAGCCAGTAGGACTGAGAAGTGTAAGGGACCTCAGACAGTGGAACCAGGATGTATTCCTGGTGCACAAAAGGACCTTGTGGACACCCCCCCCCATGGAGTGATACTGCCTTAACCTAGAGATGGGAGGGGAGCCCTGATCCCTACTTCAAATGACTTGGCGTATCTGCATGACCCCACCTGGATGGCATTGCCCTGCATGTGGAGTTGGGGTGGGGGATGGAAGGGGTGGCTGGTCAGGGTGCATGTGATGGGGCAGAGGGAGGGAGGGGTAACTGGGATCAACATGTAAAATAAAAAATTAATTAATTAATTAAAAAGAACCCCCACAAAAAAATCTTACAGGTCACTATAATTTAGTAACATTTATTTTTATGAATGCACCTGTCCAACAGTGATTAAAAGCCCAGGTCCTATGCTAGAAAAGTGGCTTGAAGTAGGTGAATTCTAGTTCTCTTGGATATGCTTGTGGCCCCAGTATTATGTAGTGAAATTATAGGGTTTGGGGTTTGGGGATTTTTAATACAACATATCAACAGATAGGCTAAGTGATCTATATGAAATAAAGCAAGATAGAGCCTTGGAGATGTTATTTGAATATCTGAATATAGCTTTATTACCACTCATCATTGTAATATATTAAATAATAGTTCTATCACTAACTAGGAGTCATATTGGCAGTAGTTTCCTTATACTCATTCTATATACATTCTATCGATTTACATTGTAAGAACACTGCCCAAAAGACAGCCATGTATCTTCACACAAAAAAGGCATAGAGACATTGCAGTATTGGCATGAAGATGGGATGTGCTCCTTCATTTTTCATCCATGTTGAAAAGCACAGCATATTCTTGATGACACTTTAACAACTGGGTCGCTGAATAGCATGTATAAGCCCTATGTCCTCTTGTATTTCATGTTTTCAGTATATAGAATAATACCAGGTCTGGAACATAGTAGAAATGCCTGTTGGGAGGGGTCTCTGTTTTGTTTCTGTGCCATCTGGGAACTCAATGCCTTCATTATGAATCCAAAGAAAATGTAATCTGACATATAGTAAAATGAAGTGACTTAGTCAAGAAGGCGAGAGATATTTCAAAATACATTAGTCACTTGAGAAAATGCTACATTGTAAGAAATTATAATGTCTTATAGGATTTGAAAGAACATAAGAAATGATCCAGACACTCAGTAAAATTCAATGAAAAAAAAAAAAACTCTTTCTAGTTGAGAATGTTTTAATAGGATCAGCAACTATACTTCTTATGTTCCTTAAACTCTGCTTAGGACAGCAGGAACACATGGTCAGCTTCAATCAATGATTATTGACTAACATAATGTAGAATTGAATGAGTGAATGAATGAGATAATAAGATAACCTGCCAATTACAGTTGTGTCTTCTTATGCACTTGAGCCTTTAAAAAGGTTTAAGCCACCTTCTGAATTTCCAGGAGTTGGAAAACAGAATCTGGTAAAAACTAAGTGACCTTTCCTGATCTGTTTCTACTCACATGCTTTCTGGTATGATTTTGCATTTTGTCATGGGTTATTATGTTTTTACTAATTTTCTAACATGAATCTCCCCTCCATTTACATCAGCATTACTGTGTTCTGCTCTATTAGTCTCTTAATCTCTTTGCTAATCCCCATATGTTGCTGCATCATTTAATTAAGGGATACACTGTTGTGTGGCTGGGGCTTACACAACATCCTTTCCCACTGAGAGCACAGCCAGGCTCTGGGAGATATAAAGGGGCTTGCTTTGGTAGCATTTGAGCAAAACATGGCCTAAATTACATACTTAGTAAACTTTTCATGAAAGAGATGCACACCTGCATCAAAAAGCATCAGATTCTTTGAGCTGTTGACATTAATTCAGGAGTTTCAATCAGAAAAATATGTAGATCAGAGTTGCTGTTTTAAAATAGTAATATCACTCGTGTAAAGTACCTCATAGTGTGATAAGAATGGATCATAACCCATTACATTGCTAAGTCTCTGAGTAATTATTTGACTCTGGAAATGACAACACATTTTCATCTTTTCAAATTTCTTGCCAATAAAATGAAGATAAAGCAAGTCATAATTTAATTTCCCCTTACCATTTACAAAGCATTCATTTAAATATTATCAAAAAGTAAATGTAACCCTCTAACACCCTCATATGGTAGCTTAAATGATTATGTGTTTGCATTATAACCTATAGAAAACCTGTAGACTGAAAGTTGATGTAATTTTAGAGTTTGCAAATATGATCTGTGGATTGTTAACATAGAAAGACTCACAAGGTCTCTAAAAATAACTTAGTCTTCTTTAACAAAAAACATGAGCTATGAAAACTGATGAATATGTCAGAATATTTTTACTGATATAAGTTTTGTCTTAGCATGATACATAGAATCTCATATGTACTTTATATATGTATAAAATATATAGTATGTATTTTAGTGGAATACATACATACTATGTCACTACTAGATCAACAATTAGCAAAGCTGAAAAATAATGTCACTAAACAAGCAAATAAAAAGGACATGAAAACCATTCCATCAATAATAATAAATATTTAATATCACTGGCATTCAACTTAACAAAAGGTAAATAAAAATTCTTTCCAGCTCATCTCTAGCATTTGAGGGATCAGGCAGCAACACTCCCATCCCCATGGCAGGAAGAGGCTGCAAGAATTTGAAACAGGTATGTTACTTGGGGCCACTTCTGTATAGACTTTAGAGTGCATGTCACCACTCTGAACTCTGGGCAAACAGGCAAATCCAGAGGCAGGTCCAGAGAATCAATATCAAAAACACATACTAGTAGCAGAGGCTGATGAAACTGCTAAACAAATAATTTTGTAGAATATCTAGAAGCTGATGGTTGACTTGTCTTGGTGGATTCTATACTTTCATGTGTTTAACACCACAAAATTCAATAAGTTCCCATGGTGATGTTATAAGAAAAAGTCCCACATGACTTTGCTAAAGAGAAAGGAAGTGTAACCACTGTGAACATAGATTTCTCCCTAGAGAAAAAAAAATCATAGCCCTGTCTCAGAATCATGAGACAAGGGTGATCCTCTATCAAGCCTCATATATTTCTGCTGGGACCTAACTGGGATTGAAGGAACTGTTTAAGTAGAAACA
The DNA here is from genome assembly GCF_943737965.1 of Phodopus roborovskii. NCBI lineage: Eukaryota > Metazoa > Chordata > Mammalia > Rodentia > Cricetidae > Phodopus > Phodopus roborovskii. The sequence continues at coordinate 434,587 of NW_026126559.1, forward strand.
TAAGATGTTCATAGACAAGAAGCATAACCTACCTTAACACTGGGTTTTAAGTGAAGAATTAAAGGAATCTTTTCTCCTCCAAAAATTATATCAGCAGATTACAGATGAAAGAGTTCCAATAAACAGAAACTCTTTGAGGGACAGCTCTCAGGGCAGTTCAAGTAAAAACAGAACCACAAATGAGGGCACCAGGATAGAACAGAGCTCTATATCTACAGCAAACACAAGAAAAATACTTGTTCTTATTCAGACTACTGTAACTCTAACATCTGAGGTATATGCCCCTCAATTTCCCTTACACAATATATGCCACTCTCATCAAAAACTGTGAAATACAACAAAATTCTAAAAGATATAATTTGAAAGAACAATACCAAAAAGATTCATATATGACATGAATGTTGAATTAATAGAAAATCCATAACTATAATTAAGGATTCTAACAGAGACAAATAGATATACTGACACATGAGGTTAGGTTAATAAACAAAATATATGTGAATTCTAATAACAACCAAAAGGAAATACTAGAAATCAACATCATGGTGACATATATCAAAAGTGTATTTGATGAGTTCATCAATAATGCAATATAGCTCAGGAAAGAGTTGTCTTTGTGTACACCAGTAAATGGAAATACTCTACACAGAAATACAAAGAGAAAAATTAAAAATTAATGGCAAAAAGACAGCATCAAAGAGTTGTGAGGTAATTCAAAAAGGTATAATACAGACATAATTGGAATATTTGAATATAAAGAAGGAATGGAATAAAAGAAATATTTTAAGCAATAATGGAAATGACAAGTCTCCAAAGTTAATAAAACCTAATAAAGAAGAGCTCAAAATGACCAAGAAGGGGATGGTACCTTTCCAGCCCTACAAATGAAAACCTATAACTCACATGTTATATTCAAATGCACAAAAGCAACCACAAAGATACTGAAACTGACTATAGACATAAAACTGACCTTATAGTAAGAAGAGGCAAAAAATCATTGCCTCCTCCTCTGAAATCACGGAAACAGCAAGACAACATAAAACATCTATGTTGGAAATTAGAGGGGGAAGGGTGGGAAAAAGAGGGGGAGTAAAGAAGGAAGTAACAGAGAGAAAGGGAAGGTGGGGGGACATCTAAAACATGCCAAAATATGCTTCAAAAGCAAAAAGAGGAGAGACTTTAACTGCACAAAAGATTTAATTTCACCTCAATAGACTAGCCCTACAGGCAATGTCAAGAGATTCTCCTTAGGCAAAGGAAAATAGCATAGATTATAAGCTTCTTAAAACGTGTTCTGTTAACTTAAATCATTATTTTTCAAACAAAGAAAAATCAACAATAGACTGAGAGGAGAAAGACACCTGTGTTCACACAAAATGATTACTTTAAGCCAAATAAGTCAGAAAAAAGTAAAATCTTCAAGAAAGAAAATAGTTACAAACAAGCTTTATATTACCCCAACAACATTAATCACTACTTTAGATGTAAATGCTCTAAATATACCAACAGGGGGAAAACTGTATTTCTTTCAAAGACTACCTACCAGAAATTAATGATAAAAAGAATGAGTTTGGTAATTTCAAAAGAATGGGGAAAGATGTACCATACTAGCACCAATCAAAAACAAGCTGAGGTGTTTATTTCTGGCATATTCTAAACACAGAAAACCTTTAGTATAAAAAGGAGCATCACATGCCTATTTACTACAAATGCTTCTGTAATACATCAAAATTATAAATCTGCCTGCATTTACCAAAGAACATCAAACTGGGGCAAAGCATAATACTTCGAAAAAAAAAAACAACAAAAAAGAACAGATGCAGCTATTACAGTTAGATATTTCAACATCTCCCATCAACAACTGATAGGTGGAGCAGTCAGAAAATCAATAAGGTCACACTTGACCTGAACAGCACTATCCATCAACTTGATTTAATTTCTGCTTCCAGAATACTCCTTCTAAGAACAGAAAGCACATTCTTCTCAAGCTCATGTGGGACACTCAAAACAGATGGAACACATTCTGGACCACAAGCTCATCTTAATAGATATAAAAGACGGTTAGAAAGACAGCTCAGAGTTTAAGTATGGGATTCTCATACAGAGGACCAACATTTGGTTCCCACACCTTTTTTTTTTTTTTTTTTTTTTGCTTTTTAAAAATTTATTAATATTTAGAAAAAAATCATTCCACATATCAATCCCCCTGATCCCTCTACCTCCCATTCTCCCATGACCTTTACCAACCCCCTCCAACCTACTCCCTAACCAAGGATAGTGAGGCCTTCTATGGATGATCATCAAAGTCCGTCACATCATTTGAGGGAGGGCCTAGGCCCTCCTTGTATCTGAGCTAAACAGCATCTCTCCATAGGAAATGGACTCCCTAAGTCCATCTGTGCACCAAGGATAAACACTGGCTCCACTGTCAGAGGTCCCACAGACTGCCCAGGCCTCCCAACCAGCACCCACATTCAGAGGGTTTGTTTCAGTGCAATTCTGGTTCCCCAGCTTTATGACTGTAGTCCATGTGCTCTCACTAGGCCAGGTCAGCTGGTTCTGTAGGTTTCTCTAGCACGGTTCCGACTTATTTGCCCATTCCTCCTTTCTTTCCACAACTGGACTCTAGGAGTAAAACTCAGTGCTTAGCTGTGGATGTCTGCTTCACTTCCATCAGCTATTGGATGAAGGCTCTAGCATGGCAATTAAGGGAGCCATCTGTCTCATTATAGGCAAAGGACATCAAAGGGTAACCTCTCCACTACTGCCTAGAATCTTAGTTGGGGTCATATTTGTGAATCTCTGAGCATTTCCCTAGTGTCAGATTTCTCTTTAAACCTATACTGGCTCCCCCTATTGAGGTATTCCTTTTCTTGCTTTCCTCTATTCCTCCACTGTCTCAGTCTTCCTTATCCCTCTTTTTCTCCTTCCCCATCCTATTCTCCCCTTCTCTTTCTCCTTTATTCTTTTCTGTGCTCCCAATTTGCTCAAGAGTTCTTGTCCCTTTCCCCTTCTTCGTGGGGGACCATGTATTTTTCTCTTAGGGTCCTCCCTGTTTCCTAGTTTCTCTGGTGGTGTGGACTGTAGGCTAGTGATCCTTTGCTTTATGTTTAAAATCCATGTATGAGTGAGGACATACCATGCTCATCATTTTGTGACTGGGTTACCTCACCTAGACGGTTTCTTCTCATTCCATCCATTTGCCTGCGAATTTCAAGATTCCATTAATTTTTTTCTGCTGAGTAGGTCTTCATCGTGTAATGTTCCACATTTTCTCCATCCTTTCTTCAGTTGAGGGTCATTTAAGTTGCTTCCAGGATCTAGCTATTACAAATACTGTTGCTATGAACATAATTCAACAGATGTCCTTTATGTGTGAATATGCATATTTTGGATATATGCCAGAGTGGAATGCTGGATCATGAGGTAGACTGATTCCCATTTTCCTGAGAAACCTCCATATTGATTTCCAAAGTGGCAGCACAAGTTTGCACTCCCACCAGCAATAGAGGAGTGTTGCCTTCCCTCCACATCCTCTCCAACACAAACTGTTATTGGTATTTTTGATTTTAGATATTCTGGCCAGTGTTGTTTTAGTATGCCAGAGTTGTTTTATTTGCATATTCCTAATGGCTAAGGATATTGAACAATTTCTTAAGTGTATTTCAGCCATTTTAGATTCTTCTATAGAGAATTCTCTATTTAGTTCTGAAGCCCACTTTTTAATTGAGTTGTTTGGTGTCTTGGTGACTAGCTTCTTGATTGCTTTCTATATTTTTGAAATCAGTTCGCTGTCAGATGGGTTCCCACACTCCCAACAGGTGCCTCACTACAGTGTGTATCTAGTTCCAGGTGATCCAAGGCTGTCTTCTAGCCTCTGCTTACTCTCACATGCACATTACCACATAGAGATGCATACTTCATATATATTTAAATAAAACATCAGTTCGTGTAAAGTATGACACGAGTGGGAAGAAGAGCACATAGTTGTAAAGAACTTAAATTTTCTTTGCAAACATATGTATGTATGTATGTATGTATACATATATGAATCCCTGAAGTCTACTGGCAGCCAGTTTAGCCAGTCACAGAGCTTCAGGTTTAGAAATGTTTGTCTCAAATATTAAAGTGGAGACTGAGTGAAGAAGACACTTGACATCAACTTCTACCTTTCCTCATGAGCGAGCAGTCACATATGTGTATATGTACCCATATTCATGTATAAGAAAACATGTATACACACACACACACACACACACACACACCAAGAAAACTAAATGATTATAAATCACATTTTCCTTTTGAAGATAAAAGTAAGACTGCTAACATACCTTATTCATAACCTAAAATCTGCAAATTAAACCACATACTTATAAATTATATATATATTAAAAGAATGTCCAAGAAAAATGTTTAATCTTTAGAAGTGAGTGCAAGTGAAAGCCCAATGTACCCAAAGCAAGTGCTTATGAGGCAAAAGCAAATGATTCAAACATGTAGGCTAAGTAAGCATCACCTTAGAGACAAATAATTTAAAAAAGCAAGTGAAGGATAAAGCAGGCAAAAGGCAAAAAGGAAAACAAGAATGAAAATCACAAATTGATTGAAAAGTATCTGTTGTCTATGTCACATGGATGAGATATAAGATCAATCCAACTTTCTTATCTAGAAACAGATGATGAGATAAAGAAAACATGGTACCTACAATAAGTAGAACAGGAACAGAAGGCAAGTGGTTTTTATTAGGAACTAGGGCCAACGGAGCTGGAGAGATGTGCTAAAAGATCTTTTGCCTACATACCATGGTTTCTGATTTTGTGTTTTTATGGGACTTCTATATGTGGGAGTTTATGTGTCTCCACATCATATGAGTTTCTTTTGCTTTCTCTTTCATTCTTTTCTTTAATATTTGATTTGTCCTAATTTGGTTTGCTTGTTTTCATATTTTTGTTTTAGTTGTTTGTTTGCTTTCTAATGAGAGAGAGAGAAAGAAACAGTGTAGATTTGGGTGGGTGGGGATGTGAGAAGGATGTCTAAGAGTTGGGGGAAGGGAAGAGTGATTAGAAAATAATATATGAAAAATATCTATTTTTAACAAGTATTAATTTTTTATTGAATCAACTAAAATAAATAAATAATATGCCAATTAGATACCAGGGAAGCTCACCAGCTCCATTGTACAACATGGTGAGTAGAGTTAATGAAAGTGAATTATGTATTTGGAAATTGCTGAGAGATTTTGCAATTTCATATGAAAAATATATCCATATGAGATGATATTGATGTTATTTAGCTCGATTTAGTAACGCCACAACCTATACCTATTTCAAGCATCACTTTTTATGTTGAAAACATACAGTAATTTAACATTAAATCAAAAGCAAATCAGGAAGAGAGGGAAGCACTGTTGTACGATTGAAGTCATTAAAATAAAGAAACTACATACAAATAACTCTGCTAAATATAGAAAAAGTTCCTTAACAAAATGTTTGAAAAAATCCAAATGGGTAAACACAACACAACTAAATAAGGTTCATCCCAAGTATTTAGAGCTGAGTCAACATTAAAAAAAAATGAGCATAATCCTGTGCCACAACTAATTATGAAGCAAAAACACAGGGCCATAGCAAGTAGTCAAAAAATTTAACAAAATCTACTGCCCATTCATGAGGAAAAAATCTTGGCAAACTACCCCCAAAGGGAAGCTATGACTATGTGAGAGAGAACATCTACAGAACCCTGGAGGTAACACAGCCCTTGATGCCATTAAACTAGATGATCCTAATATAAGGCAGATGCAACACCTCTCACAAATGTTCTCAACACTGCCCAGAAGGACAGTCAGTAAAAGAAGAACAGGTGGGAGCACATACAGTTTAGGAAGTTAAACTTTCTTTGCAAAATCACACCTTAAACATTCAAAATAAGCAACAGTGAAGCTATTAAAAAAAAAAGATGACTAGAGAAAGCTAGAAAGTAGGGAAGTAACATGCAAAATCTAATTGGCTTCCTATGACTGAACAACAAGAATTTACATATATATTTACACATAGCACAAAACTAAAAGGGAGGGGAACCCCCTTATAATAAAAATAACAACAGACTGGAATTTTCTGGATTAATATAAATAATAATATTAATAACAAGAAGGAAGAGGAGAAGGACAAGAAGAAGAAGAAGAAGAAGAAGAAGAAGAAGAAGAAGAAGAAGAAGAAGAAGAAGAAGAAGAAGAAGAAAGTTTAGAGCCACATATTATAACCTAAACAAAATTTAGTTCAAATGAATCTTGGGGTTTAAGTTAAAATACAAAACTCTAAGACTTTAAAATGAAAATATAGGAGAAAAAAATACATCACCTTGGGTTTTATGCTGAGATTCAAGTATAATTATCATATCACAATGGTAAAAGATATTGAAAAATAGACATTATTAAACTAATACTTTAAGAAGCATCTGCATACAGTACTGTTAAAGGAAGAATCCAATATCACAAAGTAGAAATAATTACAAAGGTATGTCTGATAAATGGTTTGTATCCAAGAGTGAAAATTATCTGTAAGGACTGAAGACATGACAAACAAAATCCAAATGGGCAATGTGTTTTAGGATGGCTCTCCAAAAATGATATGAAAGTGGTGAACCAAAGGTTATTATATGGAGGAATAGAAAAGGTGCCCAGAAGCATCTGTCATTAGAAACTGATTTTTAAAATCAAATATCAAATACACGTTACAGTGGTTCAAAACAAGAAAGAATTGACAATCATGTTTATAATTGACTACTTGAAACCACATGGACTCTCATGCATTGCTGGGAAGAGTTACAATGGTACTTCTACTTGAAGAATACTTTCCCAGAGTTTACAAAACTAAACAGAGTTTTTCACATGATTCAGCAATCACATATTTAGGCATATATCCAACTAATTTATAATTTTATTTCTGTGTAAAAACTTTCTGTATACAAGTGTTTATAACAGCAGTACTCATAAATTAGAAGCATTTAATGTTCTTCCAGAGGATATTTAGTAACTAAAGTGTGATACATTCATAAGGAAGAACAATGTGCACAAGTAAAATGTGATTAAATTATAAGAAGACTTGGGTGAATCGTAAATTCTCACTGCTGAGGAAATAAGCCAACCTGGGAAAGTATATGCTGTATAACTCCAACTATACAACATTTTGGAAAAGACAAAATTACAGAGACCATGAATGTTATAAATACTGTGATGAAAGAAAGTAGAAGGCGGAATGGATGAACCATTGAAGAATTTTAATAAAATGAAATTATTCTGGATGCTTTTGTCATAATAAATATAAGATATTTAACATTTGTCAAAACATGTAGAAATGTAAAATATGGAGAAAAAATTCTTAACATATGCAAGTTTCTAAAAACCAATTTACAAACCTGGAGAATCACAAGATGCAGCTTAGAATGTGACAAAAAAAAATTGTAACCTTTATGTAAATGACCAGAGAGAAGTGTTGGGAGAGGTGAAACAAGGTACTAATGGAAGAAACTCTGTAATCAAATGGGGTCAATATATGATGAGAAACTGATTGCTACATTCTGTTCAATAAAGTTCTTCCCATAAGTGGGCAGACTACCAATTCTAAATCCACTGTGAATCTTTGTTGGAATTCTGGAACTGAGCAATTAAACAAATGTATACCACAGAAGAGATTCTCTGTGTTAGAGGGTTATTATTGTAAGACAGAAAAAAATAGAATTATTTATGAAGCCATTAATTGGGATTTATATACATAGAAATATTTACACATATGCATATTTTTTGTTACAGACACATACATGCTGTCAGTTAAGAACTATTAAAAATATTAACATCTAATTGCCAAGGTACGGTTGCTCATAAGAGTTTTGCAATAAAAGTGTAAGGATTCCTTTTATAAATGAGTAATTCTAGGAAGAGGACCATAATTTCACTAGATGAACCCTGATGTCCTGGAATATCAGAAGGGATTGCCCATCACACACACACACACACACACACACACACACACACACACACACACACACAAATAGCATCATTGAGGAATATGAAAGAACAAATTGAAAAAGTTCCCAAAGTTTCCAGTGGGATGAGCTGAAATCATAATAGTGTGCAATAAAGCAATAGCAGATTCTAATCCAAAGTGCAAGACAAACAGCTGGGGGTAAATAATTTTATGAATGTTTGAAAATACACATGCTAAATGAGGAGTTAAACACAGCCCTCACAGACAATAATTCCAATGTTTTGCTTCTACACTTTAAAAAAAAGTATAGCACAACTCTCCATTTAAAAATCCAACATATTACAACAGTATTCTGAAGTCTACCTGTGAGAAAGGATGAGAAACAGTAATTTCAGGAGTAAACACTCATCAGCAGGTGCTGAAAGCATGATAAATCATGGCCAAGTATGTGCCTTCAAGGACAGGTGTAAAGGAATTAGCACGCCATGGAGCACATGAAATTAATGTGTGCATTACATTTATCATGTTGTTTTTGATCCACTTCAGAGTCTCTCACCCTAGGCATCTTGTGGGTTAAGATGATGTGAACATAGGACCATGGGGCACACACAAGCACAGAAAGTGACAGGGAGTGGTCCATTTCTTTTCTCAGTTTTTTTTTAAGTCCTACTCCTTTATCTGTTTTCTCTCTCTCTGTTCTATCATTGTTTTATCCTTCTTTATTTCTTTTTGCTTGTATGCTGCTTGGGATGGCTCCCTTGATAAATGACTTGTCTTTCAAGCATGAGAGTCTGAGTTGATTCCCAGAACCCATGTAAAAATACTGCACATGGGAGTGCACACTGAGAACCAGGGCTTGGAAGGCAAAGACAGGAGGATTCTTGAGACTCAGTGGCCCATGAAACTGTACTAACTAGTTAGCGTCAGACCAAAACTAGTCCGTGTCTCAAAGAAGATGCACAAAAGTTCTTGGTAAATGATATTCAATGTCATCATCCTCCAGCTTTTACAAGCTCAGACACACATTTACCTGTGTGCATCCTCACACATATGCACAGACACAAATGCACATAAGTAAAACATATCACATATAAAAGGATACCCAGTGTCAATAAGATACAGTCTTTTTAGGAGTTCATCTTATTTTGGAATAGTCAGAGAATTCCAGCAAGATGAATTATGATTAATTAAGAACCAGGATAAAAGTATAAATTACGTTCTATCACAAAAGATTCTTAAAGTATGTGATGGTGGGAAACAATGTTTACATCACTTCTTCCTATCAGGACAGATACATACCTTAAGTATGGAAGAATTACTACAGGAATATTGTGGATTACCATGTCCCACACACGGGAATATTATTATAGAAATCATAGTAGAAAAGTTTGGTCTTTCTTCCGTTTGCACAGTATGCAAAAGTTTACAAGTCACTTAAGTGTTCTATTCATTTCTAAGAAAGGCTTATGAAATAAAAAGATATCAGTTGGGAAAGGTGAGTATGTGCTTTGTAGCATTCTCACTGCCATTTTACATCCAAATCTCTATTCCAAGACGTTGTTTCCCACTGAGTCTATTCACCACTTACATTTCCACCCAGTAGGAGACTTGACAGCCCCACAAGATACAACATGCAGGCTGAAAAACGCATGCAATCTTTTCTATAAAATACTACATCGTAAAAATATGAACACTATTATACCATGATGTTTGCTTCTCTTGAAGTGTAACAAAGAGGTAGGGGAGAGCAATAGAGAATGAGTAAGAGAGAGTTCTATTATGCTGGAGCTTTACAGTGGGATCCCTAGAATCACGTGTTTGACAAACTGGTTGTCTTACAGTAGCCATCACATCATTGGTCTCTCCATGCTGTTCAGTGTTCATTGCTGGAGGACACAAATAGTTTGGGCTTAATTCCTTGATGTTTCCTTTTTCTTAACAATACCAATTCTCCTCAGTTGCCCCCAGACACATGATGTTTTAAGAAAATTTTCTGTGTGTCTTGCATTTGTCAAACCTAGATCTGTGCTTGAATAGTCAAAGACTTAAGGACCTTAGAATTTATGCATTATTCCGATGGTTTACCTTGTCACTTCTGAAAGAGCAGCATTAGGATAGAACAATTATCTCATTAATTATCTACTTTTTGTCTCTGCTTCTCTTATTCTTTTCACTGTTGTTGCTCAGGCTGAAAGGAAAAACATTATCTCATCCAGTACCATAGTTCAGATCTTCTGACTGGGTCCTGTGGATATATATATATATATATATATATATATATATATATATATATATCTCCTCATATTTACTTTGAACACATAATATCCCAATATATTCCCTATGTTTATACCTCCTGTTTCACAATGATGTCTCACCTTCCCTTATTTTCCTTTCCTCCATTTTCCATGTCTAAACAAGGAAGTATGGAAACATGCCACTTTCTACCCTGGTCTTAGACAACTTTCTTATGAAGGCTTCCATTTCTAAGCAAGCTGATCTAAACTAGCCATGGAGCAGATCCTGCAAGCAAAGTACTGCACACGAGAACAATTGTTCCTTTAGAGCTATTCTTTGTCCTAATCTGCAGTGGTCTGAATTGATAGACCTAGTATAATCAGATTGATTCAAATATGCTAAAATTGAGATGTCCACCAAACCATGGATCTTTCAGAAGTATCAAGAGTGACTGGCTCTCATCCTATCTAAAACACTAGAATTATGTCTCTGAGAAAAGTTATGTGGACATGAAAATATCATTTGGCAAGAAATACTTATATCTGTGGTTTAGGATAATTGGTACCAGGTCATATTAATTTTTTGGCCACTACTTACTCTTTACATTCAAAATTACAAGATTCATAAGCATCCACTGATAAGAAACACTGGTTCAAAGGTCTCTTACCTAAAGTCAGCTTAAACTAGTCCATTGTGTCTCATGGTGACCTTTGAAAAACTGTAAGCACCCAGACCCTCAGTATTTTAAAATTTCAATGCTATTCCAGCTTTTTCAAAGGATTTTTTAAAAAATTACCCACCCCCCCAAAAAAAGTCAAATTCAATTCCTCATATTGGATTGCCTTTCCCAGCCTAAACATACAAGGAAAAGATTAGCCTTATCACAACTACATATCCCATGCTTTGTTGATACCAATGGGAATTCTGCTCCTTCCTGAACAGAAAAAGGGAAGGAATGGATTGAGCAGTGACGGGTGGTGGGAGGGAGGGATTGGGAGAAGATGGAGTGGAAACTGTGGTAGTGCTTTAAAATAAATAAATAAATAAACAAAATAAAAACTATTTATCAAATAATTGGCATCTGCCTGACTCAATGTTAAGAGCATTGTGCAATGCAGATAATTTGGAGGCAGTCATTTAAGGCATAGTTTATTTTCTTAGCATGAATATGGAAAGGTCAAAAAGCATATTTTAGTTTTTTCATCATAACACATTATATATAGTTTTTAAAAGTCTTCATTAAACCAGGATAACCCAATTTTATAGAAAATCTAAGCCAAGCATGGAAGATAACTACCTGTTTCTTTTCTTTTTACACATTATATTTCCTGGAGCTTTTCCTTGGTCTTTCTTAGCTTCCTTTCAGAGTTATAGATGTCGAGCCTCCTAAGTGCCCCTTGAAAAGTAATATTTATGTTACTCCATTAAAATTTTCTTTCTCCAATTATAATCTTGTTTAGAAACATGTTTAGTCCCTGTGCTAATGCTGCACATTAAAGATACAGTTGTTTAAAAGAGTTCAGATTTCTTAAAACTGAAGGACATTTTGGTGATATCTTGCTCATACAAATAAAGCCTGTCTGAGGGTCATAGAATGGAGCTTGCCACTAGCTAACCATGGAAGTCTGGAGGTCTGTATAAACAGACAGGAAATAAGGTAGTTGGGCAGAAACAGGATAAAATCATGGAGAAAAAGAAAATCCATCTTTTGTCTGCTGAGACACTAAGGAGGTAAGGTGATCTGGCTTGCTCTTTCTCTCTGATCTCTCAATATTTCCCTCTACATCTGACTCTAGCTTTTTATTATCTAAACCAATTAAGAACTCCATTTACATTTTGGTGCCAGAACATTAACTGGAGGACAGGGGCAAATCACCCCATGAGGGTCCCAGTCCAGCCCTGAAAAAGCAGCCTGCTGCCTGCTATGAGCTCCTCCTACAACTGGGCCACACCTGACTCCCTGCTGCTCCCCTCCCAACACCAGTGGTTTAGACAATCCCTAAAACATTTTTCTTTAAATGTTGTGGTTTCACCCAGCTTTTATTTAGACTATGGAATAGACCTCTATGGTCAGCTAGTGGCAAGATCTGTTCTCTGACCCCCGGACAATCTTTATTTGTACAATGACGATATCACCATAGTACACATTCAAGTCAATTTCCCATTTAATGCAAAGTTTCTTCAATTTCACTCAGAATTTTAGTGCATCTATTTTACCACAATTATGAGAGTAGTTTTTATTTAATGTTTCAATTTATAACACATCCCAGTTTCAAATTAAAAGTAGTAGTTACTAGAGTTAGATAAGACATTAATAAACTCAAAGTAAAAATAAATAAATACAGATAACACAAAATTAACCAAAAGAAATTCTGTAAGATAGAAGGATACTCTCTCAGCATAGACAGATGGGGAGGCCTGCTCCAAAAGATATGACAGAGTTTGAAGATCCCCCATGGTTTATAGTGCTAGCTCCCTGGATGCCACCCTAAGAGTTTGACTGATTTTCACCTATCAGATAGTTTTTGTGCTTTATATGTATAAATGCTCATGAGGTGTGTGACTTATATAAAGCATAAATGGTGGACAAATGCTGATTATATAAAAGAGAGAAATTAGAGTAGGAATGCCATGTTTGGGCTATTCTTTTAATTCTAATTTGTATTTTCAAAATATTTTTCATTGTTTTGACTTTCATGGCTGAGATTTTTGTTTGGTTTTGTTTTTGGCTTTCACATTTGTTTGATTTCTTATTTGTTTATTTATTTATTAATAAAAATATTTATTTTATTTGTCACTGTCTGGACAAATTAATTGAGGGTCTCCCTTGCTTCAGTCATTGGGTTGGACTCACATAAGAAATAGAGAAACAACTATCATTATTATTTATTAAGTTTTTAAGCCTGAAAGTCATCCTTTACTGAAAGACTCCCTTGTAAGGTTTCAGAACATGTGGGTTCAATAAAATTATAAGCCCATTTCCAGCATACTTGGTGCTGTCTTTATGTATTTGCATTGTCTTAGTTGAAAATAATGATCCTACTATAATAACTTGCCTGGTATACTGATTAGAACCTTTACATTAGATTTGCAATCTTGCTACAGAAAGAAACAATACATAATGAAATAAATCATTCACAAAATCAATTCCCATATTCCTTTGTTTTAGAAGGCTAGTGATAAAGTTACAGTGAAAAAATATTTCATAAAAAAATCTATAAATGAATATATAGGTGATTTAGGTAGATTAGTCTACATTTATAAAATTTGTTCTGCACAATTGTTGTGCCACAGTCCTGCCTTTATCAGTCTATTTGATATGTTCAGATCTACTTTGTTATTTTTATTGTTTATTTAAGAAAATGTTTCAAAACTCTGTAACTGTTGATGTTTACAATTAGGAGAGGGATATGGCATTTCCCTTAGGTGTTTATTGGCTTCTCTGACCTGCACTATTGAGATTTTTGCTACAGGATTTTTTTTAAATGACATTTGTGGTAGTGTGGAATGATCTGAGAATACTGACTTCTCCCTCTCATAGCCAACAATGAGCAAATGATTAAAAACAAAATTCTTATCTTCCAATCTCCTACAGATAACCCCCATTGAGCTCTCAGCACTCAATTGGTTTTCTAGTCCCAAGTGCCAAGCTCTTTCCACCCACCCCACCAAACAAAATTGTGAGTTCTGTCACAAAAATACCCTGGTACCAACTTATGTAAGTTAGGGTTGCTATTACAGTGATAAAGCAACTTGGGGAGGAAAAGATTTATTTCACTCACAGTTCCTTAAAACAATTCAATACCCCAAGATAAATACCTTGAGGTAATACTAACCAAGCAAGTGAAAGACCTATATAATAAGAACTTTGAGTCTTTAAAGAAAGAAATTAAGGAAGAAACTAGAAAATGGAAAGATCCCCCATACTCTTGGATAGATAAGGTCAACATAGTAAAAATGGCAATATTGCCAAAAGTAATCTACAGATTCAATGCAATACCCATTAAAATCTCAGTACAGTTCTTCACTGACCTTGAAAGAACAATACTCAACTTTATATGGAAAAACTAAAGACCCAGGATAGCCAAAACAACCATGTACAATAAAAGAACTTCTGAAGAAATCACCCATCCTTAACTTCAAGCTCTATTATAGAGCTATACTCTTGAAAACAGCTTGGTATTGGAGCGAAAATAGGTAGGAAGACCAATGGAATTAAATTGAAAACCCTGATATTAACCTACACACCTATGAACACCTGATTTTGACAAAGAATCTAAGCTAAAATTATACAATGGTAAAAACAAAGCATCTTTAACAAATGATGTTGGCATAACCAGATGCTGACTTACAGAAGACTGCAGATAGATCCATATCTGTTGCCAAGCACAAAACTTAAATCCAAATAAATCAAGGACCTCAACATAAATTCTGCCATACTGAACTTCTTAGAAGAGAAAGTGGGAGGTACCCTTGAACAAACTGGTTCAGGAGACCACTTCCTGAACATAATAGCAGTAGTAGAGACATTGAGATCAAAAATTAATAAATGGCACCTCCTGAAATTAAAAAGCTTCTGTAAGGCATAGGATACATTCAACAAGACAAAGCGGCAACCCACAGAATGGGAAAAGATCTTCACCAACCTCACATATGACAGAGTGCTGATTTCCAAAATATATAAAGAACTCAAGAAGGTAGTTACCAAAATACCAAATAATTGAATTAAAAGTTTAGGTACAGAACTAAATAGCGAATTCTCAGTAGAGAAATCTAAAATAGCTGAAAGACACTTAAAGTGCTCAACATCCTTAGCCATAAAGGAAATGCAAATCTAGGCAACTCTGAGATACCATCTTACTCCTGTCAGTACTATTAAAATCAAAAACATCAAAGACAGTTTATGCTGGGCAGGATGTGGAGAAAGGGTACACCCTTCCACTGCTGGTGGGAATGCAAACTCATATAGTTATTTTGTAAATCAGTATAGTGGTTCCTTAGGAAAATGGGAATCAGCCTACCTCAAGATCCAGTAATTCCACTCTTAGGCACATACCCAAAAGATGCACGTTCACACAAAAGGACTACATTCATAGCAGCATTGTTTGTAATAGCCAGAACTTGGAAGCAACATAAATGCCCCTCTGGGTATTAATGGATGGAGAAAATACGGTACATTTACACAATGGAGTACTACTCATCGGAAAACAAACAAACAAACAAACAAACAAAACAATGGAATCTTGAAATTCACAGGCAAATGGAAAAATGGATGGAACCCAAATAAACCATGCAGAGTGAGGTAAGCAAATACAAAAAGACAAACACCATATGCCCTCACTCATATATCTTTTTTAGACATAGAGCAAAGGATCACCTGCCTACAATTCACACCACCAGAAAAGCTAGGAAACAAGGAGACCCTAAGAGTGACATACATGGTCCCCCTGAGAAAGGGAAATAACAAGATCTCCCAAGCAAATTGGGAGCATTGGGAGAGGGGAGAGAGAGTTAGAAAGAAGATTAGGGGAGAGCTGGGCATGAGGGAGCAGGAAGATTGAGTCAGGGAAAGGATAGAGGAGAGCTAGAAAAGAGATACAATAGTAGAGGGAGCCATTATAAGTTCTAAGAGAATCTGGCACTAGGGAAATGTCCAGAGCTCTACAAGGATGACCCCAACGAAAAATTAAAGCAATAGTGGAAAGGCTACCTTTAATGCCCTTTCCTGATAATGAGGTTGATAACTACCTTATATGTCATCGTCTTTATCTAGTAAATAATGGAAGCAGTAGCAGACACCCACAGCTAAACACTGAGCTGAACTGGAATCCAGTTGGAAAATGCGAGGAGCAATGAGCAAAGTGGTCAAGACCAGGCTGGAGAAACCCACAGAAAGAGCTGACCCGAACAAGGGGGAGCTCATGGACCCCAGTCTGATAGCTGGGAATCCAACATAAGACCAACCCAGGTTCTTTGAATGTGGGTGTTATTTAGGATGACTGGGTAGTTTATGGGGCCTCAGTTAGTGGATCAGTATTTATCCTTAGTACACAAATGAACTTTGGGAGCCCATTCCAAATAGAGGGATACTCCCTCAGTCTAGACACATGGAGGTGGGCCTGGGCCCTGCTCCAAATGATATGACAGACTTTGAAGACTGCCCATGGAAGTCCTCACCCTTCCTGTGGAGCAGAACAGGATGTGATGGGGGTTAATGGGGGGAACAGAGGAGGAAGGGAGGGTGCTGGAACTGGGATTAACATGTAAAATAGTCTTGTTTCAAATAAATAAATATAACAACAAAACCCAACAACAACACCACCAAAAACCAATTCAATACCAAAAACAGTGAGGGAAAGAACTTAAGTAGGGCAGGAACTTAGAGGCAGGAGCTGATGCAGAAGCCATAAAGGAGTGCTGATTACTGGCTTGCTCCCTATTGATTACTCAGCTGCTTACTTATAGACCCCAAGACCACCAGCCCAGGGGTAGACTCCTGAAACTGATTTGGGCCATCCTCCATCAACCACTAATTAAGAAATTACTGGTCAGTTTTGCCTATAGCCCGATATTACAGGGACATTTTCTCAACTGAGGCTCACTCCTCTATGATGACTCCAGCTAGTGACAAGTGGCCATAAAACTAGTCAGCACAAAGTATAAGACTGTTTCCAGAAGGAATAAGTATATTTTTCTTTAATGGAAACACATATACTTCATTAATAGTAAAGCGTATGTTACTTTCTACTGTTTCAAGCATAGACATTCTGGCATAAGTTTTATACCTCTTTTGTCAAGGATTTTTCTCCTTTAACTTTCAAAATGCCCAGAATTCAACTCCATTTAATTGTTTAATTTGAAACACTTCCTGTGTAATACCATTATGTTAATCTAACAGCTGTCTTTCAAACTGCCAACAATTAATTACAATTAACAAGAGTGTTTTTAAAATAAGGATAAATTGGGAATTATTTTGAATTATAGTTCAACAAGCTGATCCTTTTTTGTTATGTTTTGCTTTGTTATTTTAAAAAATCAAAGTATTGACTGATTATGGTTAATGAGTATTGCGAGGTAGATTTTAAAAACTAATATGCTCAGGAAAGTAATGTGTTAGTCTATATGCTGTCTTTGAGTCTATTCTCTTAGGCACCAATGATGGAAACATTCAGGAGGGTCAGAAAGGCCAAAGTTTCTAATCCTTATCAAGTACTATAAAGTCTTCTAAAATGAGGTAGCAATATTTGATAAATTCCCAATTATTTTCTCTAGTAATATTTAGTGTATATGACAAAAGTGATTTTAATATTTATGGTTATGTTCTTCATACTAAAGACTGAGAACTATGGAAATTCTACTATGCCTAAGTTGACTGTGTCTAAGTAGATGATTGTTAGACTCATAAATATGAAAATACGTGATTTTCTCAGAGAAAGCATGTCAGTTTGATTTCCAATTTTATGTCAGCTCAGAAGTGCTTGCTGTAATATAAGTTGATGACAATTTTCAATATATTAAAGCTGTATAATGAAAAGGATTCTTTTATAATTTGGGAATTAACTTCACTGATAATATAGAACCTATTATTCCAAAAAGGTAGGGATTGAAATATATGTGTTTTTTAAACATCATGAATTTGACCCAGACTTTGTTTTACATCCCAAGGTACCACTTACCATGGAAATGAACATAGACACACAATCTGCTTCCATGTAATGTTCTCATCTATTGAGAGGAATATTTAAATAATCTGTGCATCACTTCCTTATGTTCTTTGTTCTCTTTTGTTCCATGATTGGATCAGCACAATTTGCCATTCAGCAATTACTAAGGGAATATTAGTCTCATTAAATTTCTACTTGAGGGAATCCATAAATTTACCATGATGCACATTGTCAAAATTCTTACTATCTTTGTAGTATTTATAAACAAGTGTCATAATGATTCTAATAAATTATAATAAATCCTGTATGGATTTACTGAAATTTTGTAATCATTTCTCAATAGTGCCCCAATCCACCTGACCTGAAAATGCATTACCTCACCATGGACAATTGGATTTGTCCAACTACAGAACTAACTTAAAAAAATTTACTCCCAAGAAAATATTAAATTTTCTTAAAGTTATTTCTGTAGTCAGACAAATCTATTTGTCCATGGTGAGGTACTTTGGAAGCACATTCCCTATGGGAGGTTATTCCCTTAACCTAGATCCCTCCTGAAAGGCATCACCCTCCCTGTGAAGTGGGTGGAGGGAATGGGATGGGAAGGTGGTGGTGGGGTTGAATGGGAAGGAGGGAGAGTGGGACTGAGGGAGGGAGAGGGAACCGGGATCAATATGTAAAATAAGAGAACGATAAAAGAAATGCAATCAGAAAAAAAAAGTTACTCTTTTTAACTTCCAAAACACATGAGAAATGTAGCATTTCTCTCTGTTAAAGCAAAACATAACACTTTCAAACTTCAAATTTATCAAAGATTGCTACCTCATTTTAGAAGACTTTATAATACTTGATAAGGGTTAGAAACTTTGGCCTTTCTGACCCTCCTGAATATTTCCATCATTGGTGCCTAAGAGAATAGACTCAAAGACAGCATATAGACTAACACATTACTTTCCTGAGCATATTAGTTTTTAAAATCTACCTTGCAATACTCATTAACCATAATCAGAACACAACTTATTTTCTATTTATTTATTCCCCTCAGCCTCTCTTCCCCATCTACTCCATTTTTGTTCAGAAGAGGGCAAGCATAAAGACCAAGCTACACAACTGCTACACATGTGCAGAGGGCCTAGGAAAGTTCCATGCTGGCTACCTGGTTGTTGGTTACGACTCTGTGAGCTCCTAGGAGCCCAGGTAAGTTGATTCTGTGGGTTTTCTTGTGATGCCCTTGACCCCTCTGGCTCCTACAATCTTCCCTCTTTCTCTTCAGCAGGATTTCCTGAACTCCACCTAATGTTTCATTGTGGGTCTGCCTCTGTTTCTATCAGTTGCTGGATGAAGCCTGTCTGATGACAGTTGGGGAAGGCAGGAATCTATGTGTGTAACAGAATATGGTTAGGCATCATTACATTGACATTTATTTTTCAGTCAAGTTTGATCCTATCCTAGGTCTCTGGGCTATCAAGTATGTGGTTCCTGGTGCTCTTGGCAGTATCAGGCATACTCTACCTCTCATGGTCTATGTCTAAGTCTGGACCAGTCATTGGATGGCTACTTCTGAAATCTCCACACAACCCTCATCTGAGCATATCTCATAGGTAGGACAGATTGTAGGTCAAATGTTATACGGCTAGATTATTGTCCTGATCCGGGTCATGGGAGATGCCTTGTTCAGGCTACATATCCGCTATTGCTAGGAATCTTAGCTTGAATCATCCTTGTAGATTCCTGGGAGTTTCCCTTGCACCAGTTTTCTACCTGACACCAAAATGCCCTCCCTTTCCAGGTATTTATTTCAGTACATTTCCCTCTATCCTCCCCAACCTAATACCTCATGTTCCCATCCCCATTTACCCCCAGTCCACCCATGAAATACTTTCTATTTAACCTTTCCTGAGAGACCCAAACATCCCCCTTTGAACCCTTCTTACTACCTAGTCTCTCTGGCTTTGTGGATTGTAGCATGGTTATTGTGTACTTTATAACTAATAACCATTTATAAGTGGGTATATATCATATTTGTTTTTCTGGGTCTGTGTTACCTCACTCAGGATGATTTTTTTCCTAGTTCTGTGGTGGAGAGCTGTTTCCAGGTTCTGGCTATTAAAATAAAGCTCCTATTAACACAGTTGTACAATTACCCTTGTAATAATGTGGAGTTTCCCTTGGGTATATGCTGAGAAGTGGTAGGGCTGGGACTTGAGGTAGATAGATGGGCAATTTTCTGAGACACAAGCATGTTGATTTCCAAAATGGCTGTAAAAACTTTCTCTCACAACAACAATGGAGGATTATAGTTAGTCCTTGTTTTACATTCTTTTCTAGCATGAGCTTTCACTTGTGTTTTTGATGTTAGCCATTCTAACAGATGTAAGATGGAATCTCAGAATGATTTTTATTTCCATTTGCCTAATGGCTAAGGATAGTGAGCATTTCTTAAATTAGTTTCTCAGCCATTTTAGGTTCTTCTGTTGAGAATTTATTGTTTAGAACTCAACCACATCTTTAAATTGTATTGTTTTGTTTGTTGATATATAGTTTCTTAAATTATTTACATATATGGAAAATAAGTGCTATGTCAGATATGGGATTGGTGAAGGAAGATATTTTCTCATTCGTAGGTTGCCAGTTTGTCCTATTGACACTGTCTTCTGCCTTACAGAAGTTCTCAGTTTTATGAGGTCCCATTTATTAATTGCTGATCTTAGTGCCAGTGCTATTAGCATTCTAATCAGAAAGTTGTCTCCCATACACAATGATTTCAACGCTATTGCCCATCTTGTTTTCTATCAAATTCACAATATCTGGAAGTATGCTGAGTCTTTGATCTACTTGGAATTGAGCTTTGAGCAGAGTAATGGTATAAGTCTATCTGCATGCTGACATCCAGTTATACCACCTGCAATTTCTTCGAGACTCTTTTTTTCATTATATAATTTTGGCTTCTCTGTTTAAAAAAAAAAATCAGGTATAGAAATCAGTGTCCATAGGTATGTGGGTCTTGGATATGATTCCATTGATCCATCTGCCTGTTTTCTGTGCCAGTACCATGCAGTTTTTATTGCTATAGCTCTGTAATAGAGCTTGAAATCAAAGGTGGTAATACTTCAAAAAGTTCTGTATGGTACAGGATTTTTTCAGCTTTCCTGTTTTTTGATTTGTTGTATAGTTTTTGTTGTTGTTGTTGTTTTTATTTTTTTCATATGAAGTTGAGTATTACTCTTTCAAAATCAGTAAATAATTGTGTTGATATTTTAATGGGGATTGCATTGAATCTGTAGATTGCTTTTGGTAAGATCATTTTTACTAGGTTAATTCTACCTATCCATAAGCAAGACAAATCTTCCCATGTCTTCTCCAATTTGTTCCTGCAAATACTTGAAGCTCTTGTCATACAAGACTTTCACTTGCTTAGTTACAGTTAGACTAAGATATTTTATATTATTGTTGCTCATTTTGCATGGTGTTTGTAACACAATCAATAAAATCTCAGAATGTAATCCAGACTGCACTGCTCTCCATCAAGCTTTTAGACTAGTCTCCTGAGTTCCTGTCTCCTCCCACCTTATATTCCTTTCTCTGCGAGCCAAATCACTCCTGTCTCCACATCCTTAGTGCTGAGATTAAAAGTATGTGATCCCACATGCTGAGATCACCTTTGTGTGAACTGTTTCTTTTTTAGACTAGATCAAATTTTTCTATAGCTCATATTGGAATTGAACTAATAGAGATCCATCTGCCTCTTTCTCCTGAGTCCTGGGATTAAAGGTGTATACTTGGCTCTATGGCTATGGCTGCCTAGGCATTTTGAACCCTCAGGTAAGATTTATTAAATCATAAATAATACATAACCACACGTATTTTTTATTACTTCTATTATTGTTTTGATACAGGGCTACTGATTTTTTTGAGACAATATTGTATCCAGCCATTTCACTAAAGGTGTTTACCTGTTGTAGGAGTTCTCTGGTATGATTTTTGAGGTCACTTTGAGTTCTTCATTTGTAATTTGTAGCCCTTGATCTTCTTCAGTTGTCTTATTGCTCTTGCTAGAATTTCATGTACTATTTGAATATATATGGAGAGAGTGGATAGCCTTGTCTTTTTCCTGACTTTAGTGAAATTGCTTTGAGCTTATCTCCATTTAATTTGATGTTGGCTATCAGCTTTTTTATATGTTGCCTTTATTATGTTTAAGTGTCTCCTTTGTATTGCTGATCTCTTCAAGACTTTTAGGGTGAAAGGGTGTTAAATTTTGTCATAGGCTTTTTCAGCATCTCATGATAACGTGTTTTTTTTTTTCAGTTTATTTATGTGGTGGATTACATTAATGAATTTTCATATGTTGAATCAATCCTGCATTTCTGGAATGAAGTCTACTTGATCATGGCGGATAACCTTTTTGATGTGATTTTTTATTCAGTTTGGGAGTATGTTACCATCTTTGCATCTGTATTCATGAGGGAAATTGTTCTATAATTCTCTTTCTTTGTTGAGTCATTATATGGTTTGGGTATCAAAGTAACTGATACCCAAAGTTTTGTAAAACATATTTTGTTTCTATTTTTTGCAATAACTTGAGGAGTATTGCATTATCTCTCCTTTGAAGGACTGTTATAATTCTATGCTAAAACAGTTTTGCCTTTTGTTTTTGTTTTTGTTTGTTTTTCTTTTTTGAGAGACTTTTAATGACTTCTTTTATTTCCTTAGGTTTTAAAGGTCTATTTATATTATTTATCTCTTGACTTTTATGCCTTGACTTAACTTTGGAAAGTAGTATCTATCAATAAAATTGTTCATTTTCTTTAGATTTTTCAATTTTCAGGAATACAGGTTTTTGAAGTAGTATGACTAAATGGTTTTGTGAATTCCCTCCATGTCAGTTGTTATGTCCTTCTTTTCATTTCTTATTAGCTAACTTGTATATTCTCTCTCTATGTTAGTTTAGATAAGGAGTGTTGAATTTTGTTTATCTTGTTTATTTTCTCAAAGAACTGCTGAGTCTTTGTTTCTTTGACTCTTTATATTGTTATCTTTGTTTCTAAATATTTTTTTAATTCAGCCCTTAGTTTGATTAATTCTTGCCATCTACTCTCTTGAGTGTGTTTTCTTTTTTTATTCTTTAGCTTTCAGGTGATCTGTTAAGTAGCTAGTATGAGAATTCTCCAAATTCTTTATGAAATCACTTAGTGTTATGAACTTTCCTCTTAGCATTACTTTCATTGCGTCCCATAAATTTAAGTATGCTGTGCATTCAGTTTTATTGAATTCTAGGAAGTCTTTAGTCTCTTTCCTTATTTCTTCCTTGACACAATGGTAATTCAGTAGAGGGTTGTCCACTTTCAATGAGTATGTAAGTTTTCTGTAGTCTTTATTATTGTTGAAATCTAATTGTATCCCTTAGTATCTGTTGAGATTTGTTTTGTGAACAAATATATGACCAGTTTTGGAACATGTTCCACAAGATACTGAGAATGTGCTATATCCTTTTGTGTTTGGGTGAACTATTCTGTAGATATCTTTTAGGTCCATTTGAGTCATAGTATTTATTAGTTCTGTTAATTCTGCTTAGTTTTTTTCTGGACAACCTGTCCATTGGTGAAAGCAGCATGTTGAAGTCTCCCAACTATTAATGTGCAATTTAAGTTTTAGTAATGTTACTTGTACAAATATTGGTGACCTTGTATGTGAGATATAGATGTTCAGAATTGTGACAACATCTTGGTGGATTTTTGCTTTGATGAATATGAAATATCCTTTATGTCTTTTATCTCTTTTGATTAATTTTTGTTTCAAATACATCTTATTTTCCTGAGGCATAGCCTGTCTTTGGTGTTGACATGTAGTTTTGAATGCAGCAGGATGGATCCTGTTTTCACATCAATTCTGTTAGTATATGTTTTCTTTTTTTGTGTATGTGTTTTTTTTTTTTTAAACTGAAGAATTGAGTTCACTGATACTGAGAGATACCAATGACCAGTGATTGTTAATTCCTATTATTTTGTTATTGATGACAGTGTGTGTGTGTGTGTGTGTGTGTGTGTGTGTGTGTGTGTGAGCGCATGCATGCACACGCGTGTGTGTTTCCCTTCTTTGGTTTTGCTGTTGTGAGATTATCTATCGTCTATGTTTTCATAGGTGTAGCTAACTTCCTTGGGTTGAACTTTCCTTCTTGTACCTTCTGTGGGGCTGAATTTATGGACAGATATTGTTTGAATTTGACTTTGTCATGAAATATCTTGTTTTCTCCATCTATGGTGATTGAGAGTTGTGTTGGATAGAGTAGCCTGGAATGGCATCAATTGTCTCTTAGAGTCTGGTAGATATCTTTCCAGACCCTTCTGGTCTTTGAATCTCTATTGAAAAGCCAGGTACAATTCTAACAAATCTTTCTTTATATGTTATTTGACCTTTCCCATTGTACCACTTTAATATTATTTCTTTTTTCTATATGTTTAGTGTTTTAGTGTGGGGAATTTCTTTGCTGGTCTGATCTATTTTATGTTCTATAAGCTTCTGTACCTTTACAGGCATGTCTTCCTTTAGGTTAGGAAAATTTACTTCTCTGATATTTTTTTAATATGTTTCCTGTTTTTTTTTTTGTTTTTGTTTGTTTGTTTGTCTTGAGCTGAAATTTGTCTCCTTCTTCTATTCCTATTGTTCCTATGTTTGGACTTTTCATAGTGTCTCAGATTTCCTGGATGTTTTATGTTAGGAATTTTTTAGATTTAACATTTTCATTGACCAATAAATGTATTTTTTTCTAGTGTATCGTCAACATCTAAGATTCTCTCTTCCATCTCTTGTATTATTTTAGTGATGCTTGTGTCTGTTGTTCTGGTTTACTTTCCAAGATTTTCCATTTTAAAAATGCCCTGTTTTGTTTTATTTATTGCCTCTATTTCAATTTTCAAGTCTTAATAGTTTTCTTCATTTTTTTTTGTTTGTTTTCTCTTGCCATTCTTTAAGGAATTTACAGATTTCCTCCATTTTTTTTTTAAAGTTGTCTTTCCCTCAGTTTCTTTAAGAGAGTTTTTAATTTCCTATTTAAGGATCTCTATCATCTTCATATAGTTTTAAAGGTTCTTTGTTCTTCAGCTATCTTAGAATATTCAGGTCTTGCTGGTGTAGGACAGCTGGGTTCCTGTGTTGCCATACTGCCCTAGCTGTTACTTATTTTGTATTTACACTGGCATTTAGACATCTGGTTTGGGGGATGATTATAGGTCTAGGTCCTGATTTCTGAGTTTGTCTATGTTGGATGTGTGCTTTCTTTCTTGTTTTATATTTTCTTTTGGGTCTTTTATTCTTCCTGGCCTGGAATTCTAGTGACTGGCATGACCTCTGATCTATTAAGTTATCTCTGTTGAAGTTTGGAGCTGGCCTTCCGGTGGTTACCTTGACCTTTGGTGTAAGGTGGGAGGTCTCTCTGTTCTTGTGACTGATGTGGTCTATACTTGAGCCACTAAGGTCCACTCCCCAGACTGGTTGTGTTTGCACCAAAGCAGTAGAATTCTGCTGAAGTCTGCATCAGGGCCTAGAAGAGGTGCTTAAGATAAGGTGGGGGGATATGGGATGGATCTTGAGGAACAGAACCTGGGAAGTGGAAAGCTTGGCTGGCAAGCTGGTTACTAGTTTATTATTATAACAGGTGTTCCTGAGTGGAAGAAGTCTGCCAGTGTTGGGAATAGGGAATGGTCAGAGAGAGGATGAATAGGAGGAAAAATTTAGATGGCAGAATGGGTTTTGGGGGAACAGGTTCCAAGGAACAAGGCAGTCCAACTGGCAGATGGGTCACTCACCTGCTCCACTGAAAACTTATGTGGCCTGCATGGTAGCAGTGGAGTTTCACTGATTCAGGGTGGTGCTGAGGTGGAAGGGGAACATACTATATTATTATTCCTCTGCAAATTAATGTCATCCTGGCTGACATGGTGTCTTCCAATGAGTAGTTAATGGGCATGTTTTCCTGATAAACACAGCATTGGCTTCTCAAAGATAGCCAATGCATATCACCCAAGAACTGTGAATATTTTGCCTTCCATATCAAAAATGAAATTTGGCAGCACATGGAATTAAGATTATAAATAGTTGGGTTTAAAAATATGAAGATTGTCCTGGGTTGCCTGTGTGAGCAATGTACTTATATAAGTCTATTAACCAAGAAACCTGGAAATATATGATGTTCAACAAACCATAGGTTCTTTGAAGGGAGGAAAGAGTCCCAAAATAAAGAGAATACAAAGCCTCTGTCATCTGGGAAACATAAGAGAATGATTTCCTGCTAGAAGCACCAAGAGGAAACAGCCTTCTTAATATCCTCACTTTAGCCCAGAAAGACTGAGTTTGATTTTCCGACCTCCACAGGCTTCAGATGAATCTCTGCTGTGTTGAGTCACTGGGTTTAAATTATTAGTTTGCTCAATTAAAAAAAAATACCACAGATTTTTATTTACCCTTTATTTCAAAGATATTTCTTTCTGTATTTTTTGAATTGTATACAAATATCTATTTTGTACTTATCTATACTGTTAAAAAGGAATACCATTTTGGTACAGTTCAATTGAGTCTCAATCACCCTTTCCACATGATCTTGGTATGCTTCTAAGCATGAGGGCATTTGAGCACTGTAAGCAGGAATAGTCATCTCGGCAAAACTGTTGAGATTAGCTCTTAAATTATAGTATCTAC
Organism: Phodopus roborovskii; assembly: GCF_943737965.1. Classification (NCBI taxonomy): domain Eukaryota; kingdom Metazoa; phylum Chordata; class Mammalia; order Rodentia; family Cricetidae; genus Phodopus; species Phodopus roborovskii. Next base: position 461,162 of record NW_026126559.1, read on the forward strand.
ATAAAATTCTATTGTAATTACAGCATGAAAATAAAATTGTTTCAAAGGAAATAAAGAGCACATAACCTCATCCACAAGTACCCAGTAATAATGCTTATATTGATCAAACTGCATCAAATTCTGGAAAAACATCCTTGGAACCCTGTGTCTACCTCTGACATTTCTCCTTTACTCGGGGTCAAATTGCTTCTCTTTCCAATGTGTATATGTGTGTGTGTGTGTGTGTGTGTGTGTGTGTGTGTGTGTGCACTTATGCATGTGCATGCATATGGTGTATGTCCATGTGTATGTGTATGTGTATAAGTGTGACAGAGAGAGAGAGAGAGGAGACAGGGGTGGGAGACCATTCCTCATAAAGTCCTGGTTGAACTTTGAATTTCTGATTCTCCTGTCTCCACTTAGCAAACACTGAAGTTATAAGGATGTGACACCATCCCTGTAGTATGTACTGGTAGTAATCCAACCCAGGGAATTATACATTCTACACAAACATTCAACAACACCAAAAAAACTATATTACTAGCAACTAAAATTCTCCCAAGTTGACTCTTAAGCCAAGATCTAGAGTTTTACAAAAGCAGCAAATGAGTTTTAACTAAGATAGTTCCAACAAACATATTAAATATTTTATGTAATTTTGACTGTTTTTGTTGTTGTTGTTGCTTAGAAAGAAGAGTTTGAAGAAGGGATTGTGATAGAGAGGATACTTATTTATTTGTGTTTTTATTTGTTTGCTTTGCAAAGTTCAAAAGTTTTGTAAGCACAGGAGGAAATCAAGAGGCAAAAGTAAATCATGCATGGAGGAGTACTCCAGTAACCCCAGAGTATCAACTTTAGTCTTGGGTCTGTCTCAGTTACACAGCAAGTTTAAGGCTAGCCTGAACCTCAATGCAATATCTTGCGTCAAAAATTTAAAGTGAGGCAAACATAGATGTGCCCCATTTAAACATAAAATTTAACACACTGTTTTTCAGAACATACTGAAAAACAACAAAGCTGAAACATTCTTGATGGAGTCATACACAGGAACTATATGATTTCCCAGAAAGAAAACTTGTTTTAGAGCCTCCTGAGGATTGGGGTATACATGCAGGACAGCATGTCCCTGCAGACTGGCCTGTCTAGAGTTTGCCAGCTTCCTGGTTTTACCTCCAACAACAGTAGGCAGTAGGAGCGAAGCTGGAGGCTGTTTCCAGCCCTTCCAGGGCCATGCTTGGAGCCTCCTGACTATTGGAGTTTGCATGCTAGGGAGCCAGTCGCATTGTACTGGCCTATCCAGAGTCTGCCAACATCCTGGTTCCACATCCAACCACTGTAAGGAAATAAGCTTGGTCCTGTTTCTGGCCTGATTTCCAGAGCCCTGATCAGAGCCACCTGAGGCCTGGGACCTTTCCATGCTCAGAGGAGCCCACCCAAGCAGACCTGCCTGTCCATAGTCTGTCACCATCCTGGTCCTGCCTCCACCCGTCAAGAGAGCCAGCCTTCTGGGCCCCGCTCAGAGCCTCCTGAGGACTAGGGACTGTGCATAGTCCCAGCAGACTAGCCCATCCAAAGTCTTCCAGCACCCTAGTCCCACCTAAATCCACTGGAACAGAAGAGCCATCAGGGTATTGTACCTGCTTGTACCCACCAGGAGAGAACCTTGGTCATGTACCCACCAGGAGAAGGGGAGACCCCACCAGGAAACACTGGAAAAAGAAATGGGAAGATGACAGTATAAGAACAGAGTCAACAACAGAAAGATAAATATGATGCCCCCAGAGTCTAGGGACTCCACTCCAGCAAGACATGAACATCTCAAAACAGATGAAGCAGAATATGACCCTAAAAACAACTTCATGAACATGTTAGAGACCCTACAAAGTAAATGAGAAAATCCTTTAAAGAAATGAAAGACAAGCCAAAAATTGCAAGAAACAATTCAAGCAGTGCAAGGTTTGAAAGCTGAAATAGAGACAAAGAAAGAAAGAAAGAAAGAAAGAAAGAAAGAAAGAAAGGAAGGAAGGAAGAAAAAAGGAAACACATTCTGAGGGAATGCTAAAAATAGAAAAACTTGGTAAACACTCAGGAACTACAGATGCAAGCATAACCAACAGAATACAAGAGATGGAAGAGAGAATCTCAGGCATTGATGACACAGTAGAATAAATAGATTAATTGACCAAAGAAAACCTAAGTCCAACAAATCCCTAACACAAAATATCCAGGATTTATGGGACACCTTGAAAAGGCCAAACCTAAAAATAATAGGTATAGAAGAGGGAGAAGAAACCCAACTCATATGTGCAGAAAATATATTCAACAAAAACATAGAAGAAAACTTTCCATATCTAAAGAAAGTCATTTGAAAGTACAAGAAGCTACAGAACATCAAATAGAATGGACCACAAAATCATTTTCCTTTGCCACATAATAATCAAACATACAGAATAAAGAAATAATATTAAGAGCATCAAAGGAAAAAGGCCAAGAAACATATCAAGGCAAACATATTAGAATTACACCTGACTTATCCACGGAAACTCTGAAGGCCAGAAGGTCATGGATAAATATTCTACCAAGACTTAGAGACTGTGGATGCAAACCCAGACTACTGAACCCAGAAAACCTTTCAATCATTATAGATGGAGAAAACAAGATATTCCACGGCAAACCAGATTTAAACAATATTTATCAATTAATCCAGCCCTACAGAAAGTTCTGGAAGGAAAACTCCAACCCAAAGAAGTCAACTACACCCACAAAAACACAGGCAATAGATCCAGCAATTCCACTCTTAGGCATATACCCAAAAGGTGCACATACATACAATAAGGACATCTGTCCAACTAGGTTCATAGCTGCATTATTTGTAATTGCCAGAACCTAGAAGCAACCTAGATGTCCCTCAACTGATGAATGGATAAAGGAAATGTGATACATTTAAACAATGGAGTACTACTCAGTAAGAAAAAAAAAAAAAGTGGAATTTTGAAATTCACAGGCAAATGGATGGAACTAAAAGAAACCATCCCAAGTGAGGTAACACAGTCACAAAAGGATAAACTAGGAATATATTCACTCATATATGATTTTTAGACATTTAGCAAAGGATTACCAGCCTACAATCCAAACCAACAGAAAAGCTAGGAAACAAGAAGGACACTATGAATGACATATATGGTCCCCTGATGAAGGGGAAAGGGACAAGATCTCCCAAGCAAATTGGGAGCATTAGAGGAGGGGAAAGGAAGTTAAAAGGAAGAGGAAGAGAGAGCAGGGCATGAGGGAGCAGGAAGACTGAGTCAGGGAAAGAACAGAACAGAGCAAGAAAAGAGAGATCATAATAGAGAGAGCATTTATAGTTATTTTTAAAATTAATTAATTAATTAATTTTTTAATTTTTTTATAACATAGTCCATTTAAATGAAAACAAACATTTATAGACAATATTTGGGAATTTGGGCTTTGTTTTTTCCAAACTACTTCCTGCTGGTAAGGGGCGCTCTCATGGGGGATTCTAAGAGGCAGAAATCCTGGCCGTAGACTGTAAGGCTGCTTTGTCCAGCTGTTTTGAATGTAAGATCACCTTGTACTCTGTTTCAGGTGGTCTGGATGGATCAAACCACATTAGTCTGGAAGGAATCCACATCATTTCATTTTCTGTGGAAACGAAAATAGAAATCCTTTTCTCCAGTAACTTGTCCTTCAACTTAAATTATGGAGTCAAAGCATTTTTTTTAAATTTAATTTATTATTTTACATGTTGATCCCAGTTCCCTCTCACTCCCTCCCAACCACCCTCCTTCCCTCACTTTTACACTCTCTACCCTCTCACATTCACTCTAACCACCCTCCCCTCCCATCCCCACACCCCAATTCCATATGTAGGGGAATACCATCCAGTTGGGGTAATGTAGATCTGACAGGTCATGTGAAGTAGGGAATAGGGCATCTCTAGGTTAAGGCAGTTATCCCTCCATGGGGCATGTGTTCGCAAGGTCCTTTTGTGCACCAGGGATACATCCTGACTCCACTGTCTGAGGTGTCTTAGACTGCTCAGTCCTTCTGTTTGAGACCCATATTCAGGGGGACCTGAGTCAGTCCCATGCTAGCTTCCCAGCTATCAGTCTGGGGGCCCGTTAGATTCTCCTTGTTCAGGTAAGCTGTTTCTATGAGTTTCTGCAGCCTGATCTTGTCCTCTCCATCTGCATCTGGGTTCTAGTTTGACTTGGTGTTTATGTATGGGTGTTTGCTCCTGTTCCCAACAGGTATTAGATGAGGGCTACATGGATAAGTTAGTTGTTGATCTCACTATCCAGTAGCCTTTCCATGGATGCTCAAATTGTTAGTTGGCGGAAGTCTTGTAATTCACTAGATCTTTCTTTGTGTTCAATTTTATCTTCAAACCAATATTAGCTCCCTCTTTTATGTTCTCTTTCTCTCTCTACCTCTCTCTCTCTCCTGTCTTCCTAACCTGACTCAATCTTCCTTGTTGTACATGTTTTCTTTTCCTCCCCCTCGTTTTCTCCTACTTCTCTCTCCATTCGCTGCCCCCCCCACTTTACCTGAGCTCTGGGGGACTTGTCCCTTCCCGGTTCTGGAGGGACTTTATATGAATCTTTTAATATATACCTTGTATCCTAGTTCCTCTGGTGGTATAAATTATAGGCTGGTGATCCTTTGCTCTATGTCTAAAATCCATATATGAGTGAGTACATACTGTGTTTCTCTTTTTGTGACTGGGTTACCTCATTCAGGATGGTTTCTTCAAGTGCCATCCACTTGCCTGTGAATTTCAAGATACCATTATTTTTTTCTGCAGTGTAGTAATCCATTGTGTAGATGTGCCACATCTTCATTATCCATTCTTCGACTGAGGGGTATCTAGGTTGCTTCCAGGTTCTTGCTATAACAAATAGTGTTGTTATGAACATACTTGAACAGATGTCTTTGTTGCATGGACGTGGATCATTTGGGTATATGCCTAAGAGGGGGATTGCCGGGTCCTGTGGTAAACTAATTCCCATTTACCTGAGGAACCACCATACTGATCTACAAAATGGCTGTATGAGTTTGCACTCCCACCAGCCGTGGAGGAGTGTTCCCCTTTCTCCACATCCTCTCCAGCATGTGTTGTCACTGGTGTTTCTAATTTTAGCCATTCTGGCAGGAGAAAGATGGTATCTCAAAGTTGTTTTGATTTGCATTTCCCTGATAGCTAAGGATTTTGAGCACTTTCTTAAGTGTCTTTCAGCCTTTTTGATTTCCTCTATTGAGAATTCTTTCTTCAGTTCTGTACCCCATTTTTTAATAGGATTATTTGGTGTTTTGTTGACTAGTTTCTTGAATTCCTTGTATATTTTGATGATCAGCCCTTTGTCCGATACAGGATAGGTGAAAATCTTTTCCCAGTCTGTGGGCTGCCGTTTGGTCTTATTGACTGTCTCCTTTGCCTTATAGAAGCTTCTAAGTTTGAAGAGGTCCCATTTATTAATTGTTTCTCTCAGTGTCTGTGTCCCTGGAGTTATGTCAAAAAGCAGTCTCCTATACCAATTTGTTCAAGGGTACCTCCTACTTTCTCTTCTAAGAGGTTCAATGTGGCTGACTGATGTTAAGGTCTTTGATCCATTTGGACTTGAGTTTTGTGCATGGCAACAGATATGGGTCTATCTTCAGTCTTCTACACACCATCATCCAATTGTGCCAGCACCATTTGTTGAAGATGCAGTCCTTGTCCCATTGTATGAGTTTAGCTGTTTTGTCGAAAATCAGGTGTTCATATGTGTGTGGGTTAATATCAGGATTTTCAATTTTATTCCATTGGTCTACCTGTCAATTTTTGTGCCAATACCAGGCTGTTTTCTGAAATATAGCTCTGTAGAAGAGCTTAAAGTCAGGAATGGTGATGCCCCCTGAAGTTCTTTTATTGTATAGGGTTGTTTTGGCTATCCTGGGTCTTTTGTTTTTCCATATAAAGTTGATTATTATCTTTTCAAGGTCAGTGAAGAATTGTTGTGGGATTATAATGGGGATTGCATTGAATCTGTAGATTGCTTTTCGCAATATTGCCATTCTTACTATGTTTATCCTACCTATCCAAGAGCATGGGAGATCTTTCATTTTCTGATATCTTCTTTAATTTCTTTCTTTAGAGCCACAAAGTTCTTCTTATATAGGTCTTTTACTTGTTTGGTAAGCGTTACACCAATATACTTTATGTTGCTTGTGGCTGTTGTAAAGGGTGATGTTTATCTGATTTCTTTCTCTGTCTATTTGTCGTCTGAAAAAAGTAGGGTTACTGATTTTTTTTGAGTTTATCTTGTATCCTGCTAGTTTGCTGAAGGTGTTCATCATCTGTAGAATTTCCCTGGTAGAGTTTATTGAGTTACTTATGAAACTATCTGCAAATAGAGACAATATGACTTCTTCCTTTCCAATTTGGATCCCCTTGCTCTCCTTTTGTTGTCTTATTACTTTAGCTAGAACTTCCAGTACGATGTTGAAGAGATATGGAGAGAGAGGACAGCCTTGTCTTGTTCCTAATTTTAGAGGAATTGGCTTAATCTCCTCTCCATTCAGTTTGATGTTGGCAGTTGGTTTGCTGTATATAGCTCTTATTATGTTTAGGTATGTTCCTGTTATCCCTGATCTCTCCAAGACCTTTATCATGAAAGGGTGTTGAATTTTGTTGAAGGCTTTTTCTGCATCTAGGGAGATAATCATATGAATTTCTTTTTCAGTTTGTTTATGTGGTGGATCATGTTGATAGATTTTCGTGTGTTAAACCATCCCTGAAATCCAGGGATGGACCCTACTTGGTCATGCTGGATGATTTCTCTGATGTATTCTTGAATTCTGTTTGCCAGTATTTTATTGAGTTTTTTTTTTTTTTTTTTTTTTTTTTTTTTGCATCGATGTTCATCAGGTATATTGGTCTGTAGTTTTCTTTCTTAGTTGTGTCTTTGTGAGGCTTGGGTACCAAGGTTATTGTGTCCTCATAAAAAGAGTTTGGCAATGAACCTTCTGTTTCTATTTTGTGGAACAGTTTGAGGAGTAGTGGTATTAGTTCTTCCTTGAATGTCTGGTAGAATTCTGTGCGGAATCCATCTGGCCCTGGACTTTTTTTTGGTTTGAAGGCTTTTGATGACTGCTTCTATTTCTATGCGTATTATAGGTCTATTTATGTTGTTTCTCTGTTCTTGATTTAATTTTGGTAAGTGATAGTTATCCAGAAATTTGTGCATTTCCTTTGAATTTTCAATTCTTGTGGAATACAGGTTTTTCAAGTATGTCCTGAAAGTTGTCTGGATTTCCTCTGTGTCTGTTGTTATGTTCCCCTTTTCATTTCTGATTTTATTAATTTGCATGTTCTCTCTCTGCTTTTTCGTTAATTTTGGATAAAGGTTTGTCTATCTTGTTGATTTTCTCAAAAAACCAACTCTTCGTTGCATTGATTTTTTTTGTATTGTTTTCCTGGTTTCTATTTTGTTGATTTCAGCCCTGGAGTTGATTATTTCCTGGCGTCTACTCCTATGGGTTGAGTTCGCTTCTCTCTGTTCTAAGTCTTTCATTTGTGCTGTTAATTCTCTTATGTGACTATCCTCTGTTTTCTTCATATGGGCACTTAGAGCAATGAACTTCCATCGTAGCACTGCTTTCAAGGTGTCCCATAAGTTTGGTTATGTAGTGTACTGATTCTCATTGAATATTAGAAAGTCCTTAATTTCTTTCTTTATTTCTTCTTTTATCCAGGTGTGGTACAATTGCACATTGTTCAGTTTCCATGAGTTTGCAGGTTTTCTCCTATTTGTGTTGTTGTTGAATTCCAATTTTAAAGCATGGGGGTCTGATAAGGTACAGGGGACTATTCCTATTCTTTTGTATCTGTTTAAGTTTGTTATGTGGTCGATTTTAGAGAAGGTTTCATGTGGAGCAGAGAAGAAGGTATATTCTCTTTTTGTTTGGATGGAATGTTCTATAGATGTCTGTTAACCCCATTTGAGACATAACTTCTGTTAGTTCTTTTGTTCTTTGTTGAGTTTCTGATTTTTGGTCCTGTCTAGTGTTGAGAGTGGTGTATTGATATCTCCCACTATAAGTGTGTGAGATTTTACATGAGCTTTGAGTTTTAGTAGCATTTTTTTTTTTACATATGTGGATACCTTTGTATTAGGGGCATAGATGTTCAGAACTGAGACTTTGTGTTGATGGATTTCTCCTGCAATGAATACGAAATGACCATCTTCATCTCTTTTGATTAATTTTGGTTTGAAGTCTTACTTGTTAGATATTAGGGTAGCCACGCCTGCTTGCTTCTTGGTTCCATTTGATTGGAAAATCTTTTCCCAAACCTTTACCCTGAGGTAATGTCTATCTTTGAAGCTTAGATGTGTTTCTTGTATGCAGTATGTATTCTTATCCATTCTGTTAGCCTCTGTATTTTTATAAGTGAGTTAAGACCATTAATGTGAGTAAGGACCATTGATTGTTGATGCTTGTTTGATTTAGGTTTGTTGTTGGCAGTGGTATTGTGAATATATTAGTTCTGCTTCACCCATGGTTTCTGGTATAGTTAGATTATCTGTTGCCTACATTTTTTTTTGTGGGCCTATTTACCTTCCTTGGGTTGGAGTTTTCCTTCCAATACTTTCTGTATGGCCGAATTTGTAGATTCATATTGGGAAAATCTGATTTTGTCATTAAATATCTTGTTTTCTTCATCTATAGTGATTGAGAGTTTTGCTAGGTATAGTAGCCTCGGCTGGCATCCGTCTCTTAATACTTGTAGAACATCTATCCAGGACTTTCTGGCCTGGAGGTTTTCCATGGAGAAGTCCAGTGTAACTTTGGTAGGCCTGTCTTTATCCTTCCTGTCCTTTTTCCTTCACTGCTATTAATAGTCTTTCTTTATTCTGTGTGCTAGGTGTTTTGATTATTATATGTCGAGGTTTTTTTTTTTTTTTTCTTTGATCCAGCCTATTTGGGTTTAGTATGCTTCTTGTCCTTTCATGTGCATGTCCTTCTTAAGATTGGGAAAGTTTTCCTCGATGATTTTGTTGAATATGTTTTTGGCACCTTTGAGCTGGGCTTCCTCACCTTCCCCTATGCCTATTATTCTAAGGTTTGGAGTTTTCACTGTGTCCCACATTTCCTGGATGTTTTGTGTTAAGAATTGATTGTTGCATTTATTATTTTCTTTAGTCATGATTCTATTTCTTCTAGTTTATGCTCTGCACCTGAGATTCTCTCTTCCATCCCTTGAATTCTGTTGGTTATGCTTGCGTCTGTAGTTCCCAATTTTTTGCCTAGTTTTCTTTAGTTTGTGTTGCCTTTATTTTCTCTATTTCAGTTTTCAAGTCTTGAACCATTTCCTTCACCTGCTTAATTTTTTTTTCTTGGCTTTCTGTTCTTTCTTTACTTTTCTTAAGGAATTTGTTCATTTTTTCCACTTTTTTGTTTGTTTTTCCTCCATTTCTTTAAGGGATTTTCTTGCATCTTTTTTGAGGGCCTCTATCATTTTTATGATGGTAATTTTTATACCGTTCTCTTCTGCTTCCTCTGCTTTCTTGTTGTGTTCCGTTCTAGTTGATGTAGATTCCCTAGATTCTGGTGGTGTCATGTTTGTCTTTCTGTTGTTAGGTGTTTTCTTGTATTGCCTTCTTCCCATAGCTTCTTCCAGTAGGTGTTGGTGGGGGTCTCTCCCTCTCTATGGGCTTATGTGGGTCAGAGTTTCAATATCTTTAGCTCTGGGTGGTCCAAGCTCTATAGAAGGTCTCTCCACAGACAGGGACCCAGGGATGGGGTTAGTGATGAGGGTCCAGTATAAGATGCCTGCAGAAACTCAGAGTGGTCCCGCAGAGATATGCAGGTCTCTGGGAGGTGCCCGGACTCCAGCAGAGGACTGGAGGTAGGGTCAGAGACCAAGCAGGTTGATATTATGTGTGGTTTTGCATGGATAAGCAGGTCTCCTTTGTTCAGAGTTGCTCCAAGAAGTCTCCGAAGTAGGGAGGACTATTGGCTCCACCCTTGTCCCAGTTCTCAACCAGAGTGGCGGGACAGTGGGCAGGGTAGGGCACAGAGTAGGGGAGGCAGGCTCGCGGTGGGGATGGGTGGGGGTGTATCAGAGCTCCAAGGGTGCCCTTGATGGGGATAGGACCCAGGAGCAGCAGGATCAGGGGCCAAACTAGGGAGTTCGGGGTGGGGGAGGTTGTAGGGTAGAGGCTGCCTCATTTAGGCCCAGACTCACCTCTAGCCAATGGCTGGTGGAAGAGGACAATGACTGAGCTGATACTTGGGAAGTCTCTGCAAGATAGTCAGATCTCACTGGAAACTGGCACTCTCTAGCTGAAGCCTCTTTCTTTAGCAGAGGCCCTACTCTGGGGGTCAAGTGCCTTTATAGTTCTTAAGAGAAATCTGGCACTAAGAAAATGTCTAGGTCTACAAGGATGACCCCACTAAAAATCAAAACAATAGTGGAGAGACTACCTTTAATGCTGTTTCCCGATAATGAGATTCTTGACTGCCTTATATGCCAACCCAGAGCCTTCATCTAGTACCTGATGGAAGCAGAAACAGATACCCACAGGTAAAAACTGAGCTGAACTCCTGGAATCCAGTTGCAGAGAGGGAGGCATGATGAGCAAAGGGGTTAAGACAAGGCTTCAGAAACCAACAGAAACTGCTGACCTGAACAAGGGGGAGCTCATGGACTCCATTCTGTCAGTTGGAAAACCAGAAGAGGACTGACCCAGACTCACTGAACATGAGGGTTAGTTAGGATGACTATGTAGTTTATGGGGCTTCTGTTAATTGATCAGTGGTTATCCCTAGTATATGAGTGGAGTTTGGGAGCCCATTCCACATAGATGGGTAATCCCTCAGCCTAGGCACATGGGGGAGGGCATAGGCCCTGCTCCAAATGATATGACTCTGTGAAAGTCTGCTCCCTTGGGAGCTGAAAGGGGATGTGATGAGGGTTGGTTGTGGAAGAATGGAGGTGGACAGGAAAGTACAGCAACTGGGACTGGCACATAAAACAAGCTTATTTCAAATTTAAATTAAAATATTAACAAAAACAGAACCAAATTTAAAAAAAAAGAAGAAAAATTGTCTTAGTTGTATGATAAGGAAAGGAAAGAGAGTAGAATTTGCTAACATCCCATTTTCCATCATTTGGTAGTCTTCCCAGAAAACCAATTCCCATTCCTCACTATAGTGTTTTATCCAATCTTAGTATAGAAGTACTATAGGCCTATTTACCAAATATATAGAGGAAAAAAGGGACACATTTGAGATTTTCTAAGTAGCCTATGCTAACTTCTGAAAATATTCTTACATATTTAAATACATGTATATTTACAAATCATACACTGTGGCTTACAGACATAGTAAGCCAGATTTGAAGACTCAGGTTGTACATCTGGAGCTCAGGATGGGTATGTGCTTACGTGTTTGTAAAATATGTGAATTCAGAGTATCATGTATCACATTATGACAATATAGGGAGAGACTACCAGGCAAGCTACAGCAACAACCTCAGCTGCTCCAGTTTATTAAAACAACAAAATCTTCTGAGACACAGTCCCAACACCACTTTGTTTTATTCTTAATATTTACTCTATTAAAATCTCTATAGTGTTTTAACTTCCTGTTTATTTTGAAGTACCTTGAATTATCTCGCAAACCTTACCTTTTAAAGCCCTGTATAAAATTTGTTGAGAGAGGACATATGTAAACATTAACGTGAATGGTATTTGTTTATGTATTTTAGGGAATATTTAATCCCACTATATACTAAAGTGCAATTCTGTATGAATAATAGAAATTCTTGATTACCAGAAGAGCCTTTCTTTATACAATTTTGTTTAAATTGATTATTTTGATTTGATTTTAAAATTAGTAACATTTGCATATTCATTATATTGTTTGAATCATGACTGCCACAAGAAACTAAAGCCCAAATCAAGAAGTCACATGTAAAGACTAGCATATTTCAATAGTGCTAGGAAGGCAAAAGGTACTCTCAGAGGCTAGAAAAATAGAAATACATTACTGCACCTAGGACAAAATAAAAAAAGGAGGAAAACTAGAATTATTAATACAGTTGAAATAAAGAAATAGATCATTGTACATCCTGGCAGCAGGTATTGTCTGGAAAAATTTAGAAACCTTTGTCTATGTAAACTTGACTGCATTGCATGAGCCATGAAGGGGAACATATAGTTACTGACACCCTTATGAAATTTACCAGATTTATCTTGGGTTCCTCAAATAGTATATTAGCCTAATCTGGTCTTCCATGCCTACACTACAAAGGAACTTTAGATTTGGGACAGGATCCTCCTAACCTATCACCCAAATACAGGACTCTCCCATATAAAATCCAACCTTTCCACCTGAACAGATCTATTCACACTACAGGCTTGAAACAGCACATCCTATATACCGGCCTAGGTTCTTCAGTCAGACCACCTGACTTTGTTCTACCCAAGACACTCTAGCCTCAAGACAAAACCGACCCCTTTAAGGTCTTTTTCTCCTCAACATGGTCTATCTAAAACAAACTCAAAAACAACAAAAAAAGTACAACTTCCCAGATCTTAAGGAAAGAAAATGGACAATATGAAAGATACAGCTAGTATCGTCTTTTCAAATCCTAACAGGCATATGAAATTATCTAGATGTACTCCAGGATATAATCTAAAAGAACAATTACAAATTTCACCAAAGAATTTAAGTTTAAAGAAGACACAGACAGCTCAATGAAATTACAGAGAAATAATTTAAGGAGAATAAACACCTAAGTGATGCCCAAGAAAACACAAGCATATGGCTAATAGAAATTATTAAGATAATCCAGGACTTGAAAACAGAATTCAATTAGGAGTCAGAATCATTGAAGATGAACCAAGCTGAAATAAAGATAGAATTAAAAACCACATAGTTCAACTAGAAAACTCAAAGAAAAACTTTACAAGTAGAATTAATAAAAAAGATGGCATATCAGGTCTCAAAAATAAAATAGAAGACAAATATGCAAGGAACATAAATTCAAAAGTAAAACAGGAAAGTAACACACAGAAAATGTGGGACATCATATAAAAACAAATATTAAATTATAGGCATAGCAGATATGGGAAGCAGTGGCAGAGGAAAATGAGTAGATTTTGAGAATGAAGGGAGAGGTGGCCAGAATTGGGAAGGACGCTGGAGGGTCTTGTGGAAAACTAGTGCAGTAGAAACTTCCTGGTATCTGTGAAGTTCATTCTAATGAAGACTCCAAATAATTTGGAATATGGAGTCTCCAGTGGTCATCTCTCGTAGTCAGGTGAGGCTTACAGTGGAGAACATACATTGCATTCAATTGAGTTATTGGCCAAAGAGATACCTAAAAACCCAGACTGTTGTAAAGACAAAAGGCTGCTTGCTGTAGACTGACAAAAAGGCCCATTTTTGAATACACCCAAACAACTCATTGAATCAGAAGAAGTCTAGCAGATGCCTACATGAATCCTTCACCCCTATATAATAGTCTCTTTGGTATGAGAATGTACTCTATAAGCTACCAAATGAGAAACATGGATACCAAGGAAGCCTTAAAGCTTTTAATCTACAATCTGTTCTGCCTGTAAAATATGCCAGGAAAATGGTTATGCCAATCAATGTCTGATTTGACCTAAGGCCCAAACCACAAGAAAGAATCTGCACCCAACCCTGTTTGGATAACCAAGAACAAAGACTAGATAATCCAGGAAGTAGGAGAAAACCAAACATTATTGGTCTAAATAAATAAACAAACTAATATCAATAAAATGATTCCTAATGACATCCTACTATCCTCATAGATCAGTGACTTATCTAATAATCATTAGAGAGCCTTCCTCTGGCAGCAGATGGGAAGAGATACAGATTCACTGCTAAGACATTATGCTGAAAGAGAGTTTAAATTGGGGGACTCCATCACATCTCCCCTCACAGTTCAAGGAATCCTACAGAAGATGATGTGAAAATATCCAAATAGCTAGAGGACATGGAAGACACTGGGAAAACAAAACCCTCTGAGTCAACTGAAGTCTGCTCACTGAGACTAGAGCAGCAAGTACAGGGCTTACACTGGTTTTCACCAGGTATATATGTCATATCTATTAGCATAATATTTTATGGAATTCCTGACTGTGAGAATGAGTGAGTTTCTGACTATTGTGCCTGCTCTTCCTGGGACTCTGTACATTCCCTTTTGTCAATGTGTCCAATTTCATTATGATAGTTTTTGTTTCATCTTATATTTTACTTTGTCATATTTGGTTGTTATCCCTTAGAAACCTGTTCTTTTCTAATCTTTTCTAATGATAGACAAAAAGGGAGCAGATCCAGTGATGAAGGAAGGTGGAGAAGTGAGGGGTCTCTTTTTCCCTCATAGTCTGCTGGCCACCAGTCCATGAGGACAAAAGAATAGACATGGTGACTGAGACCTTTGTATAGCCTGTGAACAGGGCAGAAATAGGCTTCCTGGGACATATTCAGTGAGACACCTCAACTCTATTTCAGAGTAAGGATACATATAAAGGTTGGAGACAGACCCTGGGGCATCACATGATTTGCATTAAACAGCATGTTCCTGTCATAAGACTCTTTAGGACAAATCTAATTATGATGGGCAGCAGGGTGAAAGCTTTTGCAGTGAACTGTGTCAAGAATCACACTAGAAATGAGGCATGTATCCAAGCCAAGAAATGTTCTCCAAGTAAGGTCAGGTAGAGAGAAGGAAAGAACCCTGCCTGGAGGATGGAGTCCCCAATGTTGTCAAGCTCAGAGAGAGCTGCCAGGCCATGGAAGACTGCCACATCTGACCAACAGGACCTCCCAATAGAGAGGAACTGGGGGGAAATAGTGGGAGGGGAAACTGTAATCAGGATATATTGTATGAGAAAATAATCTCAAATAATAGAAAATAATCTATTTTTAATAAAATTTGAAAAATAAAATAAAATGTAATATACTACTGAGAACACAAACACTGTCCCCCCAAATAAACAACATGCTCACTGCAACTAACACACACATTCCAATCATAACTTTAATATCAGTGGCTATCATTCTCCTCTCAACTGTCACAGACTTATTGAATGGATCAAGAAACAATATTTATCTCTATATTCCCTCCAAGAACACATTCTAGTTTTAAAGGTAGGTACCACCTTAGAGAAAGAGAATGGTCAAAAGTATTGTAATCAAATTGGAAAATGGAACAAGCAGGCATTGATATCATAGTATCTGACCAAATTAATTAATTAATTAATTAATGGACTATAAATTAAAAACTAGAAAAGAATAAGAGAAACAATTTCAATCAAGAGAATAGTTACCAAAGATAATGTTGCCATCCTACAAATATATACACTGATTTCTGGGCAACCTAATTTCATAAAAAATATACACTAAATTTCATCAATTCATTAGTAATAGGTGACTTCAAACCTCCATTTTTTTCCCAACAGCAACAAAAAAATACCCTCCAGATTCCTTTGACATCATACATTAATGAAACTAACAGATATCTATAGAATATTCTACCTAAACACTAAAAAGCACAACACATATTATATTCAGCAACACATGAGCACATGAACACTTCTCTGAAACAGACCACGTCTTGGGACACAATATAAATCTTTAAGAATTCAAAACAATTGAAATGACTCACTGTATCCCATATGACCCCAATTCAGTAAACCAGAAACTTAATAGGCAAAAAAAAAATCTCCAGTAAATATGAAAACTTGTGGTGATTAAACAATAAACAATTCCTTGTTGAATGATGAGTAGGTTAAAGAAGATATAAAACAGGAAATAAAAGACTTACTGGAACTAAATAAAGGTGAAAACACAATCTTTGGGACACATTAAAAACAGTCATATGAGGGAAATATATACTTCAAAATATCTAGATTAAGAAAATATGTAAAAACAAGAAAAAATGGCTTAAGGATACAACTCAAAAAATTAAAAGAATAAGAGCAAAACAAACCCAAAACTAGATGACAGGAAGATATAATAAAAATCAGAGCTGCAGTATATGAAATAGAAACAGAAAATAATACAAAATACCAGCAAATCTGTTTCTTTAAAGAATATAATCAAAATTGGCAGATACTTGGCTCAATAAACGAGAAGAAAGAGAAAAGCAAAATCACCAGAACCAGAAGTGAACAAGGAAATATTACAGAAGAGAGGAGGAGGACAGTAAAAGAGAATAGAAGGGTGCAAGTAATCTGATGGGGGAATGGAAAAAACTAAGAACACTTGAGACAGGGAAAAAGAGGTAAATACAGAATACTAGGGGTAAAATAGCAAAAGAGTGACTGAAAAGGAGACTAGAAATCATACTATTAACTATTTACCTTAAAATATCTACAAAATACATAATTTATGTGTATAAATATACATATGTAGTTTTATTAAACTTTTCTGATCTGGGCTGACAGTACTTACTCCAAGAGTCAAAAATCAGCTAACAAACACTGCAATGCTAGACAGAAGAAATTCCCTTTTGAGTTGTTGAAGCAAGACTGTCCAAGAGACTACCAAATATAGCCTATTGTTACTGCCCTTAGTTGCCCATGCACAGATTGAAAGTAAGGTCCTATTGCTGAAGACACCATGTACTTCATATACAGGGCCCATAGACACCTGAGCTGGAACTGTTCTTTATGCCTCCTCCCTGAGAACTAGCTTTTGTGATGCCAGAATATTACCAGTAGTTTTCCTGGCAGCCTGGTCCAACAGCTATGTCAGCCCTAAATAACACATAGAGACACTGTATTAGATATAAAGCTGTTGGCCTTTTATTATCATTTCTTATTGGCTATCTCTGTCTTAAATATTAACCCATTTCTATCAACCTAAGTATTTCCATGTGGTCTTATCTTACCAGAGAGAGGGTCCAAACTTCTCTCAAGTCCCTACATTTTGACTGTTTACTAGGTCTCCCAGAATGCTCCTTGTATACTAGTCCTGCCTATCTTGCTTTCCTATTGGCCAACAGGGTTTTATTTATTAACCAATAAGAGAAACATATTTAAAGAATGTCATCACCCATCATCTCTTTTCTGTCTAAATAAAAAGAAGGGTTTTAACTTTAACAGAAAAAATACATTAACAAATCATTTATTAAGCAAAAGATATACCTAACAATATTTAGTCTATTAACATTATCAAGAAGAAAATATTCTATCATCTATCCTATCTTTGTGAGTCTAAATTCTTATATATAACTTATCTTTAAACGTAACTAAGGAAAACTATAACCATTAACTATCTGTCTTCAACTCCCTCAAAGACTCTCAAAGACCACTCGTCTGGTCAGTCACCTAAAGTTCTGTAATGTTCCATATTAAGCCCATAAGCCATAGTGTGTCTGGCAGACTTCTCAGCAAAGCAGGAAATTTCAAACTGTCCCACCTGTGTTGGCAATTTGTCAGTTTTCTCTGTGTCGTGCAGAATGACTAGCAGACTCTTCCATGAAGCAGAAACCCTACAACAATGTCCATCTTGTTTCATCAGTCACTTTTCTGTGAGCCCTGTATGTCCAGTTTATACAGAATAAAGTCAAGCAGTCCAGACAAGAGCAGTATCTTGTCCAAATGGCTAGTCTTCCCATATTGGAAGTAAACTCCATAACAAGTTTCTTCAAGATCCATCTTCCTTTCTGATGCCAGGAGCAGTTGTGCCTCACAGTTAAGAAAAACCCTAAACCATTTTAAATGCCATATTCTGTAGATCTTTGAAAGGTTTGAAGAATGCCTATCCATTTGAAATATATCCAACTAACTTAAGTTTTGACTATTATAGGTAGCTATCTATAATCTGTACTAAATTAGAGATTACATTTTTAAATGAGCTATATAAACACAATACCTAAACAAGAGGAGAAATATACTTACAATAAAATTGTCCTTAAATTTGTATCAATAAATGAAAATCCATTCCAAAGCAAGGTATTCATTTCTATTCAATAATCCCCTTTTTACTTTTAAAAAGATATTGGTTGTAATCATTAACCATTTATAACCAACCCCATTTAAATGAAAACAAATATTTATGAACAATATTTGTGAATTAAGGTGTCATTCTTTCCAAACTGCTTCCTGCTGGGGGGGTGCTCTCTTGGGATATCCTAAGAGACAGAGAAATCCTGGCTATAGTGGTCTGCAAGGCTGCTTTGTACCAGCTGTTTTGAATGTTGGATCACCTGGGACACTGCTTCAGGGTGTCTTGCTTGATCAAACCATGATAGCCTGGAAGGAATCCACAGCTTTTCATTTCCTGTAGAAACAAAAATAGAAAAATTTGCCCCAGTAACCTGTCCGTAGACTTAAATTTTGAAGTCAATGCATTTTTAGAATATATAAATTGGATTAATTCAGCAGCATTGATAATCAAGTGCATTGTAGCAATTGTTGTTCTGTCCTTAGCAATTGAGCAATTCAAAGACAATACAGTATCCAGACTCACTGTGTAGTTTCCATTTTTACATGGCTTTTTATTACTCTATTTCTTTTACGTCTACATTTTCATTTATTGAGATAGTTTTCCTCTGTTTAACTTTGGCTGCCCTGGAATTCACTCTGTATACCAGGTTTACTTAGAAATCACAGAGAACTGCTTGCATCTATCTCCCAAGTGCTGGAATTAAAGGCATGTGCCACCACACTCAGCTACTCTCTTTTCTATTTTTTAAATCACTTTATCTTGTTTCGTTTTATCTCTCAAGCCTATGTGTATTTTAAAACACACTGTAAAGCTTTAGAGGTTTTTCTTAATCTGAATCTGTCGTTACTGTAAATCTTTATCTTTTTCTGGCCAGTATTCATTTGCTAAAATGGAAGGTATAGCTGTTTTAGCTGCTGTGTATCCAAGATGGTGGGGGTACATTTACTGCCAGCACTGAGAGCTGTGCTCACTCTCACTGCCTTGGTCTACCCTACAATCCAGCAGCATGCTACCAGCTTGGAGGTGTGGCCATTGCCATTGCCACCTCTTGTACACACCATTAAATTGTGAGCAGGGTTTGCTGCTTATGCTGAGTCAAGAAAACTCTTTTAAGGGAGCTGGGCAAATCTCTGCTTGTAACTAGTAAAACAGAGCCCAACGAAGAAAAATGCTCTACCAAGAAGACTTGTTTGCCTCTGTTATTTTGGTTTTAAATCCTTTCTTAAGCTTTTATTAAGTTTTAAGTGGAATTTATTATCCCCACATTGCAGACAACCATTTTGTTTTCCCGCCATCCTGGTCCCACACCATGCAATCTTCCAACCAGCAGCTCTACTCAGTTCTGATACCTATCAACTACATCAGAGACCATTGTGGCATAAACATAAAACTGCAGTAATGGTATAGGTACGTTGGTAATAACCAACAGCTTTTTAATTTGGACTTAAAATATGCTCAACAAGAGGGAAAACATGCCTGGTAATAGAAACCTAGTTGAAGTGCTAGTGAAGTCACTATTATTGGAGAAGAATCCACAACCACTAGTTTACTAAACTGGCACAATACCTAACAGCAATCTATAAATGTTTGTCTTTATACCTACAGATAATTTTAGTCTTCACCCCTCATCAAGGAAACTACTTTTTGTAACAGATGGAGACCATTATAGAATACCTCAACCAAACAAAATACAGAGTTGTAGAGCCCAGTCCCAATAGACACATCTAAATAACAATTCTATATCCAAGGCTCAGGGAAGAGATGGTGGAAAGACTGTAAGAACCATAGGATGAGGGAATTTTCTGTGAAACTATCTTCTAATAATGTCAGAAGTCATGCCCGTAAAATTCCATCAACATGACTATGAAAATATGAGCTAAACAAGGATGACATAAATGGACATGCCAATATTTATAGAAAAGCCCACACAAAGAGCTACAGGCAACTGATGAAAGATGGGAACAAGAGAGGTGCTCCTTCCCAGGGAAAGAGCACATAAACTGATTGTCCATTGGCAAGAACTCAGCCCTAAAAACATTTATTCAAATAATATTATATGGATTGAGTGGGCTATAGTTAGACATATTTTCCATATACACATATGCAAGAAATAACAATTACTGAAAAAAGAGGCTATAAATGTTTAGAGGATAGTGGAGAAGGGCATATGAGTGGGTTTGGGAGGAGGAAATGGAAAGGAGAAATGTAACTGTATTATAATCTCAAACATTAAAAATTGTGAAAAATAGAAATATAACTACATGTATTAAGTGAAAATATATGTAGTTATATTTCTATATCCTGCATAGCCTATCATCTCAGAGAGAGCATCACTATGTCTAGTTCTAAAAAATGCATTGATTTCTGTTTTTATTATTAATTTTATTTTTCTTCTATTTCTTTTTTTAATATATATATTTTATTTTTTATTTTTATTTTACATCTTGATCCCATAACCCTCTCCTTCCTCCCTTCTTCCCTCCCTCTCCCTCCCTCCCTTTCTTCCCTTCCACCATCTTTCCCTCTCTCCCCACCTAAATGCACCCTGACCACCCTCCCCTCCCATCCCCCCTCCACATGTAGGGTGATGCCATGCAGGATGGGTCATTTAAACCTGTCAAGTCATTTGGGGTAGGGACTAGGACTTCTGTCTCTAGGTTAAGGGAGTATCCCTCCATGGGGGATGTGTTATTATTATTATTAATAGTAGGAGTAATATAGTTCTTTTTCTATTTGTCCTTTTACTCAGAATCATACAGTATAGCTCAAGATGACCTCTAATTCAGGAACTTTCTACCCAATCCTCCCAAATACTGGAATGACAGGCATATAATATCATAACTGTCTAGCAAATGAAATTGTATGTACAATAAAGCCATTGTATATGCTTTGATACTATAATGTTTATTGTATAGTACAATAATTATGGGAAACAACCACTTTCACCTCACTTTCCACATGGAAAAAGAAAGGGAAACACTTCAAAAAGTTTGATAGTTTGAATAACACAGATTTTAAAATATGGGCCTAGAGTTAAAATTGAGATCTGTTTTTACAGGCCACATTCTGCTTTCTTGAATATGTATCAGGAGCCATTCACATGTTTTAAATGCTCAGTACTGCACCAGCTCTGAGGATCTAGCTCAAATTATAATGTCTAAAGTTGTCCAGCACTCTATTCACAAGGGAGTTCCTCTCCACATATGAGGCTATATGATTTATGATTTCAGCATAGCTAATATTTGCTTTGATCATACCTTTATGAAGCCACTGTATATTACAACTATTTTTATTGAAAAAGCAATATTCATTCAGAAAAGCAAAAATTTAATAAACATAGGGCTTGCTGAAGTTTTGCAAAGGAATCATGCCCTTGTCCCTAAAATCTAGACCAAAACCTAGAGAATGGCGGAGGATTCAGAGCAACCTGCTGTTTTTTGTGTACCTTGACTCTGCCCTCACTCAAATTAACACATAGTGATTGTACTTGGGTGGGGAATCATTATATTTAAATATCTTAGGACTTAAGATGTTTTTTGAGTTTCAATTTACTGATTGTCTCCAGTTGAAAGTTAAAAATAAAATTTGGGAGAATTAGAGGCTTTATTTGCATTTTTCTCATTTATTAACTGATACATTTTCACAATGCACCCCTTTTAACATGATGTAGTTGTTGAAAATCTAAATGATATATGCAAATATTACATACTCTTTAAGATGATGAGCAGTGAGATTTTCTTTTTAAAGTTATTTTTTGCATTGGTTGGACTGTCTAAGAGGATAGATTAGTTAAGTAGCTGTATCTTGTGTAGGCTAGTTGCTGTTTGCTTGTCAGCTTGTCACAATCTAGACTCACCAGGGAAAATGGAACCTCAGTGGAGGAATTGACTACATCAGACTGACCTGTTGGCAAGTCAGTGGGTACACATTTTGATTAATAATTGATGTGGTGGGGTCCAGTCCATTGTGGTTGGTGACACTTGTGCCTGATTTGCATAAGCTAAGAGCAGAGCAAACAATGAAGCAAACCACTAAGCAACATTTCTTCTTGGCTTCTGCTTCAGGTCCTGATTCCAGGTTCCTGACTTGAGTGCTTCTATTTCCCTTGATGATGGATTGTCACCTAGAGGTTAGAAGATGAAATAAACTCTTTCCTCCCAAGTTGCTTTTGGTCACAGCAATATAAATCTGACCAGAACAGACTGTTTTAAGTATTTTACATGGAGCCTGCTTCAAACCATGGTGCTCCAGGCACAGATAAAATCAGAGTTACTCACTCAAGGCAATGCAGCTGGTTATTGGAGATCTGAAGTTCGAATTCCAGCAGTTAACTTCAGAGACCACTTACTCGTTTAACCCCCCCACATGATCAATTACAGGACTTATGTTTAATTCAGTGCCTTTTAATCAATAGTCAGCATAGCCAACAGCTTGCTTATTCAGCCAATACTTAATGGCTAGTTAAATAAAAGAATAACTGAAATACAAATACATGTTTAAATGTTATGCATTGATATTATGGGACTTTCCTAATATGGAGTGGTTTTCCTTTACAGTTTAAGTAATTATATATTCTTCATGAAATATTGTCATGTAAGCAGAACTTGTAATGTTGTCTTATGGGTTTTAGAAGAGTAGAAATTTACTATAACATGAACAGTCTCTGCTCTTACAACACCTCTCAATTTAGATCACAAAGTACTTAACTGTTCAATTCACTTTCTACCTCTGCTGACATTTCTTATTATTGCTGTAAGCAAGATGCCTTGACAAACACTTCTCTGCAACTTCCTGAGAAGTAGCAATTTTCTTTGGTGGAAAAGAATTATTCCAAAACTTAGGACCAATATTTCCACCAGTGTGAAAGATTAAGCAAGAAAGGCAACATCAGCAAGTGCCAGGGTTAATCCTTCAGACATAGTAATGGTTAAAATTTTAGTGGTCAATGAGATGAGCTCATGGTAGCTTGTAGGAATAAAATGAATTGGCCAATATTATCAGACTGCCAAGGAACACATTCTATGTTATATTTCTTCCAAATCCTCAGAATCATGTTCATACCACCCCAAATTAGACCCACCACCTTCTCTCCCTGCTAGTTGAAGACCAATCAGCACATGGCCTCACTTGATCATGGTCTGTGTGTTTATTATTCATGTCTCTTGAATTTAGCCAGGACAAGTGGATCATTGTTCCAAATGCTATCCTCCTCCAGTTTCCTTGCTCTGCCACTCACCAAATGGTGACAAACAGTGCATACAATAGTAATCATGAAGCAACGAAACAGAAGCCCAAAACTTCTTTCAATTGAGGCAAATGTTTATTATGTTGGGTGAATCTGTGTCTTTACTAATGAAGATTTTGGCTCAGGTTTCACTTAAAAAAATGGTCCTCACTCCACACCTATTTTAAAACATATCTCTCAGGGAGTGAAGAGATAGATAGATGGCGTAGCCTCTGAGTCAATTAGTAGTTAACATATGTAATTTGAATTCCATAGGAACTGACACCATCTTCTGTCCCCTAGGCATTGTATGCAGAAGATGCCCATATATCCACAGGCAAAACACCCACACATATAAAATAAAAATAAAGGAAAAAATAAAACATACCTCTTATGTTTATTTAAACTCAGGTTTGCTTCTTTGTGCTAGTATACTTCATAACTGATCAGGCTATATTTAAGTATATACATGTGTATACATATACAGGCATGCAATAACAACAATGAAAGAGGTCATGAATTTGACAGAGAGCAAGGGAGGATATATGAGAGGGTTTGGAGGCAGGAAAGGTAAGCTGGAAATGTTTCTATTATGTTATTCCCATAAGAAGGAACTTCTCAAAAACAATGGAGACATGGATCTAAGAACATGGCCAACTCCACATGGAAGCCTGAACAGTGTTATAAATACTTTCTAATCCTAAGAAACAGTAAATATGCTACCAGAAACAATTAAGTTAATGATTTTGAGAGGTGGAGGTTATCCTAGATTAACTGCATTACACAGCATAATGGCAGTATTTTATGGGGAAGATGTGAGGGTCATCAGGGTAAAAAACATAATGTAAAAATAAGCAGATAGAGAGAGATGGAATTTGAAGATGGTATATAGCTGGCAGGTGAATGGTACTACAAACCAATGAATTCAGACTGCCTCTGAAAATCAGTGAAGACAATGGGACAAATTCTCCACTGAAGTTTACAGGAGTGCAGCTCTACTAACTCATTTTATATTTTTAACTTCCAGAAATATAAGAGAGTATATTTGCAATGTCTATTACTTTAACATAAAAAAATAAGAAACTAATTTTCATCTTGTAAAAAATGTGTGGGAGAAGGAACTCAGACTATCAGACAATAGATCAGAAGAGATGATGAGATGCTCAGAATAAGGTTGAAAAGTGATTTAATAGCTACTAAAATAGGTCAAGAATTTCAATCGAATAGCTAGATAGAAAAAAATGGGAGAAATATTGAAATTCTTTCATTTGCTATATAACTTGAATATGATAATATTCAATTGTACAGAATGAGAAACCCCTGTGTAGTTTTCATTGTTTACATTAATGTGATCCACTTTCAGATTTAACTACCACAAATCTGTATATTGAAGAACCCTGTATAATTTACTATAGATTAATGAATATCCAGTGATTTATTTTTTAAAAAAATGCAATTGTATGAGAAAAACTTACTTATGCTAGCTCAGGCTGGTATGTGTATGTTCAGTCACCATCTGGTTACTATCAACAAAACAATAAAGGCCCTTGAAAAAAAATTGAAATTTAAATATGTATTCTGCTGCATGAAATTCTTTCAGTCAGCTAGATGTTCGGCAGTGTCACCCGGAGGCTAGTTACAAAGAGAACTTTTTATGAAACTGGAATAGGCAAAGCTGGGAATCAAGAGTAAACATGAGTTATGTAGAAGAATGATCCACCAAAACACACCAATTTCCTAATTGCTTGACCCTGGTGGATCTTAAACAACACAGGTGACTTTGAAGAGTTGGGGACATTGCTTAGTGATACATTTATCCAACATGTGCCAGGACCCATACTCCCTTCTCAAAACACCAGAAAGGGCAGACAGGGGCTTTGCAGAAGTGAATCTGTTAATGACAATAAAATAAGGAGATCATCTTGGATTAGCTGTCTGGGTCTTATAGGCAATAGTGTGACTACAAGAGATATAGAAAATGAAGTCAAAGTGAAAGACTGTAGGATGAGGCTACAAGTGAAAGAAGGCTAATATCACTCATAAACTGATGGAGGCAAGAAACAGAATTTCCTTTAGAAGTCCCAGAGGAATTGAAACAGCAGATATCCAGACCTCAGCCAATTTCACTTTATCTCCTGATATCTATCTGACCTCCTGAACACATATCTAATTTTAAATACTCAGACACATTAACTCCAAGCCAAGAAACAAATAGATTTCTGTGCCTTAACATTAAGTACAACAAATACCGAAAAACTCTACACTTAACCAGAATCTTAAAAGCTATGACAAACATTTAAACAAAATAATACAAAAACAACAGTAACAGCAACAAAATACTAAAGTGTTATTGTGACACACACTGTACCCTCAAATGAGAAAGTGGCTTTGGAGCCAATAATGTGTAGAGGCTGAGAGAATGATAGGGTACAGCATGCCAGGTCTAGATTGTTTGGAACAAACTAAGGGTAGCAGCTCAAGCATCAAAGGCTATGCAGTTAAGCACTCAAGAGGAAGTAAGAGTGTAGCATAGAAGTTCTTACAGACTGTACATGTCATCATAGTTCAAGAATGACAGGAAGATGAGAGATCAATGGTCCACTGCTGGGTGATGAAAAAAAATAAATTAATTTACTCTTTGACAGTTTCACATATGTCTATACGCATTCTGGTATACTCGCCACCCATGCTCTCTAATCTTGATCCTCTTGCTCCTCCCACTATAATATTTTTGCTTCTTTGGTAGATTGATTTGTTTTGTGATCCACTGAGTTTAACTAGGATCACGTATGCTGGCATGGGTATTGACCTTTTATCTGGAATGTGGGCAATACACTAATGCCTACACCATGAAAGACAATGACTTCCTATCCACCATACCAGCTGTCAGGAGCCCCCTTCAGAGGGGCTGACACTATAAGCCCTTCTCCCATCTAACACTAAGTGTTGAGTCCTGTCTTGTCTAAACCCTATGCAAACAATAATAACTTCTATATGTTCATGAGTACAATAGCCACCCCATGCCCACAAGATAGTATCTCATAGCATGACTGCCTATTTTCCACCTTTTCCATTCTTTCCACCCACACTTCCATGATGCTCCTTGAGCTTTGGAAGGGTTGCTATTGATACCCCCTTGATGGCTGAGCACTCAAAGTTCACTTATATTAAATGCCCTGAGGAGCTGTGAGTCTCTGAATTAGCTGTCACTCACTGCAGAACACAAGCATCTCTGACAAAGGGTGAGCATCAAGGTAGTTTAGGGGTATAAACGGACACATTTAGGAGGCAGTTTGATGACACACCCTTTTAGCAAAACAGATGCAGTAAATTTGCTTTTATTGGCCTATGAAAGACCATCTAGGAGCCTTTGATCACATCCAGAGTACCAAGACAGAGAGCCCTTCTTATACATAATAGCCTTCCCTATTATCTGTGAGTGGTATGCTTCAAAACAAAGAATCTACCCTGCTTTGGGTAATAGAAGTTTCATATTTATTCTGGTTTTGTTTTCCTATATCCTCTGCAGCATTGCCACACAGCAACAGAAAATCTTTTGTTTCACACTTTGTGACATGTTACCTCATAAAATAAAGCAAATAATCTAGTAACCATGGATGGTTAGACAAAGAAGTATGTTGAAAGATTTTGTCATGCTACTCAGAATAATACAATTTTATATGTGTTTGAATTCTACAGATTTTTCATTTAATATTTATTTTTGGACTACATTTTTGTTATCTATCTGTTACTCACGATGGAATATAAGAGGAAAGAAATTACGTAGGAACATTGTTGAAGAAAGAAGAAACAAGATGGGATGTGGCAAAATTCTGATTCTGTCTATGCTTGGATATATTAGCTAGGACCTCAAAGGATAAAAGGGTGAGAATATTCCTTCATCTAGACTGTTCAGTGAAGATTAAACATATGACTCATGGATTAACTTAAACATATCAGCAACAGCCTAGTATAGAAATGAAACTATTATTGGAAAGCTATTCAAATGATATTTAGTTCTCTCTAAGTATTATTCTCTAAGCATGTAGTTTTAATATACATTAATTTTTCATGTTAATACCTTATGAATACAAAAAAATTATGCCCATTTATATGTTAGAGAATTTTTATCACAGGTAACAGAGGATACTTAATTCAAAATAGACATGAATATAATGGTAATTGGCAGCTCATCGAGCTAAAGGAAAATATGGAAAAGCAAAAATCACAGGGGTAATTTTGAAGAACTGATTTACTTTGTAAAGCCACATTGAAGACACCACCCATTAATCAGTTCTTAACCTGTTCTGCCTCTTTGAACATAAGTTTGCCTCCCTATACAGTAAGGATGGTACATTCAACTTGTATTAGGAATCCTGTATCTTAGGAAGGGTGAATACTAGAATGACTCTTTCATCAAGAACCTATGCACCAAAGGACCTTGCCAACACATCCCCCATGGAGGGATAACTGCCTTAACCTAGAGACAGGAGTGAAGCCCTATTCCCTACTTCACATGACCTGTCAGATCTACATTATCCCAACTGGATGGCATTCCCCTACATATGGAATTGGGGTGGAGGGATGGGAGGGGATGGTAGTTAGGGTGCATGTGATGGGGCAAAGAGGGTAAAAGGGAGGGAAGGAGGGTGGTTGGGAGGGAGGGAGAGGGAACTGGGATTGACATGTAAAATAAGAAATTAAATAAAAAAAAAATGCTTTGACTCCAAAATTTAAGTTGAAGGACAAGTTACTGGGGAAAAGGATTTCTATTTTTGTTTCCACAGAAAATTAAAAGCTGTGGATTCCTTCCAGACTAATGTGGTTTGATCAAGCCAGACCGTCTGAAACAGAGTACCAGGTGATCCTACATTCAAAACAGACTACAGCCAGGATTTCTGCATTTTCTTAGAATCCCCCATGACAGCGCCCCTTACCAGCAGGAAG
This sequence comes from Phodopus roborovskii, assembly GCF_943737965.1. Lineage (NCBI taxonomy): Eukaryota > Metazoa > Chordata > Mammalia > Rodentia > Cricetidae > Phodopus > Phodopus roborovskii. The sequence goes on from NW_026126559.1 coordinate 489,306, forward strand.
TAGTTTGGAAAAAAAGAAGCCCAAATTCCCAAATATTGTCTATAAATGTTTGTTTTCATTTAAATGGACTTGGTAATATAAAATAAGTAAATAAAAAAATTAAAAAAAAAAGAATCTAGGCAGCAAGTAGATTATTATAGAACTTAGTAACAGTCATTTTGCCTTGCTTGACTCAAGGACTATGAAACAAAACAAAAGCCATGCTGTAGGAAAGAGCAAGAGTAGTTACAAAACAATAAAATAAGATACAAACAAAAGCTAGAGTGCATGCCAAACAAGACCAAAAGCAAACTGTACACACACACACAGAGAGAGAGAGAGAGAGAGAGAGAGAGAGAGAAAGAGAGAGAGAGATATGAATGTATGAATATATATTTTCCCAGTGATGACCTTAAATCCACCTGTAGACTCCTTGGTTTAAATGAAAGAACTCCTGTGTTTACAATACACCTGCTCCTCTCCTTCCTTGAGGCTTTTATTCTCCCATGTACACAATAAGGTATGAATGAACCTCTGATACTTTCTGATTTTGGTGTATGACTTGTTTGAGGTAGCTTTTTGAATCTTAACAATAGATATATTCACTTCATCCTTATTTACATAGATTTACACAGACAAAAGCTATGTACTGACAAGGTCTCTTCAAGGCTGGGATACTTTCTTAATGAAATGAACAGAATAGTGTCTGGTATCAGTCTTGTCCCACCGACTTAACTGTTGTGATTCAAAGCTTTCATTCTTTGAATTCAAAAATCTAATTTTTAATGCAGTTTTTGTCAGTTGCCTTCATGGACTCCAAACGAGTTTCTGTCATTCTGACAGACTCACAGATAAATTGAAACCTAACTAGAGAAAAAAAAAATGTTAAAAAACAATTTGGTTCCAAATAAACTAAATGTGATACATGTCTTAGTGACTCTCCTAAGTTGTCATTGGCTTCTCTATGTTTAAGCTGATGGGCATGTGTGATAATCATCTACCTCTGAAATGTACTGTCTGACAATATACTGTAGGTAAATTGTCAGGATGTCTTTGACTGAGCCCATTATGCCTTATTCTTTTGCAAATCCTCTGACCTGAAGGGAAGTTTCAACTCATTCTTTTTTCCAGAAACCTAATATTTCTGAGCACTCAACATTTTTTTTCCTACCAATATACACTTACTTAAAGAAAGGATGCTGTGATAGGCAAAGACGGTGAGAAGGCAATTTTGAGCAAAATACAGAGATTAGACTAAGGAAAAAAGAAGTGAGGAAAAGAAAGAGAATGGGAATGGGGGACGGTGTGGTGGTTTGAATAAGAATGACCTCCATATTTGAATGCTTAGTCATCAGGAAGTTGAACTGTTTGAGGAGCTTGCTTGAGTAAGTACTTGTTCTAGTGCTCTGATGACAGGGACAGAGGTTTTAGGATTTGATATGCTTACAGAATGATCTTCACTGAAAATTAGGTAAGAATTAAAAGAAATGTAACCCATCTTTTTACTATTCCATTTCAAGGAATTATTTTAAAAAATAATATTTAAGAATAACATTCCAAAACAACTGAATAAATCAAAGGGATTATTCTCGTGAGTCCCCCCTTTTCCCATGCCCTCTGTTCACAATTGCCTGATGACATCACTGCCTCCACACACAGATTGTATGGATATGATAGACAACTATACACAGCATTGTATGGCTGTGTGAGAGGACACAATGTTAAGGATGTATCAGTTTTAGGAAGGTTCCTTCATGCTGAGCAGTGCTGCTGCATGCCTTTAATCACAGCACTGGGAAGGCAGAGGCAGACAGATCTTTGTGAGTTCCAGGACAGCCTGGTCTACAAAGCCAGTTCCAGAACAGGCTCCAAAGCTACACAGAGAAACTCTGTCTCGAAAAAATAAAAATATAAAAAATCCTTTAAAAAAAAATCATAGTTGGGCGGTGACAATACATGCCTTTAATCCTAGCCCTTGGGAGAGAGAAGCAAGAGGGTCTCTGTGAGTTTGAAGACAGCCTGGTCTACAGAGCAAGTTCCAAGATACTCAGGACTACACAAACAAAACAGAATAAAATAAATATTTAAAAAAGTAATAGTGATGAACTTACTCATCATGGTAGACATCTTGGAAACCAAAAGTAAGTTGTCTCGGATCCCCTTGCACTGTTTTAAATGAATATGGATAATGAGTTGAAAAGGGAAGGAGACAAGAGGAAGAAGATCTCAATTAATTTCAATTCCTGACACTAAAAATTTTGTAAATATTTTATTTATTGTGAGTTTGCTCTGAGCTTGAGTGGTTTACCACCAGACTAATGTGACATATTAACCCTCTGATGTACAAGAAACCAGGCTTAGTAAACCACAGAGAATAAACCAGTAAGCAGTATTCCTTCAAAGTCTCTGCTTCACTTCCTGCCTCAAGATTCCTTACCTGCCTAAGTTACTGCCTTCCTTCCCTCAATGATGGACTGTTAAAAGGATATGTAAGCCAACTAAACACTTTCCTCCACTAGCGGCTTTTAGTCATGATGTTTGTCACAACAGTGCAAAGCAAAATATCTATATAACCACAAACAAGTTACTTCATGTCTACATCTTAATTTCACTTCTTGTAAAATAGGAGTGACAGTAGTTCTTATATCATAGTTATTGCAAGCATTAACACACACACACACAATCACATATGTATGCTTTTGTGCTGTCATAATTAAAACTACATTATCATTAACTTTTTCTTAGCTCATTAGTCCATAATATATACACATCTTCAACAAATATCAACTTTATACACAGAAAAACTGTGTATATTTCTGAATATTCTACTGGTATAATATAATTATATGCATGAGCATAAATAATCAACAGTATGATTCTGGTGATGATGTTGAAGTATCCCCTTATGAGTCACTCTCTCTCCTGGGGGGTTAAATAGGGTTTTGCTGGGTGCTCTGTAATAAATCCAATCCTGAATAATTTAAGACTGTCTTAGTATAACTTGAAATACATTTTTTTTTAAAACCATTATTTGATTTTCCCCTTACTGGTTAAATTTATTTGATTCTGGTTTCAAATGAAGTCATCAATCTCTTTAAAAAAGATATTAAGAATAAAACACAAAAATAATAACATAAATAATCATAAGCTGTCTTATTAATTGAAGTCATTTTCCTCTGGGTGTCTCTAGTTGGCACATACCTTTTGTGATCAGCCTGCTGATCAGAGATTAATATTCACTACACCTCATGGCCACTCTTCTCACTGAATTCTTGAAGTTGAGGCTCTGATAAAGGAACAAAGAGAAAACACAGCTACCAGCATCATGGTCACAGAGAAGGCCCTGACTTGTTATTTCTAGTAAAGACTATCTTTTCGGGGAAAGATAGGAAAAGAGAAAAATAAAGAATATATAAACCATAACCCTAATCCTCCAATGGCTACTTCTCTGAATTATTTTCTCTCTTCCTTCCTAAGCCCACTTTTCAGCCACAAGAGATTACTTTCACACAATCAGATTTTATCACATCTGCCTCCCACTCCTCATAAACTACTTATCTGTTCTTGCAAATTCTAGTACTGTCTCTTTAGAGGAAAGTTCTTAGCCCAGTTGTGTTTTTGTCAACATGACTGAAGGCTTAATTTAGTGGGAGAATGAACAAAGGAAACTAGCATTTATTCAGAACCCAGAATGTTTCTGTATTATTATCATTTCCATTCCTTAAGATATAATCGCCTCCATTCTAGACTTGAGTCATATGAGATTTCAGTGCATGGAATAGTTTGCATCGTGGCATACACTAGAAATTTGTGTGTCCAGAACTTTTATCCACTGGTCTATTTCAGTGTACATGCTGTTCAAATTTCAATGCATGTCAGACACAGCAGTGATTTCAAGACAGAAAAATGTTTTCCAGAATCAAAAACCAGGCACTTCTCTGTGGCCAGTTAGTAGAGAGTCAATTTCCACCTGACAAGTAGTTACATGTAAAATGTTTCAAAACATGGCTTCAGATTTTGTGGATACTCCTTCTATCTCCTAGGAAATGCGAGGTCAACGAACCCCCTCCTTGAACACAGGCAAGGTAGAAATAGCCTCTCCACAGCATGGAACAGAAGCAATGCTCGATGACAGCTGTCTCAAAGGCACAGCAGCCTTTTCTGTGTTTATGGGTATTTACACTGATATCTGAAGTCTCCATATTGAGACAGAGATGACACTTAGCTGCTTTGCCTGACAGTTTCCATCTTTATGTCATCCCAAATAAAATCCAGACATTTGACTGCATGAGACTCCACAGCCCTTTCATTTCCCGAGTTGTGGGCCCAAACATTGTGAATCACAGGTGGTGGGCTTTCCCTGAGCCCTGTTGAATTACTGACCTCAGAATTGCCAACCACAATAAGTGAAACACTTTAAGTGGTTGGATTTTTATCGTGTTTATTATGCAGCAAAAAAATAAAAAATAAAGAAGACATATCGAGTTATAACTAAGTTCTTAAAGTATGTGGGGCAACATGGTGAACACTGGAAAGAGAAAAGAAATTCTGAAATCCATATGGCCCTTGAATACAAATCTACTAAGAAGAAAGACATTATTTGTGATTCTAACAGGAATTACAAAAAGAAAGCAGCATCTTTAAAGTTGGGTCTTAAAGTGAAATAGTAATAGTTTGAGAGAGTGAAAGTAGACACCAGTGTTTCAAAAGTAGTCACGTAAGCAAGTTGTGAAGCAGCTTTATAGTCACTTAGAAAGGATGGAAAACATGGAAGTCAGAGATGGGGCAGGTCATGAGAAATGCCAAGTACTCTTCCTGTGGGTTCAAAGCCTATCCCAGAGATACCAGAGATCCCTGGAAACTTGCAGCCTTACAGGAAATTTTCTGTTGGTAGACAAAGGATTCTTATGAAGTAGACATGCAAGTAGTAAGAAAAGAACTAATACATCCCTTCAAGTTTCTAAATAACAAAAAGAAGACCCAAACAAATCAAATGGTGACAAGAAAGGAAGACTTGGGAAAGGAGAATTATTCATTTAAGGCAAAAGAAGAAGGAATAAAACTTAAGGTAAAAGGAGAAAAAAAATTTCAGATACATGAGAAGTCATAGGGGGAATGCATGACTATAAAAAATAATAAAACTTTCAAGAACATTCATCTTATTTTAATAACAAAGAACCAACATTTTTCTCATCTATTTTTTTTTTTTGCAACAAGTCTAGTTACTAAAGACACAAGGCATTGAGTGCATCACAAATTTCTTTATTTATCTGGCCTTAAGTAAGCTGGATACATGTGTGCAAGACTTCTGGGTTTCTTTTATGCTTCTTTGTAGGCATAGCAATTGGAAATGGATTACCTTACCTTTTATTTCAATGTACACACATTCTTTGGATATCATTCAATTTTGCTTAAAATCATCATTTAAAGATACCTGATTTTATATTTTCCTCATCTCAATTCTAGCATGTGTATAATTATAAGACTGCGAGGCATGAAGGGGAACTAAAGCAAGCTTTTTCCTGCTTTGACTAGGCTAATCAGGATTGCCTTACTTATGGGACACATTAACCAAGTCTTGTCTTCCTTGCATTGTTCTCTGTACTACTCATACAGTTTTGCCATCCCTAAGACAGACAAAGGCATTCCTAAGCACTGTGCTGTGTAGAGCCATGGAAGAAAGACTAACAGTCAGTCTATGCCAAAAACAATGCTCCCAAAAGGCCTAAAGCATGAAAGGATGGCCCTTCCTTTGTAGACCTCTTTTCTATCTTTCGGTTTTCCATGGATTCCCCACATGTGGATGCCCATAAACCAAAATTGTGACAATTCAAGAGGGCACTTGGCATCCTCAGACATTAGGCAGGAAAGAGAGACTGTACAGTTACTACTTACTGAGCAGAGTAAGGAGTAGAAAAGGAAGAATTAACAGCACAGGCTCTGTGTGTGAGAGAGAAAGACATCCACATGAATTTGTATAGGAGGAAAAGGAGACTCCAGGAAAGGATCCAATTAGAAATAATGGCACCAATATACAAGACAATTTTGCTATTGTACAAATGTAACTGTGCTCCCAAATAGCAGATACTGGCTGAAGGAGTTCAAAGATATCTTTTTAGAGCCTGAGTCACGAATGTGGGTACATAGCCACTAAATAATGTTGGGTGAATCACTGACCACACAGATTAACCAGAGTTTCTTTTATGCAAATTCCTACACAAATGAAGCATGGCAGATCTAGTAGTTTTTATTACCATAATGTTATTCCTGTAGATGCTCTGGAGAAATATGCCCTGATAATTCAACCTCACTAGACTCCATTTGAGTACCTCACACAGTGTGATATCTCTGATTATTGTTCAATAAAGTGTTAGAGACTGATTTGCTTATTACAGTAAGGACTTGATAAAGAAAATTTTATTTTAAAAATTATGAAAATGAGATGCATAAATAAACAGAGAAGAATAAAGATTTGATAAAACACATACATGTATAGTCAAGAAATGCTTACAGATTATATTTCAAATGGTCCTAGTAACAGGAAGATAATAGAGAATAAGTAGACAAAGTACTCTCAGAAAATTTACACAGTCATGGAGGGAAGGTCTAGTGAGGAAATAAGCATATGAAACTGTAGCATATTAGATGGCTGTATGAACATGGACATATGACAAGCAGAAGGGAGAGGAGGCTTCTGAAGATCAAAGGGAGCAGAACAGCACTTATCAGTTACTTGGATATTCAAAGGGATTTACTGGAACACAGTTCTTGTAATGTTGGATGAGCATCAGTTAGGACCAAGTGTTGGTGAGGAATGACTCAGCAGTGAAACAGAGGAGACTAAACTAGAAAGAGTCTAGGAAAAAGAGGGATGTTCAACCATCAAAATAGCTGAATCAAAGCACCTTGAAGTTATTGAAAAGTAGCACAGACTAGGGTTTGGTTCCTGTATCTATCACTGCTGATTTTTGGAACTCTGAAATGCTCAGCATTTCCTTCAATTTTCTCTTCTCTCTAGTAGAAACAGTTTATTTTTAAATAGTAAGATTCTTGTAGAAATCAATGGTATGTGATGGTAACAAATGCTTAGTAACACAGGATCTGAAAACAAATAAGGAAAAGGAATTGGCATTGTTTTTATTTTTAACATAATATATGCAAACCATAATTCGCTAGTTTGAGTAATGAAGTGGTAAGGGGTAGTCTCCCACATTATTAAACTATGAAATCAGAAAGAAATTAAAAACAGTCATAAAGAGTGGATAAATTGGAGGAGACAGAGACGTGTCATAAGGAATGACAAAGATGAACAGAGCACACATTCTTACCTTATGTCCTGCCCAGAGCAGGCCTGATGATCACACCCAAGACATAGCTATGATTCAATGTCACATTAACACTTTGTTAGTTCCAGGTCAATATTCTCTTACTTAAAACTGAAAATCTGTCTTTCATCAAAAAGCATCTTTAGCTTTGAATGTACAATTTCTGGTAAGGTGGTACCAGGCTAGAAATGTATTTGCTATTTACAATTATTCATAAGTTTTAGAATTGTAGACTTGAGGGACTTGGACCTTTTGGAGTACACAAGATGAGAAGCACATTGCCATTATTTTCTGACCAGCACTTAATGAGTCATGTTTGGTATTGGCTGAAAAAGAGAAGGAGGATTCATACACTAAATATTTGAACTTGACATAATGGCTGGAACTTCTGAACATCTGACAATGTCAAGGGTACCTCTACTACTCTACCACTACAGGCCAATACTGCCCAAAGAAGTAAGCTTCTCAAATTACTTTGGAAATTTTCATATTTTTGAGTTTATTTTTGTTTCTGATGCATTTCTAACTGTGATGTCTTGCTATTAGGAACATTTTTCAATAGTTTTCAAAATATTTCACTGGTCAGATAATACTGAAGAACATTCCTTGCTTCTCTGCTCAGTGGCGTCACAGTTGAGACAAGATTAGGTATTAGTTACTTTATTTGTTGAGACAAGAAAGTACATGGCAAAGTCAACCTCCCTGAAGGAAGGTTTTAGTTAGTTTGTTTTGGCTTATAGTTTAACTGCCCAGTACATTGTGGCAGCAGGAGCCAGAGGGAGCTGACGGTCACATTGTATTTGTAATCAGAAAGCAGAAATCAATCAATGCTAAATGTCAGCTCACTTTTTCCTTCTAGGACCCCAGTGAACTGGGACATTGCCTCCCATGGTTGGATATTCCTACTTCAATTGATGTTATCTAATAATCCCTCCTAAATGTACCCACAGGCTTGTCTCCTACATGATTTTAAATCCTGTCACAGATGATACCCTTTTGCTGTTATTGTTACTAATAGATTGAGGTCTGTGTCCTCCCCCTTGAAATCTAGATAGCAGAAAAATTTCAAATACATATGTCAATATATTTTGGAGCTTTTATCTTTAGAAGGAAATTAGGGTTTCCATGAGGTCTTGGAGATGGCTCTCATGATCAGCTTTATGGCTTTATAAGAAGAGGAACAGGCCTTGCATAGTCCCACTCGCTCATGCTATGGCACAAGATTCAGCACCTTGGTTTAGATTTCTAGCTTTTAGAATATAAAAGTTTTATATAAATTGCTATTCTCAGCTATTATACTATAGCAGTAGAAAATAAGCAAAGGCAGGGTTCCTAATTGCCTGCAATTTTCTGTTTCAAACCCTAATGTGAGCTGTCATGAGGGAATCATGCATAAAAATTTCCCTTAATCAAACAGGCACAGGAAATGATGAGTTAAACCATGATAAGAAGATTTATTAGGTTTTGATCTCAGAACTTCTTAAAGGACATTATAAATTTCAGCTGCCCAAAAGGAAGACAGAGTCAAAATCTTCTCATTTTTAAATATCCATGAGTCACATTTTAGAAGAATAAATGTGGCTACCAACACCATATAGATCTTATATTATATTGGGGCTGATTTTTAAGACATTTTACTAATCAGTCGAACCTATTTGTATCAATCAAGGTTCTGTAGAGGAACAGAACTGATATAATGAATCTGTCTCTTTATAAAGGGTATATATTAGAGTGTAGTCCAACTAGTCTAGCAATGGCTGTACACAAAAAGTCCAAGAATCTAATCTAGTAGTTATTCAGTCCATAACGTTGAATGTTTCAGCTGGTCTTCAGTATACACCTGAATCCCAAAGAAGTCATCTGTAATGCCAGTGATAAAATGGACTTGCCAGTAAGAGCAAAAGCAAACCAGCAAAGTATTAATGCTTCCTTCTTTGATATAGGCTGCCACCATAGATGTGGTTGATTCTAAAGGTGGATCTTCCTACCTCAAAATATCTAGATTAAAGATGAGTCTTTCCACTTCAGATAATTTAGTTCAGAAAAATCCCACATAGTTGAACTCACCTGCTGGAATTTTAGTTTATTCCAGACAAAATCAAGTAGACAGCCAAGAATAGCCGTCACACTACATATTTATTCTTACTTCTTATACTTCAATTCATGTTTGTGTTCCAGAGAACTAACTCTATTTTATTGAACACAGGTACTTTATGATGTCTCTTCCAAGAAGAGAAGAAATTAACAAGAAGGAAAAATACTTGATGTAATGCTTTGCCTTTCTTACACAGACTAAAGAGCCTGGCACAGTTTTAACATTTAATTACCAGAATAAAGACCTGATTGTGCCACAGGGGTGTGTGTGTGTGTGTGTGTGTGTGTGTGTGTGTGTGTGTGTGTGTGTATGTGTGTGGCATGTGTGCATATGTGGCATGTGTGTGTACATACATGTACACACATATTTGTGTGCATTATACATAAGCTATATATTCTTATCCCTCATATTTCTTATGGCTTATTGTCTTTAAATAGTATTTTATTAATATTTAAGAATTTTATACAACATATTTTGATTATATTCATGCTCCCAACCCCTCCTATATCTATCATCTCTATCCTCAGCTTCCTATATCTTTGGTGGTTTGAATGAAATTAACCCCCACAGGTCATATGGAGTGGCTCAAATAGAGTTTGCCCCTGTTGGAACAGGTGTGGCCTTCTTGGCGGAAGGAAAGCCCATTAGACTTGGACTTTGAGGTTTTGGAAGCTCAAAATAAGTCCAGTATCACTCTCTCTTCCTGATGAATGATGACCCAGGTGTAGGAATCACAATTATGTAGCACCATGTTTCATGTGTGCCAATAAACTTCCTGCCATGACAATAATGTACAAAACATCTAAACTGTAAACCAGCCCCAGTTAAATGTTTTCCTTTATAAGAGTTGTCATGGCCATGGTGTCTCTTCATAGTCATAAACCTTTAGTTCAGACACCATCCAATTTTGAATTTTTTCTTAGTGCTCCATTACATCTAATTTGTACTGCCCAAGTACTCTCAGAGGAGGGCCGTCTGACTGACCAACAAATGGATGCATAATTAAAGAAAATTTACTCTCTCTCTCCCTTCTAGAAGCTATAATGTGACAATATCTCATCAACTAGTGATGGGATTTCATCCCACCTATCTCTCTCTCTCTACAGACTGGGATTTTTGTCTGTCTTGAGCTAATGAAATTCTTGTCCATACTTTCACAATCACATTGAGCTCATAAGTACAACTGTCCTATTGTGTCCAGAAGATAGTTTTCTTAGTCATTTTTACCTCTGACAATTTTTCTGCCTTATTTTTTACAAAGTCCTCTGAGCTTTTTGAAGAAGGATATGATATGCCTGTCCAATTTATTTTATGCAGCCCACTGTCTCTTATTCTCTTCACATTGACCAGTGAGGGTCACTGTGTTCATTGTTATCTACTGTAAGAAAAATCTTCTCTGATGAGGGTTGAGAAACTCACTCTTCTTTCAATATAGAAATATGTCATTAGAAATCTTTTTAATTATGTGTCCATTTAGCTGAATAATGGTATTAGGTTTCACCCTATCTAGCCACATGTTCTTGGCCCCATTAGCAGTTACATGATTATGTCTCATCTCATTATGTAGACTTTAAATTGAAACAGAAAGTGGTTGGTTATTCCCATAATATCCATGACACTATTGCACCAGTGAACATATCTTGTCAGGCCACTTATTAGTATATAAGCTTTTTTGTCACCTTAATTAAAATAATTTCTTAATAGTTAATTAAATCTGCCTAAACATCTGCTCTAGGTTTGCAAACAGGACCATAAGGCCAACTCGATCCAATTTTCCTGACAGGAATCTTCTTCTATTTCTGAAAATGACCCATAGCTGATAAAATCCTGATGAAAGTAGGGGAAAATTGAGAAGGGAGGCATAAAGACAAGGAATGAAGGAGGGAAGAAGGAAGGGATTAAAGGAAAGAAAGAAGAGTGGAAGAAGTTTGTAAGTATCAACAGGTAAAGACAAATCACATAGTAAGACACATATGCACAACAGAAAATTAAACTAAAACGGCATCATTAAAATGAAAGCTATTAAAATATAGATCAAATAAATAACTACAGGTCAGACAGTATGCATGTGAATGACATCACATATGTAATTAAAATGATTGTAGAAAATAATTGCAGACTAACTAAGAGAAAAGTGAACAACAATTGAGACCACAGTCTGTTCAAACAGCAGGGCTAAGTATTCATTACAATAGTGATATGCTTTATAGATATTTTCTGCAGCAATAATAATATTGTATAGCAATTATTCAGGTTATGTTATTGAGTCAACAGACAATGGCTGATTTCATGACATTCTAATGACTCCAACTTATAGGTGTATATATAGTCAGTTTTCTAGAATAATATAACTTTGGAAGCTACTTGAGCATTCTTTGACTATGAATTGCTGTTTTGAAGAGTCTTCTCTATTTTCAAGGCAGACAAGAGATATTTCTAGTTCTCTTTTTTTTCCTTACACCAAGATTCCATTATTAGAGGTGCTAGATTCTTTGGAACTGTTTTAGAAGTGGAAAAATGTTCTTTTTGGTGAACTGGGTCTGTTGGGCCATGCAGTGCCATTTGCAGACCTGAAGCAGATGTGCAGGCAGATTCAATTTACCTTAATTTATCCCAGTTTAATTAGCAGCTGGCTTACTTTTGGCTTCAGGAAAGCAAGATAGTGACAGTTTGTATAACTGGCTGCCATCCTCAGGAAACAGCTTTCCCTCTGGAATGATGCTTAGTCAATAGAGAAATCTTACCATGTTGACACCAGAAGGGACATATTTATAATGCCAGTTAATTCTAGACAAAAGTGCTAATCTCAGCATTAATAGATGCAAAATGGCAGATAATTTAAAACACAAGTTCCACTAAATTTGTAAATTATCCATCAAAGGGGCTTTGGGAGAAATATAGGTCATTTGGAAATGAATTTAAGGTAAACTATATAAAATCAGTGTGGCATTTTGAGTAAGGATGTCCCCAATGAACTCAAGTTGGAATGTTGATGGAACAGAATTAGTAAATGTGGCTTTGTTGGAGTAGGGGTGGTCTTGTTGGAGGAAGTGTCACTGGGCGTGAGCTTTTGGGTATCAAATATTCAGCCAGACTCAGTGTCTTCCTGCTGCCTGCCAATCCAGATATGGAACTCTCAGATACCTCTCAGCACTATATGTCTGCTTGTGTGATGCCATGTTTCCCACCTCATTGATAAGGACTAAATCTCTGAATCTGTAAACCAGCCCCAATTACATTTAACTTTATAAGATATGCTGTGGTCATGGTGTCTCTACAGCATTAGAAACCCTGAAATAATCAGTGATAGATCTAGTTTGTCATTATACTAAGCTTCCAAATGAAGATAAATCTACTCAAATTCTTCAAGCCTTAGGAAGCACCACTCAAGGTATCATGGAAATCAAATTCTATTTTAGAAAGAAAAGAAAAACTTGAGGTCCATCAAGCCACTTAAGAGAATTTAAATCATTAAAGACCATACTTTGGCAAGATGCTAATATGAAACAGCTGTCACATTTCAAAATGCATTTTCTAGCTGTCATACTATACCATGACTAGTTACTGTTTGGTTTTTCTCTAAACATAATACAATTGATATAGATAGAGGTAATACATTATAGTACTTCATGTGGAGGAACTACAGTTCATAACAAACCAATATGTAATTTTTGACTGACTAGAAAATTAGATGACACAAAGCGTTCTGAACACAAACTCCAAAGTCTCCAAACACAAAGTGGTAATGGAGAGATATAAATATTTTAATATTTATTTGGTCAGAACAAGTTACATACATGCAGTGAACTAGGACAGTGACTTATATGGAAATGTATCATTACTTCACACAAATTAAAATTTAAAAACACATATAAGTGATAAAAATGCTACCTACCCTTTCTTAATCCTTATATACTATCAAATAATCATATTGATTCTCCTAAACAATCACAGTTAAAATAATAATTTAAAATAAAAATGTAAACATTCATTTTTTGTAGCTATCCATAAAAGTATTTCACAAATTAATTCAATTAAATATCATCCTGTGATTCCAAGGAAGGGAAGAGGCATCACCTTTTTTATTACCATATGTTGCAACATGGAAACAGAGTTTCCTAGAGATACTCAAAGAAAAATGAATTGTACTTTGTTAAATTGAGGAAAATATGACTTATGAGGGCATACTTTGTTTGCTTGTTGTACATTCTATTTTCCAAATATTTAATGTCTTACTTGTGAAATTCTCAAAAATTGTTATTTCATGTCTATTTCTATCCCAGGTTCCTCTTTATTATTCTAATGAACTCCATAAAATGGTTCATGTTAGTTAATCAATGATATTCTTCATGTACCTAAGAAAATACATAATAACACATCAAAGTATCAGGAAAGATACTTGGTAGGAAGGAATGTTTCAATGAGCTATGACACAAAGAAAAATTAAATGTTTTGAAGAGAGTTAGCAAATTTGCTACTACTTGATTATTGGCATTTTTTTCTGAATTTATGTTTTATGATGTGCATATTGGAAAATGCCTAAATATAGATAGTATCATAATATCATCCTGTAATTAGAACTTTTGCTTGATTAGATAAATGAGTCATAAACCAGGAAATCATATAACAGAAACTACAGGGGGAGTAGTAAGTTGCTGGAAGTTTATTAGTCAAGATGTCCAACCAGGGATGTATCTATGTGATACAGCAATTGAGTAATACAGACAAAGCACTGTGTACCATCACACTATCACCAGGAGATGGAAGAAAGGAAGGAGGCAAGGGGATGAGGCCTAGAAAGAGTGGGAGACTGTAAGAAGCTGAAGGGAGGAGGGGAATAAGGTGACCATTCCAGAGAATGCTAAAAATTAACATATTGGGTTACATGTTTTTTTCATGTGTGAAAATGTCATAAAAGTAGGTATTTATTGTATCCTTAATAGAAACTATAAAATATAAATCACATTTAATTCAAGGTTTTTGTTTTTAAAAGAGAATCTTGAAAAGAGTGAGTTGCTATGATCACACCAACAAAGATGAAATACAAGCCATATGACTCATTTTCACACACTTCAGAGTAAATTCTCCACAACAAGGGATAACAGAAGGGGGTGATTCAGGAGACAGACAGAGAGCAATATGCATGGATGAGAGCTGCACTAGAAAAGGGGGAGTTGAATGGGTTCCATGGTACTCATTTATGAAGGGCTTGTGGGTTGCTTGTTTTCAGATGTGTTTCACAGACAAGGGTTATGTTTCATGCGGGAAATTATAGGAGTCACTTTTTGCTATACCAACAGAACTGTACAATTTTGTGATGTTACTAAAACTACAGAAGGCCATGGCCCTCTGCACACTTTTTTACAAAAATTTTACAAAAAAGGAAAGGCAACTAAATTATCATATATAACAGGGTCAGTTCTAAAAGCAACTACAGAAGAGATTCTGGATTTTAAGAGTCTGTAAAGTATAATTTGTGTGGAAATTTTGTTGGAACTGTGAAAGGTTGGTTCTAGGGATCATTCATCATTTAGAACCTATCATGAACAACAGATTTCTGTTCTCTCAGTTCAGTTTGTCAGAAGTCTAAGTATCTCCTCTTGCAATGGAGAACATCACAAAGAAAAGACAATATACTTATCTAAAGAGGATGGACAACATAATGCATAGAGATAAATTTGTATTCACATGTTAAAATAAAATTGTTTATTGATGTTTTGCTTTTGATTGATTTGACTGGGACATATAACAGGACCTCAACTTTACCCTGTTTTTTAAGCTATAATTATTTAAAGAGTTATCGAAAGATATGCTAACAATTGTCAAAATGAGAGAATTTCCAAAATTACTTGTACACAATATTGGGAAGAGTGTTCTAAATAACCTAAACACAGTGCTGTTAGAAACTCATGGTCAAAGTAACACTAGTGAAATGATTTATAATGAGCTTTGTTTAGATTTACAAAGGGTCTCCTCCAGAGCTGATTCTACAGTACTCACAAGGTTCCCTTGGCTTTTCTCTTGACAGAGGTAATTCATCTCTCTTGGGCAGAAGCACTTCCAGGCAGATAATACAACACTTAGGAATCCTAGAGATTGTGAATATCAATTTGTTATTATTATTTCATTTGTATGTTGAGATTATAACATAGTTCCCCTTCTCATACCTCCCTCCACCTTCAACTCCCATCAATGCAACTACGTTTTGCAACATATGGAGAGCATTATAGAAAAAATCACAACCAATCAAAGAACAGAGCTTTGGGTCCAGTCCCAATGTATACATCTACATTATAATTCCCACACCCATGGCTCATGGAAGGCTGAAAGAGGGTAAAAAGACAGTAAGAACCAGAGGGCTAGGAAGTTTGCTGTGATCATTAATCTTGATTGTCAGTGTGACAGTACAAAATTACCTAAAAGGCACACCTCTGAGCATGTCTCTGACAGTGTTTCCTGAAATGATTTACTGAGGAGGAAAACTTGCCCTCAGAATGGGTTGATGGTACCTCCCAACAGGTGGCAAAGATATAAAGAGGTTCAAATAAAGGTATCATTGCCTGCCTGCCTTTACTGTTTCCTGAGTTCTGTCTACTTCTGTTCTATTGCTGCTATTCACTGCTAACATTAACCTTATGTTTCTTTGGTCTTCCAAAAGGGACTGAATCATGGAGTACCGCAAGCATTTTCCAACTTTCACTATGAGATTGACACTGTTAAGACATATGGATTTCTGGGCTGCCTAACAAACAAATATTCAGCATCTCCAACAATCAGATGGCTGCAGTTGAACTACCCAGACTCCTATAATATAAGCCAATCTAATAAATCCCCACATACATTTTTCTGTACTTTTACATGACCAGCATGAAGAGTGCCTTTCATAACACTTGGACACTTTACCACATGGTAAATGATTTCATGCAGAAAAAAGAAAAACTTGACCCCAGATTTTGTAAAATGTAATTTAATAATAATGTTAAATAATATTTGGGGTTACTGTTGATAATAAAGCCTGCCATATGGTCCAACTTGATTAAATTTGTTTGAGAAAAAGAATAAGGAAAACAGAAAAGGTGTCGTTTCTTTCTCGCCTTGCAAAATACTGAAGACCTATTGTAAGGTGTACGGGTTTTTCCGCCTGCCGCCTCTGGTCTTGTCCCGCCGCCACGCCGCCAGCCCCAAATAATACACAGAGACTCTGTATTTGATACAATACTGTTGGCCCGGTTACTTGTTTCTTATCGGCTAGCTCTGCCTTTAATTATTAACCCATTTCTGCTGATCTATGTATTTTCACATGGCCTTGTCTTACCGGGGAGGCGGCTGGCATCCAGCTCTCTCCTGACTCTCCATCTTGACTCCTCCTTACTACTTCCTATTTCCTCCTTGTCTCCTAGTCCCTCCTATCTTCCTTTCCTATTGGCCAACAGTGCTTTATTATTAACCAGTATGAGAAACATATACAGAATGACATCTCTCATCAACCTATTGGATTATTAGAGGATTCCCATATAGAAATGAGAGAGAGACTAACTTGAAACTAGCTCTGGCCTTGGGGGAAGTGAGCCTTCCATCAGCAGTTTCTGGTTTCCTACTAGAACTTAGAACCTGAAAATACCCAAAGCTCAGGACAATATCTTTATCATTTTCATATAATTCAGAAATAAAAGGTGATTTAAATATCCTTAAGATATACCTTACCATAACAACTGGAAAATACTTTGTAGGATTTAATAGGAAATTTGGCTATGGTTTATACTACCTACCTGGTCTGAAGTACTGGAATTTTAAAACAGCTTTGTTCTATTGCTATAGCTGAAATGAAATATTCAGACTCCATGGTGTTATCTCAATGGACATTTCCAGTGCAAACATTTAGTTGTGAAATAGAGTGAATCAGTAACCACATGGGGTATTGTCCATTACATTCCTTTTAATTGGCTTCAAATTACTGTAGTTTATTTGTATAAAAACTTTATCTTAACTACTTTCTCATATTCAAATTAGTTGAAATCCATGTGTATATATTTTTAATCTTTTATCAAACATTTATATGGGTTATGTACAATATTCCAGGTACTTTGCTCAAGGTGTTGTACAAATCAATCAAAATTTGCATTCTTCCAGGACCTAGAGCCTATCAAAAAGGAAGATATTACCAAGAAACTGAAATGAATTTTTTATTTTGTCAAAACATATAGTTGTTAGTTTCATGAATGTGGGGACTTTACTAGCCTGTTTATTTCTATATCAGTACCTGACATAATAGATGCAAGAAAATGTTCTAGAAATAAACAAACATGTTTTATAAAATGCAGTAAAGTAAAGGACAATCAATCTACTATGCTATGTAATCCAGTAAAATATTTATCTCACTGAAATGTTCTGCATGTATCAAATGACTGAAGAATTTGAAAGAAACATTCCACACACTATTATTTCCTAGACTAGACAAAGACAGGTAATTTTCATTTGACTTTTCCCAGCTTAGATAATCCTGACATATTTTTCTCTATTAAATGTGGAACCATGTTCTTCTCCATCAGG
The DNA here is from genome assembly GCF_943737965.1 of Phodopus roborovskii. Classification (NCBI taxonomy): domain Eukaryota; kingdom Metazoa; phylum Chordata; class Mammalia; order Rodentia; family Cricetidae; genus Phodopus; species Phodopus roborovskii. Next base: position 507,255 of record NW_026126559.1, read on the forward strand.
AGTAAGTTTTTCTCTGTTCTTGTAAATGCCACTACTAATTTTTTTTCTTCCTGCTTAAATGTCATTGTGTCCCTTGTTCTAATGATACTACTAAACTTGCTAACATTTTTGCTGTCTAATCTGAATCTTTCATTATCACCTGCTTCTTACCATTCACCCAGGCTGATGAGCAATAAATGTAATACATATGCGATTAATTTATAAATAGGGGCAAATACAGCAATACGAACTAGACTTGTACAGAAAGGTCACATACAATGAAGAACAAACATTTGTCACTGTCCCATTAAACATTTGGCTCTAATAGGCACCAATAATTACTTCACACATTTCTGAAGTACTCAGATTATTATGATTTTCATATGCGTTACACATGACATTCCTAGAATATTACATTTTTTCTATTTTAGTTGCATATCCAGTACTGTGGGATACGTCAATGTGGGATACTGTGGGATAAGTCAATGACCTCTGCATGGAAGATTTTCTTCTATAATATTTAATGTTTGTTTTCCTGTTATAGTAATAAAATCCTCTAAGAAAAGTAACTTCAAGAACAAAATATTTTAATTCATATTTCAAAGTCCATCATGTTTGAAAAATCAAGATAACAAAATCCTGAAGCAGCTGATCATATCACACTCACTATTACTACTTATATTTTAATGCTCAGTTAGGTTACTATCCTATTCCCTGGACAGGAAATGGTGTCACCCATAGTGGGCAGGTCTTCCTATCTACCTTAGTTACTGCAATCAAGGTAATTCCCCAGAGCCATAACCAGAACCCAACTTGTAGTGATTCTACATTCTGTCCAGTTAACAGCTAACACTAGCCATCATGGAGAATAAAAGTATAAATATTAGTCATTCATCAAATACATATCAAAAACTTCCTATATGCCAGTCAGTGTTCCTAGGACACACTGAAAACAATCCTTAAAGAATTTTGATGACAGGAGTAAAAAACATTGACAAATTTGGCAGTTTTTCATAACTCACATAACTAAATGTGAGGGAAACATCTATAACAAAAACCTATCTAGTCAAATATCAGGGCCTGGGCAAAGGTTTTGAAGAGCTAAATCCAATATTAACTTTTTAAATTTCCTTTTAAATTATTTACTGTATAATTTTAAAAAGGAACTTTGGCAAATATATCATGTGATATCCCAAATTTAGTAATAGTAGGTGTATTGAACTTGACACTAAAAGTTATTCCCTGGACTAGGTATTGTAGGAGAAAGAACCAGTTTGAAGAAGATACTGTAATTTTGACAAGAGAGTCAAGAGCTTGTGGTCACTGTGATGACCTGAATGTGAAAGACCTCCATAGGTTCATGTGTTTTACTATGTAGTCCCTAGTTGATGGGACATTTCGAGAAAGACTAAGAGGTGTGGCTTTGTGAGAAGGTGTATGTCACTGGTTTGAGGTTTCAAAAGATTTACACCTTTCCTAGTGTGTCTCTCTCTATCCACCCCAACTTTCAGATCAAGATGTAAAAATCTCAGCTGTTACTACCAAAAGCCCTTTACTTGACTGTAATGGACTATAACACTTTGAAACCATAAACCCAACTAAATGATTTATTTCATAAGATTGATTATTTTCCAAGAACTAAACTTCATTCACCATCAGGATAGTTTACAACTTTCCCTAACTAATATCTCAAATCTTATTAAGATCTGTCAAGATGTTCTGAAGATGAGGGGCCTTGCTACCAAGCCTGATGACCTGAGTTCAATTCCTCAGGATCCACATGGTGGAAGAAGGTAACCAGTTCCCACAGGTGGTCCTCTGACTTCTACATGCAAACTGTGGCATGCATGTTCCAGCACTGACATTTGCACATTGTACATAATACAATAATAACAAAATAAATTTAAATTTTGTTATTAGAAATATTTTTCTTGGCAATTCCTATGTAATGAAGCTAGAAGTATAAACACAGACTCAAAAACTAGTTGCTTCCTGCAATTTAGGAACTCAAAACCAATTTTATGTTGTTTTAAAAAGTTCTCTTCTAGGATTTCTATTTTTGTTTCCACAGAAAATGAAAAGATGTGGATTCCTTCCAGACTAATGTGGTTTGATCAAGCCAGACTGCCTGAAACAGAGTATGAGGTGATCCTACATTCAAAACAGCTGGACAAAGCAGCCTTACAGACTACAGCCAGGATTTCTGAATCTTCTTTAATCCCCCATGACAGTGCGCCTTACCAGCAGGAAGTAGTTTGGAAAGAACGATGCCCAAATTCCCAAATATTGTCTATAAATGTTTGCTTTCATTTAAATGGACTTTGTTATATAAAATAAATTTTAAAAAAAAAAGTTCTCTTCTGTGGGTTTCTGTAGACTGGTCTTGACCCCTTTTCTTACCATTCTTCCTTCTCTGCATATGGATTCCAGTTTGGCTCAGTGTTTAGCTGTGGGCTCTATAATGGCATATAACTTAGTTATCAATCTCATTATCAGGCAAGGACATTTATGATAGTCATTCCACTGTTGCTCAAATTGTTAGTTGGGGTCATACTTGTAGGTTTCTGGACATTTCTCTGGAGTCAGTTTTCTCTTCAAACCTATAATGGTTCCCTTTATTATGGTATCTCTTTCTTTCTTTCTTCATTTATTTATTTCTCATGTATTTGTGCCCTGACTCTATCTTCCTGGTCCCACGTGTTCTCTTTCTCCTAACTCCCTCTCCATTCACTGCATCCCCTTTCCCAATATGAGGGGGAGCTCATAGACTCCCCATACTGATAGCTGGAAAACCAGAATTGGACCTACTCAGAACCCCTGATCATGGGTCTCAATTAGAAGCACTGAGCAGTCTAAGGGACCTGACTGTGGAACCAGGATTCATCCATGGTCACGAAAGGACTTTGGGAGCCCATTCCCCATGGAGGGATACTCCCTTAGCCTAGAGACAGGAGGGAAGGGATGGGGGGGTGCATCGGGGGGTATGGGAGGGAGGGAGTTAGATAAAAAATAATAAATTAAAAAAATAAAAACTAAACTGAAAAAAGTTCTCTTCTGAAACTCATCAAGTATTGCCCATAATTCTTTGCTTCTCTGAACTTTAAAAGAATTTTCTGAATATTCCATATAAGCATTGTATTTAGAGATAGCTTAGACTTTGTCCTCCTTCAGGTTTTTTGTTCTGGAATTGGTGCAGGTTATAGCAGTGTCAAGAGAAGTGACTTTAACGTGCTTAATTGTTCACAACCAATGGTTGTTATGATTTTATTACATGTTTATAAGGTGTTCACAGCCCCTCCATAGCATCCATCACAGTGAAAATTCTCAAATGCCACTTGCAAGTAAGCCTTCCCCCTTTTATTGAAAATAGATTTTTTTACACAATATGTCCTGTATAGTTTCCCTTGCATCTACTCTTCCCTGTTTATCCCCACCACCCTCACATCCAGATCCTCTCTCTTCCTGTCTCTCATTAGAAAACAAAAGGTTTCTAATGGGTACTAGTAGAAAAATAACAGAATAAGATGAAACTAAAACTAACATATTAAACTTGGACAAAACAGACAAACAGGAGGAAAGAGCCTACGAGAAGACACAAGAAACAGAGATCCACTCATTCACACACCTAAGGATCCCATAAAAAACTAAATCATAGTACATACCTAAAAGACCTGTTGCATTCTGTTCATGCTGCCTCAGGATCTGTTAGTTCATATATGCAGTTGTCATGTAGCACTAGAGGGTCTTGTTTCCTCGGTGTCTTCCATCCTGGCTCTTATAGTCTTGCTGTCTCTTTTCCACAGGATTCCCTGATTCTCGAGGGGAGAGATTTGATGGAGACATCCAATTTAAGTTTGGGTATTTTAAGATATCTCACTTTTTACCGAATGTCTAGCTGTGACTCTTTATATTTGCTCTCACCCACTTCAGGAGGAAGCTTCTCTGACAATGGATGAGCTAGACACTGATCCATGAATACAGCAATGTTGCGAGCAATCATTTTATTGCTACTTTATAAAACAGTAGCATCTGGTTTTACCCTAGGTCTGTGGGCTATACAGTCTCAGGTTCTTGGTCAACCAAACAGGTTATGGTTCTATCTCCTGCAGTAGGCCTCCAATCAAATAATATATTGGTGGTTACTCCTACAAGTCTTGTGCTATCATTGACCTGACATGCAGGACTTCATTGTCAGTCAGAAGTTTTGTGACTGGCTTGGTGTTTACATTTCTTCCTTGGAAGCTTAGAGAATATTTTCCTCTACCAAACATGCTAGAAAATAGAGGTGAGGCTCTATTTAGGCATCAGCTCTACATCTCCATGTTCAATAAGTTGTATAGTTGCTGACTTCACCAATGGAACCTTGTCATCTTTTGTGGAGAGTAACCTATACCCTTTGGCAACAAACTGGATTATTTGGGGATTCTTGTGAGGTCTCTTTGGCCAACCACTCAATGAGGTCTAATCCAAGCCCAGGACAAGGAGCTTCATTTGGTGACAAAAGATGACCAGTTGGAGGTCTGTCTCCTCCACTATTTGGTTATTTCAGTTATATCACCTTCATATATGTATATTTTTAAGAAGCTTCTCCTGTATCTGGTTTCTATATCAGCCCTCAAAAGACTCTTAATTTTAGCTGTCTCTCCCCATATTCTCTCCCTCAATTAAGCTCTTAATATCACTCATTCTAGGCAATCCTTGAAGAGTTGTAGAGATTATGAGTAATTAGACCAACCAGATATTTTAGTGAGACTCACTAAAATCAAATAAATTATCTTACCTTAAATGTTACCTTTAAAGGAAAATAAATCCCCTAAATAGAGCCCATATTGATAGAAAGGACAAACCACAAATAAAATACCCGCAATGCTCAAGCAATATGATTGAATAGTAAGAAAACTAGAATCCAGATGCAGAGAGAGAGGACAAGACCAGATTGCAGAAACACATAGAGACAGCTGACCTGAACAAAAAGGAGCTAATGCCTCCCCCCAGACTGATAGCTGGGAATCCAGCACAGGACTGGCTCAGACCCCCTTAATATGGGTCTCAGCTACAAGGACTGAGCAGTCTACTGCTTACTTTTGACATAACAATCACTATGTGGTATAACTACTATTAATTAATATTTACTGAAAGGTTATCTCCCATGAAAGGTTCTGTTAAGAACTTTGTGTGCTCTCATTAAGCTTCAAGATCATAAAACATTACTATCCTTATTTTCAGAAGACACAAAATCTTATAGATGGAAGATTAAATGCTGTCATGGTTAATTTTCATTAGCAACTTGATTGAATTAAGAAAAGTAGAGGAAGGAGGGAGCTGAATAGATGGATTAGGGATATTAAGAACACTTGCTATCCTTGCAGAGGACCCAGGTTTAGTTCCCAGCATCTACAGAGCAGGTCACAACCATCTTAACTGCAGTTCCATGGATCTGATGCTTTTATCTAGCCTCCTTGTGCACAAAGAACTTATATAGCACACATGCATACATTCAGGCTCAGCCATACAAATAAAATAAAAATAAATAACTGTTTAAAAGAGAAGTCTAGGGCATTAGTGAGGCATATATTTTGTGATTTGTTTTGTTTTGTGAAATTATCTTCAGAGAGCTTTAACTGAGAGGGCAAGACATTCCTAGAATGTAATAGCAACATTCTATGGGCTAAAGAATAAAAGATAAATCCAGCTAGCTGATCAGCAGCATCCATGTCTCCTTTTCTCTCAGTGGAATGCACTGTAACCAGCTACCTTATCATCTTGCCATCATGTCTTCCCCTTCATGAGTCCTCAAATACCCTCAACCATGAAGCTAAATAAACCTTTCCTTATGTTGTTTTCCATCACATATTTGCCACAGCAAAGAGAAATATTAATATTACAATGCAGTCGTTTATAGCTATATTAAACATGTATTTACATAATACATGGAAAAAACTAAGTCAAATTCTTGCTTTGAATGACTTTAATAACAACATTTTAATAAATTTCAAATGTCAAGAGCATGGCATGGCATGGCATGTATTAGGTGCTTAATTCACTCTAGTTGTTTAGTACTTCATCAAGTAAACAGTAGAGTGAACACTGAAGCACTTGCAATTATTTGAAAGAGATGATAATTATGGGAAATAACTTTGTAGGTCACTTATGTGTTAAGTGAAGGGTCTAGAATGAAACCATATGTGTGAGTCCAGATAAAATGCTATGTTTGCCTATAGAAAAGGGTGATCTCTTTAGCATTCATTGGAGATTAGGGGATATTTTTGTCCTATAAGAAACATAAGTGAATTTCAGTATATACTTAAGATAACCAGAATACAAACAGGAAGAAATGGCAGCTAAAATGAACTAAAGGCTAGTGATAGTTTCAGACTTGTCAATCTGCGTGGGAAGCCCACAGTTTCCAAAAGAATGAATGGAGTCTACTCTCCAGCAGCAGCTTTCAAAAATGAAAAATGGGTTGGAAAAGTGTCTTACATTTCAAGTGAGTTCTCAACATATATAAAATAGGATGCTTCCAAGAGTTTAACAGGATTAAAGCAAGGATCATGCTGAAGCGACAGCTACACTCAAAAGGATGAATTGTAAAGCCACAAAAGTTACAGCTAGAGGTCAAGCCTCTGTAGGAGTTTATTGCTAAAGGATTGATGAAGTGACATTTTCCAATAAAAGGAGATGAAGATCATTTTGAAAAGTAAAATCATAACTGCATTCAGGGCCACTAGGAAGAAGTATAGAAGCATTTTCTGGAACCCTTTAAAAAGAACAAAATATTCTACTGAGTACATGACCAAACCGCTCAAAATGTCCTTATTCAAGTTCAGAAATACAAGTATAAAAATACTTTGTCTTCATCTTTGCCTTTTAACTGGGTTAGTTGTTAATTACTACCATGCTCCCCAAAAGAATAATGTCTGACAAAAATGTCTAATTGGTATGCACACAAGCTAAGCAGCATATTTTGTTTTGAGATCTAAAAACACGATAGAACTGCAAAGGATGTGTGTGACTTATTAATTCCTGAGACATTTTATTGCATCTATATTAAAAGAGTCAAAATTTCCTCTGCTTTTTCATCACTACCTCTGAGACCTGAGGAATTTGTATGATTTTCTTTATAATGACAGTTTTATTTGTATTTAGAACCTTTAGTTCCAAAGATTTTAAAGGCTAAGATTTACACCTAACTGCTGTGGTGGATACTGGAATAATGAAGGTGGCTTAGTGTATACTAACACTCCACTGTGAGAAGGTCAAGCACAATGGTGAAGGCCTTTAACCACAAGCACTTGGGAGGCAGAGATAGGAAAACCTCTGAGTTTGAGGCCATGATGTTCTATATACCAAAGTACAGTTGTGCTAAGTAAACAGACCCTGTTTCAAAAAAGGAAACAAAACCAAAATACACATATATCTCGGTCTATAAAGATAACAAAATCAGGGAAATAAATAAAGTGATATGATTTACACTGGGTAGCATCATTCTTGTGATGAGCATTAGTAGACTCTCTGAAAACAAGATCATAGAAGAATCAAAAGTATTTCCTCTCAGAGCTCATTGATCTTTACCTTTGAAAATATTTTCAGTATGCATGGACTTCCCTGTGATTTAATCTACAGAGCAGCAGAGATGTAGCACTTTAGCTTTTCCTCTTGATCCTCATTCCTGTCCATATGCATTTTCATACAAAGTGCTTCTTGCTTTCCACAGACTGGGTAGGAAGAAGAGGGAAAGTTTAGATTTGATGAAGAATAGAGTATATCATGTATATTTTGAAAGGGCAAGCATTTTAGAGTTGGGAGAGTATTTCAGAATGGAAAGTAGAAGAAAAATCAAATAAAGAGGCTTCTTGGGGCTCTCATTCACTGACTTTCAAACCTCAACTGAAGATGTCATGAGACATAAAATTTCTCATACTAGGCTTGCTTTTTTTCAAGCCTGGTGGGCAGTTGATCCTAGAGAAAGAGTGAGTTGATTAGATGTGCATAGCTATACAATTCTAGTGAAAACATTGATTATCATATCCATTTTAATAATTTTAAAGAAGTTTTAAAGCAGAAATATATGAAAGAAAATAAATTGAGAATGTGATTCACAGTGGAGATAGTAATAAAAAAATAGTGTTGAAATCATCTAAAACCAAAAATCAAAGTTAGGGATTTGGGGAAAATGGAAGCAAAAAAATCAAAACCGGATTAGATATGTTCAGGCTGAATGGGTCATTTTTATTCATTATGTTCCAATAGTCTACAAAATGTTTGTGTTATGTCCAAGAACAGCAGGTGTCTTGTAGTGCAAAAATCTCAACTATGGGAAGATGAGCAATAACAATTCATATTTTCAAAAGTGTCAAAACATAGCCTTTGATCATAGGTATCAAAAGGACACCTGAATTTTGTGTTCTCTTCCTTTTCTTTCCCTTTTACCTTAGAAACACTCTACTTTTGATGATAAAAACATCTAAGGTAATGATTTGTTACAGCTACAACCTGAAAGTATTCAATAACACACAAGAAATCAGTTTAGATTAAATTAAGAATGTGGTATTTTTATTTAAAAATGCCATCTTAAAAGGACTTTTTTAGCAAGGAGATAATGCAAAGCTGAAAACACAATGACAAAAAGAAAAGGTTTTTTTTTGTTTTTTGAGACATAAGCATGAAAAAAAAAAAAACTAATGTTTGCACAGCTTCCATCATTGTTATTTTTGTTATTGGGTTTTTTTCCCTTAGTTTAACAGTACATAGTGTGCTGAAAACCCATATTTAGGCCCATGAACAAAAATCTCATGCAATGCCCCACATAGCTAGTTATGCTGGCAGACTATGCATAAAGTTTCCAATCAGCAAACTGATACTGAAAGCTTCCACTTTTAAAACTGACTAAACCAGAAGCTTCAATCCAGCTTCCCAACCACTTTACACTGCCTTTAAAAATCACACACTCTATGTTTGTCTCTTCCACTTCCATCTATAATCCCTTCTCATTCCTCTTTCTCCACATTATTTAAGCTATTCGCATTTGGACCCACATTAATGGCTACTGTTTCCCAATTTCCATACATTTTAACTCAATGTGGTGATATGTTGTTTATGACCTAATTCTGGAGATCAGAATGAGAAACTAGCCACAGCCATTGAAGCCAAGCAGTGATAGTGTATAGCACCTTTAATCCCAGCAGACATACAAATTAGCCATAGATTCTGTGTGGTGGTGGTGCACAGCTTTGATACCAGCACTAGAGAGGTATATAAGACAGGAGTAGGTTCTCCAGCCACGTTGTGGACAGGATTGTCCCAGTCCATAAGTAAAAGCTCTCTGGTAGCTAAACCCCAATATCTGTCTCTGGGTCTTTATTATTGGTGCTATAACGCAAGATTTTTCTCGTGGCTCTCCATCCTCTGTTTTCCTCTGTCATTCTGGCAAAATGCATCCAGTCCACCAGGAGAAACGTACTTCCTTTGAACTCGAAGTTGAGACCTTCGGCTGTCAATCTAGTTTATCCATTCATTTAAACCAATACACAAATAAAGAGTTTCATTATTGAGGTATGTGTGGGTGATTTGTTTTACCATAGGAGAATTAAATTGTTACCCAACAATGGTGGTTTAACGAAAAAAGACAATGTATGAGATATAGAGATTCCTTTAAGGCATCCCTTCATATTTTCAACAGAGAAAATGACCTCAGAAGGGCTATAATCACTTAGACTCCACAAAGGAAGACAATTTCTGCAGTCAATTTAAATGAATGAGTATATATATATAGCAACTTCAAAAAATTTGATTTGTTACTTGAATATATGTGAAATGTATGTTATATCATTTCTTTTCTACTATTATTCCCTTATGATGAAATACACCACGGATACACAGCTATTACAAAAAGAACAAACATCATTTAAAAATCCCGTCTGCCCTTAGGAAGAGATTAATACATTTTTGCTTAAGTGAAGAGAAGCTGCATCATATGTGGTAGGATTATAGTTTATTATTAGCTTTATTTAGAGATTAAGTTACAGATCTAAAAATATGTATTGATGGCAGTTGTGTTGACAAAGACTAGATTTGGATCTGATGTTTAGTTAGGTAAAAAATGATCAGATAGTTAATCAAATATTACTTAGGTCTTTCTGTAATAGAGTTTCTAGATGCCATCAATATTTTTCTTGGGAGACCAAGTAAAGATCTTATATCAAGGTACAGGCCACATCAGTCAGAAAAACAAATCTAATAAAGTAGACTTCAAAGCAAAGTTAATCAAAAGAGATGGAAAGGATATTTGATACTCATCAATGAAAAAATCCACCAAGTTGACATTTCAAATTTTAACATCTATGTCTCAAACACAAGGGCACCTACGTTTGTAAAAGAATCATTGTCAGAGCTTAAATCACACATTGGAACTCACAAATTAATAGTGAGACACTTCAATGCTCCACTAACACCAATGCACAGGTCATCGAGGCAATGAAAAAACAGGTAAATATTGGACATAAAGGTCATTATGAATTAAATGGCTCTACCAGATATCTACAGAACATTTCACACAAACACAAAAGAACACAACTTCTTCTCAACACCTTAAAAACATTCTCCAAAATTGACCACATAGTCAGTCACATGTCTTAACAGATGTAAGAAAATTGAAATAACCCTCTGTATTTTATAAAACCTCCACAGGTTAAAGATGGATTTCAACAATAGCAAAAACAACACAGATCCCATATCATATTCATCGAAATGGAATGACTTCCTATTGAATAACAATGTGGTCAAAGCAAAAATAAAACAAGAAATTAAAGGCTTCTTAGAATCAATGGAAATGAATGAACAACATACCCAAAGCTATGGAACACAATGGAAGTGGTATTAAGAGGAGAGTTCACAGCACTAAGTGCCTTCATAAAGAAATTGAAGCAATTTGAAAGCACACCTTGAACAAAAAAAAATCAAGCATATAAAAGAGGAGTCATAAAATAATAAAACTGAGGGCTAAGATCAATAAAATAAAAACAATATAAAGAATCAGTGAAAGAAAGGGTTGGCTCTTTGAGAATTTCCCAACAAATGAATCCAAACTAACTAAAAGTGTGTGTGTGTGTGTGTGTGTGTGTGTGTGTTTGTGTGTGTGTGTGTGTGTGTGAGAGAGAGAGAGAGAGAGAGTGAGAGAGAGAGGGAGAGAATATCTAAATTAATGAAATCATAAATGAAAAGGGAGACAAAATAGCAGACACTGAAGTAATTCAAAGAATCAAGAGCTTACTTCAAAACTAGGACTGAACTCATAGGGGCTCATGGAGATCAGGGAGCCTGCAGGGGTCTGATGTAGGTCCTTTGCATAAATGCTATGGCTGAATATTTTGTTGGACTCATAACAGTGGGATCAGGGGCTGTCTCTGACTCTTTTGCCTTCTTGTGGGCCCTTTTCCCTTCTACTGAGTTGCCTAGTCCAGCCTTGATGTAATGTTATGTGACTGGCCTTATTTTAGCTTTTTATGCCATGTTCGGTTGATGATGCTTGTAGGACTTCTCTTTTCTGAAGGGAGGTGGATCTGGGGGGTAGGGTAAGTATTTGGGAGGGACTGGGAGAAAGCAAGGGAGGGAAAACTGTGGTTGGGATGCAGTATGTGAGAAAAAAATATAAAAGATCCCACCTTATCAATGCACATAAGCACCATTTCATCTACCAAGAGCACAACAGAATGAAGAGGTAGAAGAGTGAATGTTTTCTTTCTTTTAAGCTGAAACATTCAAATTCTGCTCTCACACATCATTGACATTGCTTCTTAAGCCTACAAAGTCTAGGATATATACCATCACCTCCTTGCCATTGCCCATGCTTATTCTTAAGCTTTATACATGAGTAAGGTTTATAACCAGCTTTCCTGGTTCTTCTGCTTGCAATTGAAAGTTTGTAGAACATCTTAGCTCTATAATTTTATGAAACAATACTCATCTCCTAATGGCTCTGCCCAGGCCTTCTAACTGAGACCCATGTTCAGGAGGTCTGGGTTTGTCCTATTCTGATTTCCCAGATGACAGTTAGGGGTCCATGAGCTCCTGTTTGTTCAGGCCATCTGTCTCTGTAGGATTCTGCAGCTTGGGCTTTACCCCTTTGTTCATCACTTCCCCTTCTCTGAAACTGGGTTCCAGGGGTTCAGCTCAGTACGTAGCTGTGGATGTTTACTTCTGTTTCCATCAGTTACTGGATGAAGGCTGCGGGATCGTATATAAGGTGGTTATCATTCTCATTATCAGGGAAGAACATTTAAGGTAGCCTCTCCACTATTGCTCAGATTGTTAGTTGGGGTCATCCTTGTAGGACTCTGGAATTTCCCTAGTGATTTTTTTTAAGAGAAAAACCTATAATGGCTCCCTCTGTTATGGTATCTCTTTTCTTGCTCTCCTCTGTTCCTCCCCTGACTCAATCTTCATGCTCCCTCATATACTCCTCTCACCTTCCCTTTCTCCTAACTCCCTCTCCATTCACTGACCCATTCCCAATATGCTCAGGAGATCTTGTCTCTTTGCCCTTATCAGACAGACCATGTATGTCTCTCTTAGCATTCTTCTTGTTTCCTAGCTTTTCTGGTGGTGTGAATTGTAGGCTGGGGATCCTTTGTTCTATGTCTACAATCCATATATGAGTGAGTACATACCATGTTCATCCTTTTGTGACTGGGTTACCTCACTCAGGATGGTTTCTTCAAGTTCTACCCATTTGTGATTCTAATTTCAAGATTCCATTATTTTTTCCCATGGAGTAGTACTCCATTGTGTAAATGTACCACATTTTCTTTATTCATTCCTCAGTTGAGGGGCATCTAGGTTGTTTCCAGAGCTATAGTCCCAAAAGCAGCTTGGTATTGGCACAAAAATAGACAGACAAATGGAATCAAATAGAAAATCAGATATTAACCCACCCGTCAATGAACACCTGAGTTTTGACAAAACAGCTAAAACTATATAATGGAAAGAGGAAAGCATCTTCCATAAATAGTGCTACCATAACTGGATGCTGATGTGTAGAAGACTGCATATAGACACATCTCTAATGCCATGCACAAAACTTAATTCCAAATGGATCAAAGACCTTAACATAAATCCAGCCACAATGAACCTCTTATAAAAGAAAGTGGGAAGGACCATTGAACAAATTGTTATAGGAGACTGTTTCCTGAACATAACACCAGTAGCACACACACTGACATCTAAAATTAATAAATGGGACCTCCTGTAACTGAGAAGCTTCTGTAAGGCAAAAGACATAGTCAATAAGACAAAATGGCAGCCCACAGAGTGGGAAAACATATTCACCAATCTTACATCTGACAGAGGGCTGATCTCCAAAATATACAAAGAACTCAAGAAGCTAGTCACCAAAAACACCAATTTAAAAGTGGGGTACAGAGCTGAATAGAGAGTTCTTAATAGAAGAATTCAAAATGGCTGAAAGACACTTAAGAAAGTGCTCAACAACCTTAGCCATCAAAAAGATGCAAATCAAGGAAACTCTAAGACACCATCTTACTCCTGTCAGAATGGCTAACATTGGAAACACCAATGACAGTTTATGATGGACAGGATCTGGTGAGAGAGGAACACTCTTCCACTGCTGGTGGGAGTGCAAACTTGTATGGCAATTTTGGAAGTTAGTATGGCAGTTCCTCAGGAAAATGGGCATCAGTCTACCACAGGATCCAGTAATTCCACTCATAGGAAAATACCAAAAAAGATACACATCCATACATCAAAGACATCTGTTCAACTATGTTCATTGCAGCATTTTTTTAATACACACACACACACACACACACCCATATACACACATATGTGTATATAAATTACACATAAATAAAATGTTATACATACATGATAATATATATATACAGTAAGATATAGTACATGTACCATTTATATAAACATTGCTATACAAATATAAATACTATTACATGTAATATTTTGATAAATATGTATACATCATGTAATAATTAAACAATACTAAACACCCAGATGGTACAAGCCTTTAATACCAACTCTAGGGAGACAGAGACAGTTAGTTGGATCTCTATGAGTTAGGGGCTAGCCTAGTCTACAAAGTGAGTTCTAATATGCCCTTCAAAACTCCATAGAAACCCTATATCAAAAAAAGATGATATTAGACAACACATCTGTAAACTCATCTACTTACCTATTTTTAGTGGTAATAGTTTAAAAACTGCTCTCTTAACTATTTTGCAACATAGTTATATATCATTTAACTCTGAGAATAATTTTTGAAGAATACATTGTTAAAAAATTCAGTTGTTGTATGAACATCACCAAGTATACTTGCACAGTTCAAGGTGGCATAACATACTAGAGAGGTAGGTATATGAAAGCTACACCACGTATGGCATATAGTCGGACAATTATCAAAGCATTTTTATGTGGTACCTGATTGCACACAATGCATCACTGGAAACAATCTGATTCTATGTGTGACTTTTCTGGTGAGAACATGTCTTTACTTATAAAACTTTATGACAGTCTCTTATTATTGGTATTTTGAGAATTCTACACAACATATTTTGATCATATTCACCCCATCCCCCAACTCCTCCCAGTTTCAACTACCTTTCCCTTCTTGTTCAAATTTGTGTTGTCTTTTTGTTTTATAAAACCCATCATCTAGTGTTTACTTCCCAAATATTCTTAGGGATGTGGCCTTCCATTGGATAGTAATTGATTTAGAAAAGACTGTACTGTAAGGATTATGGTTTTTCCACCTGCCGCCAGTCTTGTCCCGCCGCCGCGCCAGCCCCAATTAACACACTGAGACTCTGTATTTGATATTATGCTGTTGGCCCAGTACTAGTTTCTTATAGGCTAGCTCTGCCTTAAGTATTAACCCATTTCTGCTGATCTATGTATTTCTCTCACCGGGAGCCGGCCTGCATACTGCTTTCTCCTGACTCTCCATCTTGGCTCTCCTTCCTACTTCCTATTTCCTCCTTGTCTCCTAGTCCCACCTATCTTGCTTTCCTATTGGCCAACAGTGCTTTATTCATTAACCAGTATGAGAAACATATATACATAATGACATCTCCCATCACTGTACTCTTTAGGAAAACTGATTTTCCCTACCCCAGCAGCTTTGAATTGCCAATAGGAGCCGCAGTTCATGCCAATCTCCCTTCTCCATGGCAATATTAGAGCTGGCTTCAGTTTGCACAGTGTCATGCATGCAGTCACAGTAACCACTTCCTTGTAGTCATTCATTGGCTCTGGCTTTTACATTCCTTCTACCTCCTCTTTTTCAATAATTCATGAGTCTTGCAAGGAGAGGTATGATATAGTTACCTCATTTAGAGTTGAGAATTTTCCACTCTCCAATTTTCTGCACCCTGACAACTTGTGAGTCTCTGTGTTAATCCACATCTACTGCAAATAGAAATCTTTCTAATGAAGATTTAGATATTGATTAACACATAGGCATAAGGATAAATAATATGAGGTTTTTAATACTATGTCCACTTAGCAAAATAATAGTTTTAGCTTCTCCCTTAGGACCTATGACCTGTCTAATCGCAGGTTATTGGACCCATAGTGGTAACAGGTATGAGGTTTCATCATGTAGAATTGAAATTAAATTAAATTAGGAAAAGTGATTGGTTACTTCTATTATACTTGTCCAATTATTGCACTGGTGACCATGTCTTATAAAGCCAACAATATTGCAGTTCCCATGTTTCATGCCTGGGCAATACTAATAATTACTTTTTTCCATTGGTATCATGTGTATCACTATTCAACACTATGAAAGTTAGCCAGTATAGATGAAGTTTTGTGATTTTATTATATCATAAGTCATTGGGTACATATCTTATAATAATGATCAAATTATAAAAACATTAAGTTCAAAGTTATTTCCAATTAATATTTTCAGATGTTGTACTATAACTCATATAATCATAATAACAACTTTATAGTTCTTTAAATTAGCTTTTACCCCATAAAATATAGCAAAGCAGTATTTGTTTTTTAAAATTACATAACTTCTTTTTAAACTTCTGTTTTGTCTAGGGATTTTTTCTTTTATTTTTGATAATAAAATATAATTATAACATTTCTTTCCCTTCCCTCCGAACCTTCTCATACCATTTAATTCTTTCAAATTAACAGTCTCTTTTTTCATGAACTGTTATCACATACATGCATGCATATATATTCTTCAATATTCCATGCTCATTCTTTTTCTGTATAATCTTACTTGCATCTGTGTTTTCACTCCTGATCACTGGGTATTGGATAACCAATTGGGGTGCTCTTTCTTGAGGAAGACTGTTTTCCCACTTTCAGCATCCCTTAGGCGCCTATAATTCCAATGTAGGGTTGAGACCTAGTGAACTTTCCTCTACCCCCTTTGGCATATGAAATGTTGTTGTCCTTGTTCAGATAATGTTTAGACAATTAAGTTAGTGAATGTCTTTGGATGTAGCTGCCGATTTTACTAGTAGACATAGTCTCAGAGCAAAATCCCTGATCCTATGGATAGTTTAGGTTTTTACTAACCTAGCTGATTCATGTGTTTTCTTTTTGATTCACTGAATCATCTACATAGGTGTTTGAATAAGCTTGTTTGTATTTCTCCTCTTCCAGGCCATTCAAACATGTTCTATTAGAGGCTTGTAAAGTTCCTCAGTGCCAAAATTCACAATTGATGCAGCATTGTTTCTAGTGTGTGTTATTGATTAAAGAAGTAACATGACCAGCCTAAAGTCAAAAGAATGACAAAGAAACTTGAACTTTTCAAAGAACTACTAGAAATGCTTCATTTAAAAAATATGTGGAGAAGAATGTATGACTATTTCTTCAATTTTCCAATATAATATAATAATAGTAGTTTTCCAAATGTCACTGGTGATATAATTTTCCACATGTTTTTGTTTCATTGTTTGACACATTTTCTTAAAATAGATACTTAGTGAGGATTTGCTTTGTGGTAGTAACAAAGTCATATTATGAAAAGCACAAAATAACAGACTTGTTAAATTCTCATTTTCAAAGGTAAACTGATGCCAGAAGCTTCCCCATATTTTTGTTCACCAATAGCTGAATCAATCTTAAAAGCCAGGACTCCTGATAAATACCTTAGTTGACATTTTAGCATCACATACCAGAGACATACTCAAATAACAAACATGCCCTGCATATTCATTTTCAATTAGGAATGTTTTAACATATTATATTGTAATGCAAATGATTGTTTCACAAATTTATTTACAACTCCAGTCTTTTTTTTTTTTTTTTTTTTTTTTATATTTTTTTTTTTATTTTTTTTTATTAAATTATTTTTTATAATAAAAATAAATTAATATATATTAAATTTTTGGGAATTTGGGCGTCGTTCTTTCCAAACTACTTCCTGCTGGTAAGGGGCGCTGTCTTGGGGGATTCGAAGAAGATTCAGATATCCTAGCTGTAGTCTGTAGGGCTGTTTTGTCCAGCTGTTTGGAATGTAGGATCAGCTTGTACTCTGTTTCAGGCGGTCTGGTGTGATCAAACCACATTAGTCTGGAAGGAATCCACATCTTTTCATTTTCTGTGGAAACAAAAATAGAAATACTTTTCCCCAGTAACTTGTTCTTCAACTTAAATTTTGGAGTCAAAGCGTTTTTTTTTTTTTTTTTTTTTTTATTTTACATGTCGATCCCAGTTCCCTCTCCCTCCCTCCCTCCCTCCCCCCAAGCCCTCCCTCCCTCCTTCCCTCCCTTTTGCCCTCTCTACCCTCTCCCATGCACTCTAAACACCCTCCCCTCCCAACCCCCCACCACAATACAATATGTAGGGGAATGCCATCCAGTTGGGGTCATGTAGATCTGACAGGTCCTGTGAAGTAGGGACTAGGGCTTCTCTCCTATCTCTAGAATAAGGCAGTTATCCCTCCATGGGGGATATGTTTGCAAAGTCCTTTTGTGCACCAGGGATACATCCTGGCTCCACTATCTGAGGTCTCTTAGACTGCTCAGACCTTCTGGCTGAGACCCATATTCAGGGGAGACCGAGTCAGACCCCTGTTGGCTTCCCAGCTATCAGTCTAGTGGCCCTTAGCTCCTCCTTGTTCAGGTAAGCTGTCTCTATGTACTTCTACCGCATGGTCTTGTCCTCTCCATCTGCTTCTGGGTTCTAGTTTGACTCAGTGTTTATGTATGGGTGTTTGCTCCTGTTTTCAACAGGCATTACTTGAGGACTCCATGGAGAAGGTAGTTGTTGATCTCACTCTCCGGGAAGGGCATTTATGATAGCCTTTCCACGGAAGCTGAGATTGTTAGTTGGGAGCAGTCTTGTAGTTCCCTCGACCTTTCTTTGTGTTCAACTTTATCTTCAAACCAATATTGGCTCCCTCTTTTATGTTCTCTCTCTCTGTCTCTGTCTCTCTCTCTCTTTCCTATTTTCCATTCCTAACCAGGCTCAATCCTCCTAGTCGCACATGCCTTCCTCTCCTCCCTCTCATTTTCTCCTACTTCTCTCTCCATTAGCTATCCTCCCCCACTATACCTGAGGTCTGGGGGACTTGTCCCTTCCCAGTTCTGTGAGGGACTTTATATGAATCTCTTAGAATACAACTTGTATCCTAGTTCCTCTGGTGATGTGAATTATAGGCTGGTGATCATTTGATCTAGGTCTAAAATCCATATATGAGTGAGTACATACTGTGTTCCTCTTTTTGTGACTGGGTTACCTCATTCAGGATGGTTTCTTCAAGTGCCATCCACTTGCCTGCGAATTTCAAGATACCATTATTTTTTTCTGCAGAGTAGTATTCCATTGTGTAGATGTGCCACATCTTCATTAACCATTCTTCAATTGAAGGGCATCTAGGTTGCTTCCAGGTTCTTGCTATTACAAATAGTGCTGCTATGAACATAGTTGAACAGATGTCTTTGTTGCATTGATGTGAATCCTTTGGGTATATGCCTAAGAGGGGGATTGCCGGGTCCTGCGGTAAACTAATTCCCATTTTCCTGAGGAACCGCCATACTGATCTCCAAAGTGGCTGTATGAGTTTGCACTCCCACCAGCAGTGGAGGAGTGTTCCACTTTCTCAACATCCTCTCCAACATAAGTCATCACTGGTGTTTCTAATTTTAGCCATTCTGGCAGGGGTAAGATGGTATCTCAAAGTTGTTTTGATTTGCATTTCCCTGATAGCTAAGGATGTGGAGCATTTTCTTAAGTGTCTTTCAGCCTTTTTGATTTCCTCCATTGAGAATTCTTTCTTCAGTTCTGTACCCCATTTTTTAATAGGGTTATTTGGTGTTTTGTTGACTAGTTTCTTGAGTTCTTTGTATATTTTGGAGATCAGCCCTTTGTCGGATATAGGATTAGTGAAAATCTTTTCCCAGTCAGTGGGCTGCCGTTTGGTCTTGTCAACTGTGTCCTTTGCCTTACAGAAGCTTCTAAGTTTGAAGAGGTCCCATTTATTAATTGTTTCTTTCAGTGTCTGTGCCCCTGGAGTTATGTTCAAGAAGCGGTCTCCTATACCAATTTGTTCAAGGGTACCTCCTACTTTCTCTTCTAAGAGGTTCAATGTGGCTGGATTGATGTTGAGGTCTTTGATCCATTTGGACTTGAGTTTTGTGCATGGCGACAGACATGGGTCTATCTGCAGTCTTCTACACACCCTCATCCAATTGTGCCAGCACCATTTGTTGAAGATGCTGTCTTTGCCCCATTGTATCATTTTAGCTGTTTTGTCGAAAATCAGGTGTTCATAGGTGCGTGGATTAATATCAGGATTTTCAATTCGATTCCATTGGTCTACCTGTCTATTTTTATGCCAATACCAGGCTGTTTTCAGAACTATAGCTCTGTAGTAGAGCTTAAAGTCAGGAATGGTGATGCCTCCTGATGTTCTTTTATTGTATAGGGTTGTTTTGGCTATCCTGGGTCTTTTGTTTTTCCATATAAAGTTGATTATTATCCTTTCAAGGTCGGTGAAGAATTGTGGTGGGATTTTAATGGGGATTGCATTGAATCTGTAGATTGCTTTTGGTAAGATTGCCATTTTTACTATGTTTATCCTACCTATCCAAGAGCATGGGAGGTCTTTCCATTTTCTGGTATCTTCTTTAATTTCTTTCTTTAGAGTCACAAAGTTCTTATTATATAGATCTTTTACTTGTTTGGTAAGCGTTACACCAAGATACTTTATGTTGCTTGTGGCTATTGTAAAGGGTGATGTTTCTCTGATTTCTTTCTCTGCCTCTTTGTCGTCTGAAAATAATAGGGCTACTGATTTTTTTGAGTTTATCTTGTATCCTGCTAGTTTGCTGAAGGTGTTTATCAGCTGTAGGAGTTCCCTGGTAGAGTTTATTGGGTCGCTTATGTAAACTATCATATCATCTGCAAATAGAGACAGTTTGACTTCTTCCTTTCCAATTTGGATGCCCTTGATCTCCTTTTGTTGTCTTATAGCATTAGCTAGAACTTCTAGTACGATATTGAAGAGATATGGAGAGAGAGGACAGCCTTGTCTTGTTCCTGATTTTAGAGGAATTGGCTTAAGTTTCTCTCCATTCAGTTTGATGTTGGCAGTTGGTTTGCTGTATATTGCTCTTATTATGTTTAGGTATGTTCCTGTTATCCCTGACCTCTCTAATACCTTTATCATGAAAGGGTGTTGAATTTTATCGAAGGCTTTTTCTGCATCTAGGGAGATAATCATATGGTTTTTCTTTTTCAGTTTGTTTATATGGTGGATCACGTTGATAGATTTTCGTATGTTAAACCATCCCTGCAATCCAGGTATGAAGCCTACTTGATCATGGTGGATGATTTCTCTGATGTATTTTTGAATTCGGTTTGCCATTATTTTATTGAGTATTTTTGCATCGATGTTCATCAGGGATATTGGTCTGTAGTTTTCTTTCTTAGTTGTGTCTTTGTGAGGTTTGGGTACCAAAGTTATTGTGGCCTCATAAAAAGAGATTGGCAATAAACCTTCTGTTTCTATCTTGTGGAACAGTTTGAGGAGTAGTGGTATTAGTTCTTCCTTGAATGTCTGGTAGAATTCTGCACTGAATCCATCTGGCCCTGGACTTTTTTTTCGTTGGAAGGCTTTCGATGACTGCTTCTATTTCATTTCGGGTTATAGGTCTATTTAAGTTGTTTGTCTGTTCTTGATTTAATTTTGGTAAGTGATAGTTATCCAGAAACTTGTCCATTTCCTTTGAATTTTCAATTTTTGTGGAATACAGATTTTCGAAGTATGACCTGAAAATTGTCTGGATTTCCTCTGTGTCTGTTGTTATGTTCCCCATTTCGTTTCTGATTTTGTTAATTTGCATGTTCTGTCTCTGCTTTTTCGTTAATTTGGATAAAGGTTTATCAATCTTGTTGATTTTCTCAAAAAACCAACTCTTTGTTGCATTGATTTTTTGTATTGTTTTCCTGGTTTCTATTTTGTTGATTTCAGCCCTCAAGTTGATTATTTCCTGGCGTCTGCTCCTGCGGGGTGAATTCGCTTCTCTCTGTTCTAAGGTTTTCAGTTGCGCTGTTAATTCATTTATGTGACTATCCTCTGTTTTCTTCATATGGGCACTTAGTGCAATGAACTTCCCTCGTAGCACTGCTTTCAAGGTGTCCCATAAGTTCGGGTATGTTGTATCCTCATTCTCGTTGAATATTAGAAAGTCTTTAATTTCTTTCTTTATTTCTTCTTTGACCCAGGAGTGGTGCAATTGCACATTGTTAAGTTTCCATGAGTTTGCAGGTTTTCTGCTATTTGTATTGTTGTTGAATTCCAATTTTAAAGCATGGTGGTCCAATAAGATACAGGGGACTATTTCTATTCTCTTGTATCTGTTGAGGTTTGTTATGTCTCCTAGTATGTGGTCGATTTTAGAGAAGGTTCCATGTGGAGCAGAGAAGAAGGTATATTCTTTTGTCTTTGGATGGAATGTTCTATAGATGTCTGTTAGCCCCAGTTGAGACATAACTTCTGTTAATTCTTTTGTTTCTTTGTTGAGTTTCTGATTTGTGGTCCTGTCTAGTGTTGAGAGTGGTGTATTGAAGTCTCCCACTATAAGTGTGTGAGGTTTTATATGAGCTTTGAGTTTTAGTAGTGTTTCTTTTACGAATGTGGGTGGGTTTGTATTAGGGGCATAGATGTTCAGAATTGAGACTTTGTGTTGATGGATTTCTCCTGAGATGAATATGAAATGACCGTCTTCATCTCTTTTGACTAGTTTTGGTTTGAAGTCTAGCTTGTTAGATATTAGGATAGCTACGCCTGCTTGCTTCTTATTTCCATTTGATTGGAAAATCTTTTCCCAACCCTTTACCCTGAGGTAATGTCTATCTTTGGAGCTAAGATGTGTTTCTTGTATGCAGCAGAAGGATGGATTCTGTCTTCGTATCCATTCTGTTAATCTGTGTCTTTTTATAGGTGAGTTAAGACCATTAATGTTGAGGGTGAGTAAGGACCATTGATTGTTGATGGTTGTTTGATTTAGGTTTGTTGTTGGCAGTGGTATTGTGAATATATTTGTTCTGCTTCACCCTAGGTTTCTGGTGTAGTTGGATTATCTGTTGCCTACATTTTTGTGGGCGTAGTTACCTTCCTTGGGTTGGAATTTTCCTTCCAATACTTTCTGTAGGGCTGGATTTGTAGATACATATTGGGAAAATCTGGTTTTGTCATTGAATATCTTGTTCTCTCCATCTATATTGACTGAGAGTTTTGCTGGATATAGTAGCCTAGGCTGGCATCCGTGTTCTCTTAATACTTTTAGAACATCTATCCAGGACCTTCTGGCCTTGAGGGTTTCCATGGAGAAGTCAGGTGTAATTTTGATAGGTCTGCCTTTATATGTTACCTGCCCTTTTTCCTTCGCTGCTCTTAATATTTTTTCTTTATTCTGTATGCTAGGTGTTTTGATTATTATATGTCGAGGGGTCTTTTTTCTTTGGTCCAGCCTATTTGGGGTTCGGTATGCTTCTTGTACTTTCATGGGCATGTCCTTCTTCAGATTTGGAAAGTTTTCCTCGATGATTTTGTTGAATATGTTTTCAGCACCTTTGAGCTGGGCTTCCTCACCTTCCTCTTTGCCTATTATTCTTAGGTTTGGCCTTTTCATGGTGTCCCACATTTCCTGGATATTGTGTGTTAAGGATTTGTTGGATTTATGGTTTTCTTTGGTCGATGAATCTATTTCTTCTAGTTTATCTTCTGCGCCTGAGATTCTCTCTTCCATCTCTTGAATTCTATTGGTTATGCTTGTGTCCGTGGTTTCCGATTTTTTGCCCAGCTTTTCAATTTCCAGCTTTCCTTCCATTTGTGTTGCCTTTATTTTCTCAATTTCGGTTTTCAAATCTTGAACTGTTTCCTTCACCTGGTTAATTGTTTTTTTTTGGTTTTTTTTTTTTCCTTAAAAAAATTTTCTTATTTTCCCCCTTTTTTTTTTTTTTTTTCCCTTTTTTTTTTGGGATTTTTTCTTATTTTTTTTTTGGGCCCCTCTCATTTTTTTTTAATTGGTGATTTTTAAGTCATACCCTTCTGCTTCCTCTGCTTTGTTGTTGTGTTCCATTCTAGTTGGTGTAGATTCCCTAGATTCTGGTGGTGTCATGTTTGTCTTTCTGTTGTTAGGTGTTCTCTTCTATTGCCTTCTTCCCATAGTTTCTTCCTGTAGGTGTTGGTGGTGTCTCTTCCCTCTCTCTATGGTCCTTCCCAGATGGGCTTATGTGGATCAAAGATTCAATGTCTGTATCTCTGTGTGGTCCAAGCTCTCTAGGAGGCTTCTCTCTGGCCAATAGCCGGGAGAAGAGGACGAGGGCTGGACTGGAACTTGAGAAGGTTTTGCAGGGTAGTGGGATCTCACTGGAAACTGGCGCTCTCCAGCTGAGACCTCGTTCTTTGGCAGGGCCCGGATTTGGGGGTCAAGGATCTTGCCTGCAGGAACTCCAAGTGGACCCGCAGAGATAGGCGGATCTCTGGGAGGGGGCCTGGGACTCCAGCAGAGGACTGGAGGCGGGGTCAGGGACCAAGCCGGTGGAAATTACAGGTGGTCCCACGTGGATAGTCAGGTCTCCTTTGTTCGGAGTTGCTCCGAGAGGTCTCCGAAGTAGGGTGGACTGTTGGCTCCACCCTCTGTCCCAGTGCTCAACCAGAGCGGCAGGACCGTAGGTGGGGTAGGGGCACAGGGTGGGGGGGGTAGGCTGGAGGTTGGGATGGGTGGGGGTGTATCAGAGCTCCAAGGGTGCTCTCAAAGGGGAGCGGAGACAGGAGCAGCAGGATCAGGGGCCAATCCAGGGAGTTCAGGCGGGGGAGGGGGGGAAAGAGGTTGAAGGGGACAGGCAGCCCCGATTGGGCCCAGACTCACCTCTGGCCAATAGCCGGCAGAAGAGGACGAGGGCTGGTCTGGAACTTGAGAAGGTTTTGCAGGGTAGTGGGATCTCACTGGAAACTGGTGCTCTCCAGCTGAGACCTCGTTCTTTTGCAGGGGCCCGGATTTGGGGGTCAAGGATCTTGCCTGCAGGAACTCCAAGTGGACCCGCAGAGATAGGCGGATCTCTGGGAGGGGCCTGGGACTCCAGCAGAGGACTGGAGGCGGGGTCAGGGACCAAGCCGGTGGAAATTACAGGTGGTCCCATGTGGATAGTCAGGTCTCCTTTGTTCGGAGTTGCTCCGAGAGGTCTCCGAAGTAGGGTCACAACTCCAGTCTTGATAGTTTGTAAAATATATTCCCCAAAGCCTTGATTTGAGTATTTATTTTGATACAAGACCTCTGCTGTCCTCATTCAAAAATTTCATCTATACTCATTAAACATTCACATGCATGCTGCTAAGCATAGATATAACAAGTCCATCTGATTTAAATAGTCCTAATTAAGAAACTTAAAGAATAATTAACATCCCATATGCTGAAGTAATACAGAATTAAAGGAAGCACATAAAATTCTAATTTTTTTTACATAAAAGTCTAAGTATTATTTACTTCCTATACCCAATATAGATAATGAATCTTTCAAAGATATCTTTGAACATTCTGTAGATACTAAAAGTCAGATGGATACCAATGAAAATAAAGAAAAGCAAGATATTTCTAAGCAAATTGTTATCCATGTATTAGTAGGTTATATTTTAAATATTGTGGCCAGTTTAATAGTTACATCAGCAATACCATTTCAAAGACAAAAATCATCTCTAGACCAATGATAAGTAAACTCCATGTTTTGAATGAAGTAGTCTGCATGTTTTAAATTTCTTAGAAATTTAAAGAGGAAAAACTTCCAAGGTAACTGAGAATTATGTTTAATGTTAGAACATTTTTTTTGTATCATTTACTCACATTTCCATTTATCTTTCCCCACTCAACCAACTACCAGCTAGTTTTACATCCTTAGCTCAGTTTACACTTCCTCCTCTCCCAGTCCCCCCCACCGAACTTCTTCTCATCCAATCCACACCCCCCACATCAGCTCTTCCTCCATTTCTCTCCAGAAAATGGCAGGCCTAACATGGGTAACAACCAAACATGGCATACCAATTGGAGTAAGACTAAGCACCTCTCCTCATATTAAACTGAACAAGGCAAGACCACATGAGGAAATGGGTCCCAAAAGCAGGAAAAGAATAAAACACAGAACCTGTTCTCACTATTAGGAGCCCCATAAGAAGACCAAGTTATACAAATATAACAAATATGCAAAATACCTAGCTCAGTCACAATTAGGCTCCTTAGTTTTCTGTTCAGACTCTGTGGACCTCTATTAAACAGGTTAGTTGATTCTGTGAGTTTTCTTGTGGTGTCCTTTACCTCTCTGGCTCCTACAATCCTTCCTCTCCATCTTCCACACAATTCCCCAAGCTCCACCTAACATTTTGTTTTGGGTCTTTGCATCTATTTACATAAGTTGCTGGATGAAGCCTCTATGATGACAACTTGGCTAGACACCAGTCTCTGAATATCATAGACTATCATTAAGAATCATTCTGGCTCAGGCCTGAAGTTGGTGGTACCTTTAATCCTAGCACTGGGGAGGCAAAGGCAGGAGCGGATCTCTGTTAGTTCTAAGCCAGTCTTGTCTACAAGAGTTTGTCCCAGGACATGTTCTGAAACAATACAGAGAAAACAGGTCTCAAAAAAAAAAAAAAAAAAAAAAAAAAAAGAAAAGAAAAGAAATAAAGGAAAGGAAAGAAAGAAAGAAAAGAAAAGAAAAGAAATCAGTCTGGCTCATCATGTAATCTTACAATGATGAAAATTTTTGCAATGATGAAATATGAGTCCAGTCTCAATAAGTATTTCAGTGATGTGAACTCTTTCTCCTATCATGAAAGACTGTATCTTCTTCATTTCCAGGAAACATAAGAACTTTTTTCTCCCATACAGTCAGAAGGCCTTTTCCACTTTTTCAAAACACGAACCCATATATTTTTTCTTGAAATCAATTTTAAACAGATATACACTTAAATTAAATGGCAACTGCAATGGAGATAAAGGAAAGAAAAAAAAACTGAATCTACCTGGAAATCTCTAGAGAAATTACTAAGAAGCATAGCATACCCAAACAATGAGAATGAGAAAATAAATATTATAACTTCAATTAAAAATAGAGTGTTTAATGGACTGTAAAGGGAGGTGGGAATTTGCTGGCTGATAGATTTCAAATTCCTGAGTTAAATCTATAATATCTGTTTGCCTTCATAATAATTTAGTGTCTAAAATTGCCTGGAGGTCACCTTTGAAGAGGCAGAGAAAAATCAATATATTTCACCATAAGTTAAGAAGTGTCTTTTACCTCTTTTAAATAGTCTTTCATGAATTAAAGGTAACAGAAAGAGAACAGAAATGCATTTTCTAATCTGCAAATGATCAGTTCTTCAGTATTTTCTTCCTAGTTATAGCAGAGCACTGACCTTTCCTGTGCAAGGACCCTACACAGGACACTAATCTTCAGGAGGGCAGGCTTTGAAAACCACTAATATTAACTGAAAACTCTGTGCCTTCATTGCTTCTTTATTTCTAAAATAAAATACCCAAGCAAAATCAATTTAAAGGAGAAAAGAATTTCTTTCAGCTCAAAGCTTAATTGTACAGTTTACTATGAGGAGGAAGTCAAGAAGGCAGGGGCTTGAAGCAGCTGTCCATATCACATCCACAATCAGGAGCAGAGAATCATGAATTCATGCTTCTCAGCTCCCTTTCTACACTTACTCAATACAAGATCTCAGGGCATTGAGACACTGAAGGAGGGTGGAGCTTCTCAGCTCAAGTAACACAATCAAGCTAATCCCCCACATGTATGCTCAGGGGCCACTGAGATTTTGCCAAGTGGAAAACTAACGGGAAATTCTGAGGACCACACCACAAGGAATAGACACAGCAGATGCTGGATGAGCACAGCAAAAGTAGCAAAGCACTTCACAAAAATAATTATAATCATAGCAGCTCTTGGGCCAGCTTTGAAACTGACCATTAATAATGAATAAGTAACAGTAAATCAATCACTTATAACAATAAACAAAATGGAAAAACTCCCAAACTACTTTATATTAGTTAAATTCAAATAATTTCGTATGGTGTTTGATTACCACATATTTCCACATAACTAGTGTGTTAAATACAAATTTTTTCATTATTAAAATCCAGCTTTTATTTTTTACCTTCTTGAGACTTGGAATTATTTTCTACAGAACTATGAATAAGTATAACCCATCCTTTTACTTATTAAAGCATTTTAGTGGGATTCATTTTGTAAAAATATACCCTTCAACATTTAGACCTCAATTTTAGAATACAGACTATTTACATAAGTATTTCAAAATATAAGCACACATATTGTTTCAAATGTACTGGGGAAATGAACTGACTCAGTGCTTAAATTATTTTCCTCATTGCTATGACAAAATACTTGACTCAAGTGGCTTTAAGTGATGGAGGGATTCATCTTTTCATCTTCGTTAATGAGACAGGGACATAATTTATCATGATGGCCATGATACAGGGATAGAGTTTACCATAATGGCTATAGTTATAGTTAGGAGCACACAGTGGGACACTTTGCAAAGTTCCACTTAGGAAATAGAGAACCCAATTCTGAAGCAGGGCCGCAGGACAGACTGTAACTCTCAAAAACTTACTTTCACTGACCTATCCCCAGTCTCCATCAGTAAGAACCACACAACCTAATCAGAACAACTAGCATTCCAAGTCAAACACCAGTCCAGTCACCTATTAAAGGCAGTTTCTATTCTCATCATAACTGTCAGTATCATTTGTCTCACAGTTCAGTTGTAGACTTTGTCTCTAAAGATTCATGTAGTTAGTTCTCAATGTACCTATTAAATACAATTATAAACTTAAAGATTAAAGAGAATTAGTTTAGGTATGGAGGCACCTGGTAAAATTCAATGTTAAACAAAATACAGAACATAGCCTGACTTGAGAGCACAGACCCATCCCCCCAACTGCTCAAGTGTCTGAGGCAATAACATCTCTAGTTCAAAGATCACTTGGGTTACTGGGTGAGTTCAAGACAACACTGTTTAACTCAGTGACCTCTAATCTCAAATTGAATGATAAAAAGCAAACTGGGAGAGTGGTAAAGTGGTAGAGTACTTGCCTTGGGTGTATCATACCCTAGAAACAAACTCAAGTACCACAGAAGCAAACAAAAACTCACAGTACAACATTAAGAACATAACTGAGCAATAATGTTATCAATCACATTTCAGAGAGGTAGTATTGGTGATTATTAGTAATAATAGGCAGTAATAATACCATGAATTATGATTTTCAGCTATCACTGATATCAACTATTATGTCTCTGCTAACAGACAAAGGAACCAATAGCCCTATTATATCATACTACAGTATTTTTAACATGATACAACAAATAGCAACATAAATACAAAACAGTATCATAATCAATTATCTTTCTTAAGAACTTTAATCCCGACTGTACTTATGTAACCATGTGAAACAACCTTTACCTAAGTAGATTGATGAGAAAATAAAACTCAACTTACAGAATGCCAACATTCCCTCTGATCAAACAAATAACTAGTTTCAGAATTAATCCCATTCTGAATTTTAGTGTTTGGCAATCTTGTTTTTATTCCTTTGATTTTTGTGCCATAATTGTCACAGTAGCAACCATGCACTTTCTCTTTTAAGAAATCATAATGTGGAATGGGACTCTGTTCGTGAATATATGTGGCTGTGTAGGGAAACTGTTCCTGGTGTTGTTAACCTTAGAAAATGTGGTCAACACATGTTAAGTGCACTCATGAAGACTGTAAACTGCCTTTGTAACACTGAGCATTGTTATGCAGCCACAAACCAAAGCCAGTGCTCTCTTTCACACTTAGGAAGATGTATTCATCTCAATCACCATACCAAAAATCACCTCATCATATAAAGAGAAAATAATAAATATCTCTTTGAATTTAATTGAAATGAAAATATATAACCAAACAAAAATATATATTATCTGTCTCCGGAACTAGATTGTTAATTCACTTGATATGATGGTAAAACAAAACCATCAGAGGGAAAAAAATTATGTTGTTTCCTTGTAAATTTTAAGATAATTAATGAAGTCTTCTTGTACTGAAAGATAGCTAAATGTATGTTTTGCAGAAAGTATAATCAATTAATTGTAAATATGTTGTGCATATGTAATTCCAACTCAAAAAAAAGTGTTTGTAGAGGAAAAACAATCTATGAAACTGGTTACCCTGAGAGTAAGAAATTACAATGGAAATTAGCGAGAAAAATACACCTAAACATTGTAGAAGAAAATATGGAATATATTTTTGCTTCTGAATTATTTGAAAGTATGTAACATGCACAGCTCTCTGTTAGCATTTTTCTAACATCAGATACACCTGACAGATAATAGTTCTTCATCTGACATCAGACCATTTTTGCATTAAAAGTATTGCACATCTAGGTGAAATCCAAATAGTTACTATTAAATCCTAAAGCCAATGATGCCAGTTTCTATGTATAATGGGAAAAGAGTAGACACCATCAACTTTTTAAACTAAGATTGAAGATACACCAGATAATTGAAGTAGAAAACATTCAGAAAATATCAGCTCTTATCTTTTTAGTACTGATAGGAAGCTGCATTCATAGCATGCTGAAAGATATACAGTTCACCCCTTAAATAAAGTCTCACAGGATAGTACTTATAAACTCACACAATGCTGGCTGGCTGCACATGATCTGCACAAGATCAATCCAGCAACAATTTCAGAATGGATGAGGATGATGCCCCCCAAGCCTCATTCCTTACTGAGGAGCTATGGGCATTTGATAGCTGCCAGGAGAAGGATAATTCTTCATTTTGTAAAAATTTTTGCCCATAGTAAGGTTTCCCATGCTCCGTAAGAAGGCTGAATGGGAATACACATATGGGCAGCATTAATTTGAGTTAATGAATTATCAAGAACAAACAAACAAAGTCAGACCATGAAAATTTCACAGGGTGCTGTGTTGGTGGAGGCTTTTGAAGGAATTGGAGTAAAACATGGGGAGTAGATATGATAATACTTCATTATATATATGATTGAAATTGTCAAGAATAAAAAAAAATTAATGTAAAAGTCTTTTAAAAGATTAAGAAATTAGCTTTTACCACAGCCTATATAAGAAATCAACTTGAATAAACCATATTGATAATATATTTGATTAGTGTAAATATAATAAGGCAAGCAAGTTAATATAGAAAATAGTAAAATGGAGAAAACTGGCACTACTTTTTAGAGGATTGGCATGCCAAATACACAAAAGGCATCTCAAAAACAGGGAAAGAGAATGCCAACAATGCTACATAGAAACACTGGGCAACTTAAGTGAAAGGAGAAACAAACACATCTCAGGGCTTTGAAATGATGCTCAACTTTACTCAGTGAAAGAGAGCTGCAAATTAACACTTTGTTTGAATAGCATTTCTCACCTATTCGACTGGCAGGATTCCAGAGGCTGGCTGCAGACTCTGTGGCAAAGCTGTGGGGAAACAGACTTCTCATATAGTCCTAATGAGAATGCAAAATATGCAAAACGCTGAACCCCTTAGGGAAGAAAATTTGACATTGCCTTAAAAAAAATGTTCATCAGGTATTTGATGAAGCTACTTTAACTCCAGGGATATATCCCAAAATACAGTGGTAACATATAAAATATACAAAAATATAAACAACGTTGTCAGTTGTAGCAACCCTGTGAAAAGAAGATTGCCATAGAGACTTTTGTGCTCCTGTAGAAAGAAATGATAGACAAGACTACATGCAATATGCCATCAAGATATGGTCATAAAATAGTGTGATCACAAGCACACATGCAGTGTATTCTGTCTCAAGGGGAAGAAATGGTGTCTTCTTTAAGGCTCAGCACGCAGTCTTTCCTTTCCTCTGGTTCTCCATCTTTGATCAGTCATGCATCCCTTTGCTGACTGCTGCTCACAGAAAAAAATTCTTTGACCAAACTTGAGGGATAAAAGCAGAAGTATTTTAAAGGGAATTTGTCAGCATAACCATGCAGGACACTAACAAAAGTAGGTTATAGGGTATGTGATCTCCTCCTGGAATAGTCACCAAGATTACTATAGCACCAGCCATGAAATTCCCTCCTGTGAATCAGGCCTCACATCCAAACAGAAAGTAGTAATCCAAACAGTAGTAGTAAAAGTAATGTCACTACTGCACCAGCCAGCAAATATTGCCTGTTAGGTGAGCATGCAGAATCCAGCACTGGGTAAGACCATGAATACATTTGTTCCCAAGCAGATTGCATAGGCCTTCTGGCACTATGAAAGCTGGCCACCAGGAAGGAAGTCTCTTGGTTGGTTCAAGATGGATTTCTGTGGGTCCTTTAGCCAAATTGTGTGGTGTCTTCAGCAATAGAGTCTCACCTCGACCTTAAAATGGGGAAATATCAAAATCAATAATCTGGATTGCTTTGAAGGCTTCTCGGCCTCTCTGACCAATAACTTCTAAGGGGTATGTTCAATGAAAGAAATAAATGAAAGGCAAAAGTTCTCTGTAAACAAAGAGAGGAAAAAAGGTAGAAGAAATAGTTTCAGAGTAGACTTATATGTACATACCTTGCCCAGTAGATTTAAATATAAAATTATGTACTTATTTTAAATAATGATTTACTCTACAAAGTTTAAAAACATGTCTAAAGAATTAAAAATAGTGTGAAATGATGATGCCGTTGTTTATACAGTTTTCAGTAAAATTATGTTTTATTAATTTTTCAAATATAATAAAATTTACTTTTACTGATAAATAAAAAACCAAAGTGAGATAATATAAAAATCTATATATGTTAACATTGTGCATTATTTAAATCAAGTTAAATATCTATATTCTTACGTTTATTTTCTAAATTACTTAAAAATAAACACTTCTTTGTACATGTCTGGGAGGTTATTAAATCCTGAGTATACAGAACAATGTTAGTAACCAGGCTGGGGATGTGCATTAGAAGTAGAGTACTTTGCAAGCATCACAAGGTTTGAGTTTGATGTCAAGTCCTTTAAAGACAAAACAACATGGTTAAAAATGATTTTTAAATATTTTAATTAAATAAACTAGTAAAAAAAAAAAAAACCATGGGGACTCTCCTTAGTCATCATGTTTATTGATAGTGTTGAGCTTGTTCTAGATGACAGAATATAAAGAAAATAAATGACATGGTTATTAATTAGAATTTTCACTATGCTTCTAAAGCAATATTATATAAGGTGAGTAAAATTAAGTAAAGGGTAGGGCTTGAATCAAAAGGGTCAGAATAAAGTCTTTGTGTTGCTTTCCCTTAACATTGTAAAATGTATTACCTTTTGGTTTGAAAAATCCTAGACATAATGAATAGCCTAAAGAAACAATAAGCAAACACAATATCTGGACTTTTAACTACAATTTCACATTGAGGGGAATAGAATTTGAAGAACTACTGATTATCAATCTTGGGCAAGAATTGCAGTCATCAATCTGGAACAGTTTGTCATATCTGAGAACAGGCAAGCTATCCAAGGCATGTTCAAGCTAGTCTAGAGCTAATGGTTAATTTGCAAGAAATATTAGGTTGAGTCACATTAAATTGGCACTTTTTAAGTCAAAGCTAGCTGAATATTTGCAATTTCATATGTTGGTACAATGAAAATGGATAGAGATTTCTATTAAATAATAACAGGTATGTAAAAACATTAAATATATAAATTATCAAATTATTAAAAATCTTATAGGAACAGCAATTAAAATTTCTATAAACAATATATAACGCAAAAGATAAAATAGACTATAAGAATAAAAAAGTCAATTAAATACACTGAATAATTATAATACATGAAATATATTGAATAATATTGCAAATAAAAGACCCTTAAATGTCATAAAATACAAACTTTGTGTACTTAGTACACTGAGTGACAATGTCTTTTGGTGTTCAATGTTATTGCAATTTTTTCATAAGAACCTCATTTTTCAGGGATAGATACTAAAGTATTGCCAAGAAATTCTTTCAGTGTGGACAGGAAGCAAATTTGTAACTCAATGGTTTGTGTTTTGCCTACAGTGTAGAAAGACATGAGTTTTCTCTTATCCTGAGGAGGCTAAAAGAAAAAGAAGAGAGAAAAAGTAAATAAAGTATAAAAGGAAATAAATATACCTTTGAAAATTGATGTGTGTGTTTCATGAGGCTCATAAGCACAATTTCTCTAATGTTCTTGAAAACTATCTGAAGTTAATTACTTTTTATTTATTTATTTATTTTACATATTGATCCCAGTTCCCTCTCCCTCCCTTCCTTCCTCCATCTTTCCCTCTCTCCTACCCTCTCATTCTCCCAACAACCCTCCTCTCCCATCCCCCCTCACACCACATGTAGGGTGATGACCTCCAGGAGGGTTCATCTAAATCTGTCATTTGGAGCAGGGACTAGGCCTTCTCTCCTGTTAATTACTTTTATAAAGAGAACGCAGACTTTGGCTTTTGTCTTCTTTTGTATAAATGTGATTTTGATAAGGTTCCTAAGATTTTGAAAGCAAGGTACTTACTTTTAAATATTTTTATACTTTGAAATTAAAATATAATTACCACCTTCCCTTTCCTCCCTCCAACTCTTTCCCTATGTACCCCACCCTTTTCTCTTTCTTAAGTCTCTCTCTCTCTTTCTCTCTCTCCTTTCCCCCCCCCTCTGTGTGTGTGTGTGTGTGTGCGTATTTCATAACCCATCAGTCACATAATGTTTCATGTGTGTATATGATCTCAGGGTTGAACATTTGGTATTGATAAGAAATTGGAGGCCTTTTCCTGGAGAAGACATCTGCCCAACTCTTATCACTCCTAAGTTTCCTGCAGTTTTTGGTCTAGAGTGGGAGCCTTTTAAAAATTCCTGCTTCTGTGTTAGTAGGTCTATTTCTGTTGTCCTTGTTCAAGCCTTATTTAGGCAGTCATGTTTATCCTTATGAAATATAATATAGTAATTGTAAGAACTTAGCAAGAAGGGGCTGGAGAGATGGCCCAGTGGATAAGAGAGCCTGCAGCTCTTTAGAGGACCTGAGTTCTGTTCCCAGAACCCATGTTGGATAGCTCACACCTACCTCCCTGTAACTCCAGCTGCATAGCATCTGATGCCGTCTTCTCAACTCTAAGCACAAGACTCATGTAACAAACCACACTCAGAAACACACATTTACATATTTGTTTGTTTTTTAATAAAGGATAAAGAGGAAATTAATATTTATTGTTACATAGTACAGACCAGATACTGTACATGGAAATAAAGTGTTAACATCTTCAGCTTATATTCTCTTGTTTATTGTCATGTTTATGTTAACTTCACAATCTAAATTATGTAGTAGTAAGAAAAAGTGTCACTCAACTAGATTCAAATAAAAAGTCACATGGCACTTGTCAATTTAAAATAATAAAACTAACATATAATAATAATTTTGGGGTATACAAGACATTGGAAATTGTGCACATTTTGGAAACTAAAACCAACCTTTAATTTTACAGGATCCAGGAACTGAATAACCAGCTCAATCTATGTGTATACTGGCACACTTCACAGCATATTTCTGACTACCTACCTATAGACATGTCTACCTGGTATTAAATGTTTAAATATTTGAAACATTAGCACAAAACATAAAAGTTCATTTTGATTACCTAAATGAATTATGTTTTCTTGTAGAAAGAGGATATGACTAGAGAATCTTCTGGTTCAGGGAGAATTTGGTGATTTGCTTTATTTACTACCATGTAGATACTTTATCTACAGAATGAAAGAAGTCGTTCTTGCCTGCAGCATATTTGTGAAGATCAAAGCTATGAATGCATATAATGCTCTTAGTGTTCATGAGTCACTTTGGCCAGGAAACTACCAGCAGGTTCCTTATTAATAGAAGTAATAAGCTTTGCAACTATACCTAGGGCTCAGCCATTTATGAACTGAGGGCTATTAGGCAATTACTTTTGCTCTCTGGACCTTAATTCCTCCACCTAAAAAAATTACTACTTCACAAATGTGTTTGAAATTCTTCAGTGAGTTAGTGTAGAATAACATGCTTATTGTGATGGATGCTAAATAGACCTTACTTAAAATGACTCATTTTCTAAAGAATTTCATAATAATTTACTAATATTGCTGTTATTTTCTTTTATATAGGAGCCCCACTTTCTACTCTTTTCAATTTTCATCAGAGCAGTTTACCACACTATTAATATTATTTCATAAATGTCTCTTCTAATGAAAAAGCTATGATATAGAAAGACAGCTGTGGATGCAGGGGGATAATATTTTAATGGAGAGACATCTCCCATGTCTAATTTTCATGAGCAATATCCCCTGGGTGGTAGGTGGTGCCCAGTTCATTATTTTCTCAAGCTCTTTCTTCTAGCCTTCAAGCATTCCAGCCATAAGCAAATGCCTCTATTAATTCTGAGCTATTTAATTTGCCAGCTACAGTGTATCTCTCCTCTCTGTGGTTCTGTACATGAAAGAGCTGTTGTCTCATTGAAATGTATTGTCCATCAAGAAAAGAGTTTCCTTTTGGGGTATTTTGTTTTGTTTCACAACAAGGGCAGATATGCTTCTGAGTGACAGTTAAATTTGTTGAGGGCATTAAATTGCTAATGCTAATGCATTTTACAATCTTCTCAACTGATTTAATATATTAGGCTGCCACTCAAAGTTATGATAAACAATGCGACACTCTTAGTTGGAAATCATTCTGTCAGATCTACAGGCTTTCAAAAATACCCACCTATGTTTAGAGTTTACAAACACAGTCTTGTTTCTCTGTGGGCTGCCCCCAACACCGGTGACATAAATACTTCAATTTGCATCCTCTCTCTCAGGGTTTGGAACTCTTGTGATGCCGTAATAAACACCTGGCAGGAATTCTCGAAAGCTGGGAAGTAATTTTCCATTTGGGAGGTTTAAAAAAATGCTGTTTCATGTAAGGAAAATACATCTAAAACTTATTATCATCTCTCTTCATGAACTTTTAATGACTTCTTATGGCTTCTCAAGTTTAAAAATCACACAACAGATACAAAGAGACAGAGAGAGAAGAAAGAAAAGAGAGGGAGAGAGAGAGAGAGAGAAACAGAAAATCAATTCTGTTGCTTAGCACAAATAGGATTGAGACATGATTGACATAAGGGTGTGTGTGTGTGTGTGTGTGTGTGTGTGTGTGTGTGCGTGCGTGCGTGCGTGCACGCGCGTGCACTGCCGAAGGACAAATTTTTTATATGTCAAGAGAAAGCAGTTGGTCTTGCTTAGTTCAGGAATACTAATAATAGAACCAAAGAGATGTCTCAGAAACACTAAGTGGAGCTTAATTCCAAGAAGTAGCTTTAAAGGTGGAAGGAGAGAATGCACTCTACAAAGTCATTTATTCTCCACACGCATGCTGGAGCACACAGTGGCACACTCATATATAAAACACTATAATAATGATAATGACCTTTATTACTATTTTTATTATTTATCATCTTACATTTATTAATAATAGTGACAATACATTTTAAAGAAAATGGGAAATAGCAAAAACATATACTAATAATATCCTAGTAACATTACATTTTAAATTCTCATTACATATCCTCTTTAATTTTCAAAATAAATCTACACAGTATGGAGGAAAAGGGATTTATTTCATTTTACAAATTGGGAATGGAATTCCAGAAGCAAAATCAAAACAAGCAAACAAACAAACAAACAAAAAAAAAACTCCACAGAGCTCAAAGAATAACAAGTACAGAACAAAACAAATGATATAAACAAATATACGTGGGACTATTGCAAAACATTCCATGAGACTTAAACAAGTTGAACTCAACGTGTAATTCATGCTTTATCACTGCACTATAGAGCTTTTTCTGAGAACAAAAACAGAGAATTTGAAATATGCCTATATTAATTTGAATAGGAATCTTATGAAAGTAGGTGTTTGCAACTTGTTTCTGTTGAAGTAATTGAAGTAAACTTTATAAACCAAAGAAAGTTTCCCAAGTGTAACTGTACACAATGAAACTAGAAACAGATGAAAGAAAGGTGCTGTCCTCAGAAAACTCAACTTCTGAGAGAAAAAGAATGCAAATAGCTTTCATGATCTAGCATTGTGTCACATTAGTAATATATAGTGTGATTGAAGACAAAGCTTGGTGAGTGGTTCCACCAAGATTCAAGTAGAAATAAGAACCTTTCTGAGGGGAGTAATCAAATATCAAAGCAGAAATAGAATGACATTGCAGACTGTATAGATTTATTATTGAAATCATTGTGAACTTCCCTGAACCCAATAGATTTTCAGCTTTTAATTTACCACCTTATCCAATATGTAATTCTTAAAGTGTTAAAACTCACCCCCCCAAAAAAAAATATGCAGTAAAGGATCTCAAAGAGGAACCTACTGACTGCCTTCCAATAGGCTTGACTGGGATTGCAACCCAGAGGCTAAGATGGTCCTACAGTCTCAGAATACTCAACTCAAACAAAACAGAAATGCAGGAGTGGGTAGGGTGAAGGTTGCTTTGTGATGCTGGCCACAGTCATCAAACTGGCCATCTATGGAAAGATCCAGGACAGTCTATTCATGTGCAGTGATGTATTTAATTGTCCTTTGAAATGAAATATTCTTAATCACAAAGGTAGTGTGATTTCTTCCTACAAAGGACTTGACATTCAGTATGAGCTTAATTAAATTCTGGTTAAATAGGCTGTTTCCTTGTTGGAAGATAGATTATGTCATTAGCTATATGATAATCAGATGGATGCATGGTGAACATGGTTCAGAGCAAAGAGAATTTTCCTTAGGAAAACTCAGGGAGTCTCATTCATCTAGTTATCTAGCATGGCTGGTCTGACAGTCAGTTGCTAATGCTTGTAGACCAAGATTTAATGCTCCCTCTCTCCTTGCTGGACTTATACCAACTCTCATTGAATAATACTAATTGGCTCTTGTAGTCACTTGTCTTTTGCAGAACTTCCATTGCTGACCATTTTTTTTTTTTTTTTTAGTTTCCATGTTCTCTTTCAGATATGTTAATGCTGCCTCCCTCAGGCTCAATAGCCATGTGGTCTTTTAAAAATGCCTCAGCCCTTTTCTACACTAATGAATTCTTTGCTGTTGACAATCTCTCAGTAGGATATCAATGTTCTTTTCTTCCAAATGGAAGAAAATAGAAAAGCTTCTCAAGGTCTTCATGTATGTAAGAAACTCAACACCTTAAGACTATTCTTTTAGTTTTACTAATTGAAACATGACTGTCTTTGTCTGTTTTCCATTGCTAAAACAAAATACCCAAGGCTAGATAACAAAAAAGAGGTTTAGTTTATTCATAGACTATTCCTTAGCTTGGTATTGACATCTGTTTATCCTGGATGTGAGTTTCCATCACTACAATATGATGATTCGTATCATGTATAAGAAATCACATGCCAAGAAGCAAGAACAAGCAAGGAAGGACCACACTTCTCATTTATAACTCTCCTTTACAGAACTAGCAAGGGTCTCTATTAGGCTACAAACTTTAAAGTGTCCATTATCTCTGATATTGCCATACTGTGATCCTTGCTTCTGATGAAAGAATCATTGATGCACACAATCAAACCACACTCAAACATAGTACCAACTTTGTTGAAGCATTTTTCAATAACTCTTATAGGAAATGAGGTTAGATAAAAGTTTAACTTCTCTGAATATAAGGAGGGTAAAGGAAATGTGTTTAGAAAACATTCTAAACACAGATTCTGCCATCAAGGGATGTTATTTTGAAGCAAAATGACCACATACAACAGAGAGTCAAAACACATACAAGCACATATCACAATTTGTTTGAAAATTATGTTTCAAATAACATAAGCTGCCAGATGAACCATGATAACTCTCAGAATGCAAAGATGATGAGATGACAATCTTTGGATTTGGTGATGGATTAATTCTGTAATTATCTTCCAGGGTTCCCTAGCAAACTTTAGATATTAAAATTTCTGGTTCACCTGGATGTTCAGGTTTGGCTCGTGTGTAAAAATTCATATTTATGTAATGTGTTTCATAACACTTGTGTCTGGCAAATACTTCCTTCTCTTTCAAGTACTGAACACTCTGATCCACACAGTACTAATTATTCTCATTATTCTTGATCCTCTCATCTATTATTTGCTACTGTTCTTATACCTATTACCTTATAGAACAATTATTTGTACATTTATTCAACTCAGATTCTAAAGACTTGAAGTCAAAGACAACACTGTCCTCATTTCCAAGTCCCTAGCTTCAATACCTAATATTCAATACATGTTGAGCAATGTGGGGAGGGGGAAGAATTAATGAATAAACTATGTTAAAAACAAATTCAGCAAGATAATAAAGGAAAGGGTCACTATAGGAGGTACCAATGGTGTGCTCGCTAATGTTTAACAACTGATTCTCTACAATACAAAGACCACAATTATAGCATTGTTAGCTTTCACAGTGTGAATCTGCCAGTATTGAAATTTAATATGCTGCTAAACATGAAGACGAGAAGAAATACACACTGTTATATAAAACATGTACCCCTTTTCTATGTGTATAACTAAGACCCAGAATATAAAAAATACTAGATACTTAAATAATTAGTAAGTGATCTTTAGTATTAATTTGTTTGTAATATGTTCATTAACACTCTGTATATAATTATTTTAAAATCATAACCAATTTTAACAATTGGCTTGATTATTTTTGAAAATCTCATAGAGTTCTGTAGGTGATAATAATTAGTTCTGACAACCTCACCTCACTGCAGAAGGCATTGGGAGATGAAGAAAGTAACACATAATAACATTTAACAGATAAGATATATTTAATGTATCTGTGTGGTACAGTTATTTCAATAAGATACTGAACTTGAATAAGAGATGGATGACCTGCAAACATTCAAATTTCCATATTTTGAGTTAGTAATCTTGTAGGTTACTAGTAGGTAAGCACTTACTTAATTCTCATTAAATAATAAATGAGTAAGTCAAATAAAAATATACTGTACAGGCTTCTCAGTGCCTCCTTTGATAAGATCAAGAACAGTCTGCATATATTTAAAAATAAAGAAGGATGATAGTGTTGTCTAGCCAGAGACATCCTACATCACAGAGTATTGGTGAAGAAAAACGGAACAGTTGCCAGATTCTCAAGTAGGTGTTGGCTCTCACTAGGAAGGAATCTCTGTAAGAACTGTGTGCATCCATCCTTTGATGCTAAACCAATCCAAGCTCATCTTGTAGCTAGAGAAGGACACCTAAGTAACACAAGGATTGATTTGAAAAAGTAAAAGAATCTGTTGCTTCTACCCGATACCAGATGGAGGCTCCATGATGGCATTTAAGCTAGCCATGAATCCCATTACAGGGGAAGGGCATTTGAGGTAGCCTCTCCACTATTGCTTAGATCCTTAGTTGGGGTCATCCTTGTGGATTCCTGGAAATTTGCTTAGTGCCAGGAAACCCATAGAAAAAGACCTGAAACTGACAGCTGGGGAACTTACATAAGACTAAACCAGGCATCCTGAACATGGGTGTCATTTAGGGACTTGGGCTGTTGGCAGTGGAACCAGTATTTACCCCTAGTACATGAATGGGTTTTTGGAGCCCATTCCTTCTGGAGGGATACTCTGTCAGTCTAGATACACAGGGGAGGGCCTAGGTCCTGCCCCAAATAGTGTGACAGAGTATGATGATCCCCCATGGGAGGC
Source organism: Phodopus roborovskii (assembly GCF_943737965.1). Taxonomy (NCBI): domain Eukaryota; kingdom Metazoa; phylum Chordata; class Mammalia; order Rodentia; family Cricetidae; genus Phodopus; species Phodopus roborovskii. The sequence continues at coordinate 548,479 of NW_026126559.1, forward strand.
CTCACTCTTCTGAGAGGACTGGGATGGGGAGATGGTAGGAGGAATGGGAGGATGGCAAGGGAGGGAACTGAGATTGGTATGTAAAATAGGATTGGTTTTAATTTAAGTAAAAATTAATTTAAAAAGAAAAGATAAAAAATACCTTAGTTACTTTTCTATTGCTATGATACCATGATTGTGATGACTATTATCACTATCCACTTGAGCTCATCCATCTGTAATTATTAAACACCGAAACAGCTAGGAGAACAAGCAAGTTATTTTCCTTAACAGAATCATTTGAAGTGGAAAGACCACTTTAAATCTGGGACAAACTTCTGATGGCAACTTGTATAAAGGACATTGATGAAGGGAGATTTTTCTCTTTGCCTGCTTGCCCTCTCTTGCTGCAAAGAGAGGCATTAAAGCCTTCCTTTTCAGAATTCAGTTAACACTGAAGACCAGCTGAGACGTCCACCTTCACAAACTGAACAATTTACTGGTTAATTGGACTTTCCATTGGTAGACAGCCATTATTGGACTAGATGGACTATAACCTACAAGCTACTCTAATAAACCCTCTTTATATATATATATATATATATATATATTCATTCTATAATTTCTGTTCCCCCAGAAAACCCTGACTAATATAATAATCAAGGAAACTTATAAAATAAATAATATAATTTGACTTATGATTTCAAAGGGTTACAGTCCAGAATAGCAGAAAGAAGTGACAGCTGAGCACTCACATCTTGATACACAACCAAAAGGCAGAAAAAGAATTGCAAAAGTCTTTTTAAAGCCCAAAGCTCACCCTTACCCCCATCCCTATTGACACAATTCTTTCTGCAAAGCCACACCACCTAATCCTTCCTAAACAGTTCCACCAACTTGGGAGGAAGTATTCAAATATATAAGACTATAAAGGCCATTCTCATTTAAACCACCACAATTGCTGACTAACATGGCAACAATAATAGCATATCATTTTGTTACATACTCACTGACACCTGTACTACATACTGGTGTTCTTCATAAGCCTAAGCTGTGGAATTTGTGGAAGTGTCCCAGACATTTCTGTGTCCAATCTGATGCTAAAGAGTAAGTACTAAGAAGGGGAAAAGGAGCAAGTGTACAAATAAGTTCCTGAATCATTGCCCACCCTACCTGAGTGAAAAGTGAAGCACTTGGTTCTGTGAAAGAAAGGACATTGCAGGTAGATACAATAAAGCTAAGAAACAGTAGATAGGGAAAGCTTTGAGCTACTGAAGGGTACTGTGCCTTAAATATCTTTTCTGGACAAGGGGATGACACCCCCTCTTTCTTTTTGATATAAAGTGTAAAATGATATCATGTATGATTTAACACAAGAAAGCAATTAGTAAGTTATATTCTGTAATTTCTTTGTTAGATTAATAACATTGGTCTTATATTACAATCAGGAAACGGGGCTAGAGAGATGGCTCAGTGGGTAAAGTAAGGGTGGTGAAAGCATGGAGAAGACTTGGACTTGACTCCTTAGAGTAAAGGTAAACATGGTAACGCAATCCCATCATTTTCAGGGTATGATGGGAGGTAGAGACAGGTGCCCTCAAAGCTCAAAGGGCAGACAGCCAAGTGTACACAACAGCAAACAAGAAACCTAAATCCTGTCTCCAACAAGGTAGATGAGGACCAACAGCTGTTCTAGGCATGTGTACCCACATCCATGCATAGAAACCCACACATATTTTTTTAAAGACTAGGGAGTAGTCTGTTTGAAATTATATTTAGGGGCTAGCTCTAAAATGAAAGGTAAATTCTAGCTATGCCTAGCTTTATTATGATGAATCATTTTCTTTGGTTAGATTTTGCTGATATCAACAACTTTAAATATTGCAACAGTGTTGAGCATTCCCTAAAATTCTATATGCTGATCTAAACCAACAGCACGTATTATGATGGGGGAGAGAGTGAAAGCACAGCTGCATAGAATGCTAAATATGAACTACATAAGAGATCACACTCTAGATCATAGTGGATAGGGACCACAAGACAGAACTGTAGCATCCTCATTCTCAGATACATATTACCTGGCCAGTGAAACTTTGTGAGGCATTTTCTTATAAGAGCTTTCTCTCTCCTGCCTGAGGACAAAACCTCAATAGTTTGTAGCTTGTGATACAGCTCAGTTAGTAAAGATGAGACTCCATGTTGGTCCCCAGCATCTCATAATGTGAACACTGAAGCTCTCACACCCATAGTCGGAGCAATTGGAACATGAAGGCAGGAGGATTGGAAGTTGGAAATCATCTATGGCTACATAAATAGCCTGGGATACAGACATAAGAACCTGTCCTTTAGAAGGAAAAAAAAGGAAGGAAAAAACTTCTTTGCTTTTCCCCCTTCTCTGATTCCCAAAGGAAATAATAATACCCATGTTCTAAGTATAGCAACAAACAAGAGACATGAGACTCCATATCACTGCACATATTCAAGAACACCTGATCTAGTGACAGACGGCTTCGGGTTTTCTTGTTATGTGGGGAGAATAATGACTCATTTGTTTAAACAACTCAAGGTTGAATTTGGTGTTCCTTGCACCCATTCATCTTTTCTAACTAATATACCTAGCAGAACATGCCAGGGACTACTTTTTCTCATCTGTTTGGAGCAGGAAAAGGTAAAATTGACTGTAGATTTGGTGTGTGGCCAGCAAAATATGTTGGAATTCTTAGCAAAACAGACTCGCCTTCCTTCTGGGCTCTGGGCCAGTTTGTCATGCAAAAGGTGATGGGTTTTGCACTGTACATGGGGAGCTAAAGGAGACAGGGTACATAAACAAGCTGCCTACAATAATGGAATAATGTCATCCAAGATATTTGACATTCCCTGTACAGTTTGAGAAACTGATAAAATCATAATTGTAAAAAAGACATGCCGTATTGCCAATCCATCGCTGTTTCTCATGTGCAGTCTGGCACATATGTCTTATGGCTCAGCACAAGCGGCAGAAGGAATGAACAAAAAGAAAAGAGCAATTTCCCCGCCATAAATTGGAAAGTCTGCCAACCAGCTAAGTGATCTGCCATCAATCAGTGTTAAATTCTCCTTAGCTGCAGAAAATTCAAGGGCTAACTATTACTGAGAGATTTCACACAGTGACTAATGGTAGATGACAAACACATTTAAAATCTGTGTAGAACAGCACCAGTTTAATATGTAACATAAATAATAAAGAACTTTAAAGAAAAATCCTAACATGTGAAATAAGATATAATCTTTTCCAACATAAATTACAGAGAAGATTATAGCTCCAGAAAGGTATTTGCAAAATCACCAAAACAAAGTCAAAAGTGTAATTCATTCAGAAGGCAACTATATTTGATGATTTTGCACATAAACAGATTTTGAATGGTTTAGACAGAAAAGCTATCAAACACTGGTCACCCGGGTGTAACTGGAAGGAAAATCTCAGGTCTTTGATCAGTTATAAGTGGTTGACAGTGAGGGGATTTCAGACAGACTCAAATGTGGGAAGATAGGCTTTCTGTTTTCCAGGATATCTTAATAGTTCTTTGTGAGAATAATTAGAAAAGGTTCTTCTATCTCAAACCATGCTGACATACAATCACGGAAGAAAAATGCTGTGGTTAGAGGGTAAATGCTAGAAGGTTTAAATACTCTTAAATTTATGGTCAGTTAATATTCAGAAAATAAACAAAAAAATACACAAAAAAGCATTGGACACAGAAACATAGATCCACTATTGTATCCATGGACGGAGATGGATCAGTGAGTAACATGTGATGTGCAAGCCAGATGACTGGGGTTCATATCCCCTGTAGACTAGTAAAAAGCCAGGCATGACAGTAGACATGCTCTGAGTCAGAACCAAATCTATCCATTTGAGAGGCTGCCTGGTCATCCATGCTAGCTGAAATGGGGAAGTCTAGGTCCAGACAAAAACCCCACCTCAGCCTGGCAGAAGCTGCTCCTTTGCCACTGCACACGTGTATACATGTTAATGCTACAAAGAAATGGGGAACTGTACAGAGAACCACAAGGATGATCCCAACTAAGAATAGTGAAGAGGCTACCTTAAATGCCCTTCCATGATAATTAGATTCACGACTACCTTATATGCCATCCTTGAGCCTTCATCTAGTAGCTGATGAAAGCAGAAGTAGAGATCCACAGCTACACACTGAGCCAAACTCCTGGAATCCAGTTGCAGAGAGGGACAAGTGTTGAACAAAATGGTCAAGACCACAATGGGAAAGCAGAAATAGCTGACCTAAGCAAGTGAGACTCACGAACCCTTGTCTTATCGAGGGGAACCAACATAGGACGAAACAAGACCCTCAAATGTTGGCGTCAGCTAGAAGGCCTGGCAAGTCCATGGGACCTCTGGCAGTGGAACGAGGATGTATTCCCTAGTGCAGAAACAGACTTCAGGAGCACATTCCCCGAAGAGGGCCTAGGCCCTACCCCAAATCACTTGACAGATTTTGATGATCTCTCATAGAAGGCCTCACCCTCCTTGAGGAGTGGATGAGGAATGGCATGGGAGGATGGGAGTAACTGGGATTAATATGTAAAATAAGAAAAAATGTTAAATAATAATTTAAAAAATACAATTAAAAAAAGAAAAGCAATGCTCTCTAGTGCTGCAGGTATAGTCCAGTATACATAACTGAACATTCACTGTGTTCTTCTGTTACATCCTTTGTAAGTCATCTTTACTGTTACTTAGATACTTACCTTTGTACCATTGTTAAACAATAGTGACTTGTGTCATAGTTTTTGTATTTGTGCTTGATGAAAGTTTTTACATGATACAGTGCATTGCATTGTTCAGCTATAGTAGCATGCAAAAAGTCAGTCTTGCAGGAATTGCTTTGCAGATCTTCAATAATTTCCTTTCTTTAAATTAAAAACAAAATGGGAAGCAACAGAAGATTCCTGAGTTTGATTTCTGCCTTCCACAAGTGATACACACATATAACGCAGACATAAGTGAGGGGGAAAAGGAGGGAGGAATGGAAGGGAGGAATGAAGGAAAAAAAAACATGAGAGATTCTGTAACCAAACTTGCTATGTCTCCATTTCCTTATACATTTTGTTTAAATAGTATGATTAATTTAATGAGACCTTTATGATAGGCAATAAAGGTATCATGCAGAAAACTCTACAAATGCAAAGATTTGCACACACATTTGTTTCAGCTATTTGTTCTATTGTTTGGTTTCAGTCTATAATTAAGTGCTTATGCATGAGTAGAAAAACACTGGGATGGAAGGAATCAGGATACCTTTGCCCTCCTCAGTTCTGATAAAGCATTATGATGATCAAAGCAAACCTGCTGGGATTAAGGTCCTGATACGTTGAATTTCTTTTTGAAGCTATATAAACAATCAAGTAGGTAAAAGCAATTTTTTCAATAATGAAAACTGAATTTTGTTAATCCATTTCAAAATATTAGCACATTCAATCTTCAATTATGTCTCAGTTTCTGCAGGTGTGCTGAGATAAACTATTTTTTCACTGATTGGAATTTAATTGTTATTATCAACAAGAGTTTAACATCTTTTGAAAAAGTTGATATTTCCATGTATTAGTCTTGTAAATCATTATGATGCAATTTCCTCATTCAGAAGAAGCATTATACACCACTATCAAAGAGATTATAGTTGTCAGTGATGGCAGCTGCAGACATCATAAACTGTGACATCATAAACAACAAAAATGCATCTATTTGTTGAGAAATCTAAGAAAACGTAAAGTTCTGGTCTCACTAAGCCTGGATATAGAAAGTAGATGGGCCATATTTTGAAAGATGAGTAACTTATCACCAAAATGTTTTCAGGTTTTTGCAATTTCCCCCAGCAAATTCATAATACCTACTAACTCAGAATTATGATTCTTATATGTTCTTCAAATCTGCTTTCATGCCAAGTCCAGCAACATTCTAGATAGCTTCTCTAGTGACTGAAAAGAATTGCTTATTAGTAAAATGCATATTTTTAAATTATTTATTTAAATTAAAAACAATCTTATTTTACATACCAATCCCAGGTCTGTCTCCCTCCTGTCATCCCACTTCCCCCAGCAACCCCACATCCTATCCATTCCCCACCCCTGCCCACTCCTCAGGGAGGGGCTTTGTTAGATCATCAAAGTCTTTCTCAGCATTTGATGCAAGACCTAGGCCTTCCCTGTGTATCTAGGCTGAGAGAGTATGCCTCCACAGGGAATGGGCCCCCCAAAGCCCATTTGTGAACTAGGGATAAATACTGGCTCTAATGCCAGAGACCCTACAGACTGCACAGACCCCCCAACAGAATACTTTTAAAGTTATATACATTGACACATGACCTCAGTTAAGTTGCACCAAAGCCCTAAGTCAGTGTTATTTTCTATATATTGCCACCAAGAAATCAGATAAAGAGAGAGTGAGAGACAGGACTTTTTAGTCAAGATGGCCTTCTCTGCACCCTATCTCTGCTTGCAGCTCTGTAAGTTGTCCTGCCACTTATACGTTTGAAGCCATCTCTCAAAACTATGTAGTTTCAAATGTGTTATCAGGTGCCATGTGTTTACCACAGGAGATAATGTTGAAAGGTAAAAGTTTCAAAAGTGATAGTTTAACAATATTGCCTACCACACTTAGGATATTAGACTTAACTAATATACTATCTCCAAATAGAAACATAGAATAAACTAATCAAAGAATAATAAAAAAATTAGAACCATTTGAAAAAACATTCACACAAACATGCTTGTGTTTCCATCTTCTCATGTATTTATTCATGATATTCATATGTTGGTATAGATATCCAGACCAATACAGATACATACATAGATATGTAATAAGCAAATATGTGATTAATTTGTATCCTAATACATAAGATATAAGTGCAGATACATATTCCAAAGAAATAGAAAGTTCTATTAATATAAGAAAAATATTTCCAGAATTTAAAAAATATATTACTATATAATTGATAGCTGACATTTATTCCCTTTGCTATTATAAAACTTGCAGTTGATATTTCTATATGTAATCTTCAGAATTTCCTAAGGTGCCATAAATTAATTTCAATGTCTTAAAAAGTAAGAATGTTGGAATACAGTCATCTGTTGACCTGTTATAGTTCTCATGGAAACTTCAAAACAAAAATCTATTTAATCAAAAGTATGATATTGCCTAATGCTGAAAGCAAGATCTTGACTTCACAAACATTCTTTTTTAGATGTCTGATTTGCTTCTTACATTTGTATATTTCACTTTGTTTACCTTTATTTTAAGAATAATATGATCCTAGGTAATAAAATGTCACTTGCCTTATGTACTTTGGGATTTAGAGAAAAACTGAAATACATAACATGTAGCTTTTTTTTATTGGTTGATCACTACAACCTCATATACTATGAGAGAGCACTAAACTGCTGTATCACATTAAGAATTCCACATCTGAACTTAGCAGATGGCAGCGACTATAACTTTCTCTTCAACAACTCTTTCTAAAGCAGAGGCAAGTGTTACATTAGTACATTTCTATTAAGGAACAGCATCTGAGCAGTGTATTGGTTTGTTGTAATTGTTCCATGATTTAGCAATTGAATCACTTAATGAGTTCCATGTACATACCAAGTGATATAATTTTATGAAGAGTCTAGCATGAAGATCATCTATTACAATAAATTCATAGTGCCTTGAGAAATGTGTGTATGATGCTTATGTTGCCCCATCTCCAGTTAGTAGTCTTTGCTTTCACTTAACGGGAAAAGCCTAGAAAGACTGTTAGAATTCCACATGTTGAGACTTTGCACTTGTTTGGGACACATTCAACAAAAATAAAATTCCCATTATGGACCAAAAAAGTAGTGTTGAATTTTTTAAATAATATATTAGGATTTTGAAGTCCACTTTAGAAAAGAAATAATTACCGATTTAGATATAGATACCTTTTGGCTATAGGTGTAGGAATACAGCAATTATTTTCCTAAGTTCTACATTCAATATGGTAACCACTGAAAATAACATAGCTGATAACATGATATCCTTGATACACATTTGAGATAGATGTATGAAAATGTTATGAAGATCTATAAGAGTACAAACAAGCAATGGAGACCATCAGTCACTCATGTACTAAATCCTGTGCTATTCATAACTTGGAATTAGGCAGTCAAGTGCACCATGGTCCACAAAATCTAGGAGAGAAAAGCCCAGAACAGGAAAATTAGCAATAACATAGCATTCCAAGTTTTCTGGTAGAGATGAATAGGTTTTTTACTGAAGTGTCACACCATATCTATAGACAGAGATATATAGGATAAAAATCTTAGATCTACAAGATGATATAGCTTCACTGTAGTTTTGAAGGATTTGCGCATCTGCAATCTATACAATACAAATTGTCTTTCAGACAACGACTAGTACCTTTACTGGCTCACTGAAGACTTGAGTTGTGAGTCCCACAAACTGATGAGAATGAAAACAAGAGCAAACTAATGAGAATGTGGCTATATCTAATAAAAGTAAATGAGCATTTATTCTTTGAACTTAGAAGTTCATTTCTAGGAATTTGGTTAAAAAAATACATAGATAAAAAACATTTTTAAAGTTTGTAGAATATTAATTCCTTCAGCCATATTTGTGACTGTGAAAATGTTGAGGGTGGAGATCTCCCTCAACAGGTGTTAGAGGCCATGAGAGTATACAATAGGCGACAACTGGTGTTCACCAGGCCAACCTATCAGGTGAGTGATTGGTGGGAGCCCCATTGGCAAGGCATGGTCATGGATCACTGGCTGTAGATAACAATTTGCATCTGTCTGTAATTTCCCTCATGAGTCACTTCATTTCTACCCTAAGAATAGCTTTGGGCATATTCCCACTGTTTGTATGTTTATCTAGTAAAAATATTCCATCTATAGGGCACACATATATCTGTGGATGCTCAGGAAAATGACTTCTCATTAATTTTGATATATAGAAAGTATAGTAGGACATGTTATAATTAGAACTATTATCCCATGAGGCTATAAGACACTTAAAGCCTGCTTTGTTCCTTTTACTCAGAATAACACAAGAAAATAACAATTTCTCCTCAATCTAAGACAAAAGGCATACAAATATCTCATTTTTACCTCAGAGAAAGTTCAGACTAAAGGTTTTTATAAATGGATCATAAGTTTAAAACTTCACAGTTATGCACAAGGACAGAGTCACAGGTGGACAACCAAGGTCATTAACACCCAGAAGCCTGAAAAAATACCATGCCAGCTCTTTATTTGCCAAGTCTAGCTGATAAAAAGAACTATATCTCATAGCTCATCTCAGTGGGCACTATGCCCCAGCCCTCTGGTCACAGGCTTACCACCAAAACCTTGATACTTCAAATTGCCATGGTAAGAGCTTTGCCCTTATCATTTACCAAAAGGAATATACTTTTGACCAATGAAATGTAACTTTTATAAATACTGCAAAATGAAAATACAAAAAGTGGAGAATTATAAGAATAACAATTTTAATGAGAGTGGTCACACATATTTGTTGTTTGTTATGGAAGCATAAGTCACACAAAAACACAGATTGGACATGTAGAAGGGAAGATCAACCTGCAGAACTGTTGGAATGGACTGGTATAAACTGTTTCAAATGTACTATGTTTAGGAGATATGACTGTGGGATTCCACATAATTATAAAACAATTTAATAATTGAAAAATATTGAACAAAACAAAAGTAAAATAGAATATATGAATATATAATCATATATCTTAATTTCAGCAGCAGAACTCTCCAGATTATGAAACATGATTTTACAACACTTTTCTTGGTAGAATATACCTTTGTCAAAGTATTACAAAGTCTTAATGTGGCTTTCAGTAACTTTATTTCAAGAGGTAGTATAGGTGTTGTCATAGTAACATTGGGAAGGGCTTTTATATGAGTAATAAAATGATTACCTACTTGGATATCACTGGAACCAAATCTTTAACTCTAAGGACAGTGTGTGTGTGTGTGTGTGTGTGTGTGTGTGTGTGTGTGTGTGTGTGCACGTGTGTGTACATGAGCATGTGTATGTACATGTACAGTTGCATATGTGTGTTAAAAATTAAGAAGTCTTACAAAACTCACCATGATTTTAATTGAAAAATAAAATAAAGTGCACATTCCAACTGCCTGCTGGAAGGGCTTAAAAATAATGCATAATCCAAGAGCCATGAGCATCAATAAAAATGTAAGTGTTTGGTCTGTAACTATTATTTCCTAATAGAAAGAATCGGCTTTCCTTACAATACATCACTCCCACTAAAGCATAAGAAATGTAGAAGGCAGTCATGGATCAGATGACAGAAACTTGCTAATAAAACAAATCCATGTGAAATCAATTTGCATCTAGTACCACCAGTTTTAAAAAAAAAAAATGTTACTTTAAGTACTGACCAAGAATGACTAGAGAATGTACTGTAATCTCTAGTGTAGCAACTCATGAATTTATAGTTCTAGCAAACAATAATCATAGTTTATTTTTGAAGGCCAATGCACAGTCCAACTTACTTTAAATATTGGTCAGTGAAAAACTTCAACCATTAATAATGCCTTTTATTTTTTTTTAAATCCAGAAGTATACCTCTACTCATCAAGGATAAATCAAAACAACTATAAGTTATCTCTCATTCCAAGAGTCATTAAATTCTAAAATGTTGACCATCAGACGTAACACTAAAGCAAGGGCAAGACCATGCTACTTCCTCAAAAAATATTTAGAACCACAAGAGCTCTGCAACATCATGGCTCCACTACATGAAAGCAAATATTTTGGGAACATCTTCAGACATTTTGTAAAAGTGACACCTTTTAAGAGCTGTTTCTTAACCTATTATTAGGGTTGGGAGTATAGTAGCAGTAGTAAAATGAATGTTCAGCATGCACAAAGGCCTAGGTTTGATCCAGCACCACAAATGATAATGAAGATGGTGGTAGCAACAGTAAAGTTCCTTCCATAAGAGCACATATGCAAATGGATCTAACAATAGACAGTAAAACAAAATATCAGTATTAGCATCCTATGGACAGAAATAGAAAAACAGTCACAGCAGTGTAGTGGGTGAGTGTGAATATTCCTATAGTCTCAAGTCTTTGATTACTTGGTTCCCAGTTGAAGACACTGTTTGAAGAGGGTATGGAATGTTTAGAAGGTGCAACCTTGCTGGTGGAAGCACATCATTGCTAACTGGCTTTGAGGGTCTGCAGGCTCTTGCCACTTCCTGTTCCCTCTCTTTCTACTTCCTATGAGACAATAAAAATGTGACCAACAAGCTTTCTGTTCCTGTAGCCAAGCCATGCCTTTCCAAATGTGATGGAATCTGTCCCTTTGGAACTACAAGCTAAAATAAGAGCTCATGAAACTTTTTCACAGTGCATAGGAATCTAGACATTGTAAGAGGAGTTAGAAAAAGTACCAAATAGTCATTAACTTTTTTTCCTTTTTTATTTTTTATCTTTATTTTACATATCAATCCCAGTTCCCTTTTCCTCCCTCGCTCTTTCCCTCTCTCCCACCCTTTCATGTCCCCGACCACCCTCCCCTCCCAATCCCACCCATATGCAGCGTGTTGCCTTCCAGGAGGAGTCATCTAAATCTCTCAAGTCATTTGGAGTAGGGACTAGGCCTTCTCTCCTGTCTCTAAGTTAAGGAAGTATCCCTCCATGGAGGATGTGCTCTCAAAGTAATTTTGTGCACCAAGGATACATCCTGGATCCACTGTCCAAGGTCCTTTATACTGCCCAGGTTGTGTTGATGGTATAGTGATGAGCGTAGCTGCCTTCCAAATAGTCATTTTCAATATTTTAGGAAAAAAAAGATATCTTATGGCTACACAAGTCTCTTTTTAAAGGATATTGAGTACTACATAGCAAAAGATAGGAATAAGAGCTATAGAATAAGAAAGTCAAGGCCGCCTGAGAAGCAAAGCCTATCCACCATATAGATTAAAGTTTACGTAACTGAGTTTTAAACTCTATGCTCCTAGAAAGTCAAGAAGGAAAAGGCAGTATTATGCAAAGATTTTCCAATAATTTAATTCTAAAGAAGAATTATAGCAAAACTTTTGCAGGAACATAAAGACACACAAATATAACAAAGACTGTTCGCCTTAGACTGACTACAGTCATATAAATATTCCTTATTTTTAAACTCAAAACTTCTAAAGCTCTCTGTCTGCACGTGCACACACACACACACACACACACACACACACACACAGGCATGCATGCACATACACATGCACGTGCATGTGTACACAGAGAATGTGCTGATCTTTATGTAGTACACAAGGCTTTATTTCTGAACATTAAAACTTCTGTCAGCTACTTTTCCTCATATAACTTGTCCCTATGTCTTTTTAATTGCTTGATCTTGACTTCCAATCCAAGAAAATGGCTTATACTAATCTTGTTCTCTGGCTATACATTGCCCCAACACCTTCATATAAATTGACAGAGTGAAAAGACAAAGGAACAGAGCCTTCCACCATGCTATTGGATGAAAGACCTGGCCCCTTGCTTCTGAATGGCCAAAGCAAAATTTTATTCAGGTCTCCAGGCTAAGGGAACAAAAAAAAATTAGAAAGTAAATGAAATGAAAATGAAACCAGAAAAGAATGCCTGAAGTCCAAGAAAATGCAGAGAACAAAGGATTGAAAGGCCATGAATAGTAATAAGATTCCTAGAACACTGTATAGGAGCTATTATCTTCTGTCCACTGAGCCAGACCTCAAACCACTTCCTCTGCCTTAGGATAGAAACCCAACCCAGAATGTTTCCTCAAAACAGATAAACTTCATGGCACTTAAAATCATGCTAGCTTAATCTAAATGTGGCCTATCATAATAGTGTTCAGATACATGCCCATTTTGAGAAAATGTGTCATAAATGCTCATTTGAAAGCTATTCCTACTCAAGTATGTGAGTATACTCTATAAATAAATATAAAAAAGTATATTCTATAAATAAATGCACAAACACCTGTTTAATGATGGAAAATTGTTTCCTCTTAAACAATGACCATTATTTTTATTATTAATTACTTCATTTACAGCCATTATCATCATCTCCAGGAATATCTCAAAATTGAGTAAATGTTTAAATTAAGCCTAGGTGATCAATCTAACTTCCATTTTTACAAGTGCCAGTAGAACACCAAGGCTGGGGGAGCTATTATTTCACAAGGCATGGGATCAGCATCTCCAGAACCAAGGTTTGTGGGTTTTAGCTCATTCTGTATGACCAGAAAGGCTGAATTTTAACTAATAGGTGCTTTAATCTCTCAGAAGTACATTGGATTTCAGACTGAGATACAGAACAAATGGAATATGTAGGTTCCTCACATATTGACTAAATCCAACAGCAAGGCAGGCATGTGGCTTTTCATCAAGATTAACAGTAGTCATGACAATGCCTCAACGTCCCATGTATGTGTGTATCATTGCCATATATATATATATATATATATATATATATATATATATATATTCTGAAACTAAGATATAGGAGTAATATAGACGACATAAAGTCAATAATTCAGAGCCAGAATTGCCATCACAACCTAAATAAAATATTAATGTCAAGCATATTAAATTCTTGTCTTTCCATAAGAAATTGGGTTTGCACTCCTAACAAGTTATTCAGTTTCAGTGATATTCAGTTCTTTTTTTATGGAATACTATTTCTCCTCTTCTAAGTGGGTAGCAATCCTCATAGTTTTTTTCTTTTTTTTAAAGATTTTCCCCTTTTTAATTTAAATTAGAAATAATCTTATTTTATATATCAATCCCAGTTTCCTTTCCCTCCCATCCTCCCATGGCCCCCAAAACACCCAGCCCATCCTCCTTCCACTCCATATAAATGGTGAGGCCTTCCACTGAGAATCAGCAAAGTCTATCACATCATTTGGGATAGAGCCTACACTCTCCCCCATGTATTTAGACTGAGAGAGTATCCCTCTATGAGGAATGGGCTCCCAATGTCCATTTGTACATCAGGGATAAATGCTTCCCCACTATAGAGGGGTGATAAAATCTATCATTATACTATACTTATTTATACAAAAAACAATAACTCAAATATCTGTGTGAACAGCACAGCCACGCCATTGGTACTGAGAAATGAGACTGGAAGATATCTGGGGATCAAAACCCTACACCTGCTCCTTTGCATTGGATCATCAGACACAAGGAAATAATATCACCAACAAGAATCAAAGATTTATAATGACATATATACCCAAATAGCTATGGAGAATTAGATGGGTGATAAAATGTTTTTCTATTTAAAATGGCATGAAAAGAAAAGTGAATGTCACTTAAGAAGTGTTTAGGATAAAACCAGGTTGCAGAAACACATAGAGACAGCTGACCTGAACAAGGAGGAGCTAATGGGTCCCCCAGACTGATAGCTGGGAGTCCAGCATGGGACTGACTCAGGCCCCCCTGAATATGGTTCTCAGGTAGAAAGACTGAGCAGTCTAAGGGACCTCAGACAGTGGAACCAGGATGTATTCATTGTGCACAAAAGGACCTTGCAGACACATCCCCCATGGAGTGATACTCCTTTAACCTAGAGACTGTAGAGAAGTCCTAGTCCCTACTTCAAATGACTTGACAGATTTACATGACCCCACCTGGATGGCATACCCCTACATGTGGAATGGGGATGGGGGATGGGAGGAGAGGGTGGTCAGGGTGCATGTGAAAGGGGAGAGAGGGTAAAAGGGAGGGAGAGAGGGACAGGGAACTGGGATCGACATGTAAAATTAAAAAAAATAATAATAAAATTAAAAAAGAGCTGTTCTACATGAACACATACCCAACCTGTTGGGTTTTCAACAACTGTATGTTAGGTGACTGTCATACTAGACAGTAAATGGTGATGTTAAAAATGAGATGCCCTCTTGTGGCTTTGAATCAACCTATATTAGTGGGCCAGCAACACTACAAACTATGAAATGATTACATGGAGAAAGTGAGAGAGACAGAGACAGAGACAGCGAATGATTATCATACAATGTAAGATCTAGGCTTCCCTGATGGTGTGATTTGTGCTCACATAGGAAATCTAACCTGGGCAAACCCTGTGAGAATGCATGTCCTAGGCAGAGGGAATTTGATGATTCAAGAGGAATAAACCCTTCCAGATGTCTAAGGAAATCTGATAAATTTGAGGGCCAGTATGAATGTTGCATGGCCAAAGAGTAGGGTGGAAAAAAAATGAAGAACAAACTCATGTAGAACACTTAATCCTATTATAGTCTAGGTTAAGGCTTTCTGTTTTGCTGCTAATAACATCGAAGGCCATGAGCTGGCTTTAAACAAACAAGTGGCATAATCAGTTTTAGATACTAGAACATGTTCTTCAACTGCAGTGGTGAATTCTCTCTAGAAGAAAATAAGAGTAGAAGGCAGAATAGTAGGAAGAGGCTGCAGAAAAGCAGGGGCTCAGGTCAAGTGAGAGTAACATTTTATAATGATGCTTAGACTTGAACACACATCCTCAGTAACATGCACCCTGCATGAACTTGAAACATGAAAATGCTAACAGTCATTACACCCAGTGTGATAA
This sequence comes from Phodopus roborovskii, assembly GCF_943737965.1. Lineage (NCBI taxonomy): Eukaryota > Metazoa > Chordata > Mammalia > Rodentia > Cricetidae > Phodopus > Phodopus roborovskii. Next base: position 564,079 of record NW_026126559.1, read on the forward strand.
AAGCTGTAATGGTCAGGTGTGTTTGATAGGACAGCAGGAAATTGGTATCCATCACCTCTTACATATAGCATGACAGTTAAGGCCTCAGCTCCCATAATGCAGGGAAGGGCCTACATTTTAATCCTGTCATCAACATCTTCATCTCTGTTAGCAACAGCTAAATTCTTTTAAAAATTATTATTGATGAATTTTTTAATATTCTTAATAATCGATTTTTTTTTAAATAGTGCTGGGGATTGAACACAGTATCACATGAATTCTAGGCAGGTGTTTTATTGCTGAATCACACCTACAGCTCTTGGCTAGGTTCATGATCTTTCTGAGTAGCATTTCACACTGCACTGACTCTACTTCATGTCTTCATGGAGATTAAGTTACATAGTTTAACCAAGTACTTGAGGTGTATTAAGCAGTCCCTGCATGGTAATTTTCATTGTATTTTGTTTCAAATAGCCATTACTTTTAATAGGAGGTTGAAACAATTGATCTTGGCAAATGAAGATGAATTCATCAGGTAGACAAGAGTCATGTCTTTATAAAAAAAAAAAAAACAGAGAATATGTGTGTGTGTGTGTGTGTGTGTGTGTGTGTGTGTGTGTGTGTGTGTAATTTTTGAAGATGTCAAAGATAAATATTCTGGTTACCCTTAAGACAACATTAATTTTGTTTTTTTAAAACATATGAACAAATGAGTAAGTATTTACATAGATGCCATTCAGTTTGAGGTGAGGTTACTCTCAATTAACCTGTGGTAAATTAAAATATTGAAGTTATGAATGCACTTAAGGCACCTAAATTATTGAACATGACACCTCAGAGTTTACTATCTTGAGTGTGCTCAGAGGATTTACATTAGTTACTTGGAGAGAATCATCTCCTACTAAATTTACTCACGGATTGTGTTGACTGTCTCGTATACTGTCTTGTGAATGAGTAGAATCGGATATTTCTCTCTCATGACCCTGAGGTGGTTAGGGAGCTTTTGCTTAAGCTGCCTGCTACTATACAACCTCTGCAGTACTTTACTGGTCTTCAAGAAAACCCATCCAAAAGTGCTCTTTCCAGAATATCTGTGACTTTCCTGTTGTTAGTAAGCTGAAAACAATCTGCCTAAATCAAGGACGAACTGTATAACATTTGAAGTCACCGACCAATCAAATGCATCTGCCAATGAGATACCAAAGCTCCCAAAAGCATCAAGAGTTTTAAAACCAATAAAAAGTTAAAGTAACTGCCTGAAAGCCAAATCTTAGGCCAGGTTTGACACCTGTTGCTGTTACTCAGCCACTCAGGTCACCCATCTTATGCTTCTATCTGACAAGTCTCTAAAGGTTTGTTTAAGTTCAGCTCATTGTGTGTTGTGCCTCCACTGGGCTGGTGGTCCTAGGTTTTACTACTTAGCAGTACAAACAATGACACCTTGAAATTTGCAGGCAAATGGATGGAACTAGAATAAAGCCTCCTGAGTGAGGTAACCCAGACACAGAAAGACTAACATGATATGTAAACAATAATACGTGGATATTAGATACAAAGCAAAGGATAACCAGCCTAAAATCCACTCCCCCGAGAAACTGGGAAACAAGGAGGAACCTAAGAGAGGCATACATGGTCTTCTAGAGAAGGGGAAAGGGACAAGATCTCCTGAGTAAATTGGAAGCATGGGGGTGGGGGAGGTGGGGGAGTGGGAGGTGAGGGTGGGGGGAGTGAGCGGGGAGGGAGGAGAAAGGAGGGGAGAAGTGAGGGGAGAACATGAGGGAGCAGGAAGATCGAGTTGGGGGAAGAATAGAGGAGAGCAATAAAAGAGATACCTTAATAGAGGGAGCCATTATAAGTTTAAAGAGAAATCTGGCACTAGGGAAATGTCTCCAACTAAGAATCTAAACAATAGTGGAGAGGCTACCTTAAATGCCCTTCCTTTATAATAAGATTGATGGCTACCTTAAATGCCATCATAGAGTTTTCATCCAGTCCATTCGCTGATGGAAGTAGAAACAGAGATTCACAGCTAAGGACTGAGCTCTTGGAATCCAGTTGCAGAGAGAGAGAAGTGATGAGAAAAGGGGTCAAGACCATGCTGGGGAAACCAACAGACAGCTGACCTGAACAAGTAGGAGCCCATGTACCGCAGTCCAGCAGCTTGGGAACCTGCTTAAGACCAAACCAGGATGTCAGTTGGGGGACTTGGTCATCTACAGGGCCTCTGGCAGTGGAACCAGTATTTATCCCTAGTGCATAAGTGGGATTTTGGAGCTCATTCCCTGTGATGGGATACAGTCTCAGCCTAGATACAGGGGGGGAGGGCCTCAGTCCTGCCCAAAATGATATGACAGACTTTGATGATCCCCCAAAGGAGGTTTCATCCTCTCTGAGGAGTAGATGGGAGTTAGGATAGGAGGTTGGGGGCGGGGCAGTGGGAGGATAGGAGGGTGAGAGAACTGGGGTTGGTATGTAAAATAAGAATGTTTTAATTAAAAAATAATTTAAATAAGGGGAAAAAAGAGAGCGAACTGAGCAAACCACAGGGAGCAAGCCTGTAGGAAACAATCCTCCTTAGTCTATGTATCAGTTCCTGCTCAACCTGTTGGTTTTTCAACAACTTCATGTTAGGTGTCTGACATACTAGACTGTAAATGGTGTTGATAAAAATGAAATGTTGTTTCTACTCTTTGGTGGCTTTGAATGTACCATGAAGCCCACTTATTTTGAGATTCTGACTTGGCTTTCTTTGAAGGACTGTGACACAGGATATAATCCAAATAAATCCTTCCATCGCTGCATTGTTTTAGGTCATGGTGTTTATTATTGCAATAGTAATCTTAACCCAGAGATCTAATTGGCAAACAAATCCATTTGGATTACAGTGTAAGAAAGGAGAGGATTTTTTTTAATTTGTTTTTATATTTTATTCTGTTTTCTCTTGTTTTGTTTTGGGGGAGTTCCCCACAATGTAACCTGTGTACTCGGAAACAAAAGAGGAGAGTGGAAGGGAAAGAAGGGGAGAATTGAGAAATGAACTTCTAAGCAGATGTCAGTAAGGAGCACTAAATTTTGATAGATTGCATCTACAGTCAATTACAGATAATCATCATTAGTTTAAAATTCAGTATATGCACTTGCAACCACATAAACCAAATATACAAAAACATAAATAATACCGGTGTCACTTTCCAAGGACCTAAACAGTTATTTATTGCAGATAAAACAACTGCAAGCTGGAGTTTATTTCTTAATTCCCCCACAGCTGTTATATTTAAGACTGCTGTTTTTTATTCACAAATGTGACGTTGCTTGTAGTCTTGTTCTATTCTCCCCATAAAGACTTCATAGAAGCTTAAGGGGCTAATATTTTTGGTGTGTGTATGTGTGTGTTAAATATTAATAGCAGTTTGTTCTGAGATTCTTCCTTCCCCACTGAGCCTCCAAAGTTGAATTATACCTAAAGTTATGACATTACACAAGAACAGTGGCTATGTTCTCCATAATGAAGCTATTTGTTTATCATCCTTATACTATTCTGATCTGGATCATTCCTCTTCTTCTTCCCTCATCTCTTTGGGGAAAAGAGCATAAGAAGTGAAAAGAACACACCTACTTACCACTTAGCACCCACTTTAGGTGTCTCCTTTGAGGCTTGACTATTTAATATAATTAAATTAGTGAAAAAAAATGACCCTTTCCTCTGAAAATGAAGAAATTTTTCATTGCTGCATAGCAATTGGTAAAAGTTGTTATATATTAATATTAGAGCAAGTGGATTAAGGGATGGATTTCTTTTACATGCCTAGACATTGTTTTGATTGGACATAACAGGACATGGGTAGGAAATGTGGAGGCGGTAGAGGTACATATCTGAATAAGTCTGTATCTCTAAACATTGCAATAAATTTATGAGGAGTTGTTAGAATTCACTAATATACCATGTCCTAATTGCTGTTTTCTGGGATACAAATAAATATGAATAAAACCTCATTAAAATTTAAGGAATTTATCTTCTAGGAAGGAGATAGTCATATGTAAGGTACCAGGAACTTGGGAGGAATCCAACTAGATAATGAAAAAATAAAATGAATTATAAAACTGAAATTTCTAAAACTTATCTCAAGAAAATAATCACTCCCAGTTGATAGTCCTGCCTCATACAGGGATGAGATGGAGATAAAACCCTTTTAAGTTAGATTTGTAATACTCTTAGTTAGACTTGTAGCATCAGCCTACCTTTGAAACAAACATTGAAACCCAAAGTTTCAGTCTCTCCCAAAGAAATGAACCAAAGAAGTCCCTATTTCCAAAGAATTGGCACTGTAAGCCAAATGAAGAAAAACACTGGTCCCCTTTCAGTTTGACTATGAATGTCATTCAAAAGATCATGTGTTTGAGTTCTTTATCCTCAAGTACTTAGACTTTGGGGGGGAATTTGTAGACCCTTTTAGGAGGTGGAGCTTTAGTGGAAGGCATGTATCAGTGAGGCTTTTTAGTTGCACTCTACTTCCAGTCCATTCTGCTTCCTATTCTGCCAAATACTAAGAGTTTAAGCATCCCACTCCTGCTACTATATAGCCACCTGCAGCTGTTCTATCCCATATAACATGGACTTTACCCTCTCAACCTGTGAGACAAAATAAATTCTTTCCTCCCTTAAAGTAACTTTTATTTTTTAAGGTATTTTGTAAAGTAGTGACTAAGGAGTAAGGTTTTTTTCGCCCGCCGCCAAGTCTTGTCCCGCCGAGTCTTGTCCCGTCGCCGCACTAGCCCCAAATAACACACAGAGACTCTGTATTTGATATTATGTTGTTGGCCAGGTGTTAGTTTTTTATTGGCTAGTTTTGTCTTAATTATTAACCCATTTTTATGTATTTTCATGTGGTCTTATCAGCGAGAGGCGGCTGGCGGTTCTATTCTCTCCAGACTCTCCATCTTGACCTCTCCTTTCTCCTTCCTCTTTCCTCCTTGTCTCATAGTCCCTCCTATCTTCCTTTCCTATTGGCCAACAGTGTTTTATTCATTAACCAGTATGAGAAACATATACAGAATGGTCCTGCATGTCCAGTTTATACAGCATAAAGTCAAACAGTCCAGACAAGAGCAGTATCTTGTCAAAATGGCTAGTCTTGTCATATTGGAAGTAAACTCTATAACGAGTTTTTTTAATGTCTATCTTCCTTTCTGACACAGGTGGTGTTGCCAGGAACAATTATGTGTCATTGTCAAGAAAAACTCTAAACCATTTTAAATGCCATATTCTGTAGGTCTTTGAAAGGTTTGAAGAATGTCTATTCATCTCAAATACATCTCTGTATATCTAGAAAACCTAACTCACCTAGCTATAAGTTTTGACTATTATAGGTAACTATCTAAAATCTGTACTAAATTATACATCACATTTTTAAATGAGTTATATAAACACAATACATAAACAAGAAGAGAAATATACATATCACAACATTGACCTTAAATTGTATCAATAAATGAACATCCATTCCAAAACAAAGTATTCATTTCTATACCATAATGGCTTGCTGCCATCCAGCAAGGATGTTGCTGGCTTGGAGATGTGGTCACTGCCATTGTCATCTCTCATACACTAATAAATTGTTAGTAGAGTTATATAGAAGCCTTGTGGTTTTTTGTCGGTATGTTGAGTCAGATAATTTTCCTTAAAGGAGCTGTGTAAATATTTGTTTGTTTTTCTTAAATTAGAGTTTAACCGAGAAAAATGTTGTTACCAAGAAACCTTGTTTGTTTTTGTTTTTTTGTTTTTAAAACCCTTTTTTAAGTTTTTTTTAAATTTTAAGTGGAAGTTTTTATTAGCCACATGGGCGCCATTTGTAAGTAGTATGGTTTTTCCACCTGCCGCCTGGTCTTGTCCCTCAGTTGCGCCAGCCCCAATTAACATACAGAGACTCTGTATTTGATACAATTTTGTTGGCCAGGTACTAGTTTTTTATTGGCTAGTTTTGTCATAAGTATTAACCCATTTTTATGTATTTTTACGTGGTCTTCTTACCGGGGAAAGGGGCCATCGTCTTGTCTTCCCAGCCTTTATGCTTTTTATTACCTCCTATTTTTTCCTTGTCTCCTAGTCCCTCCTATCTTCCTTTTTTTATTGGCCAACAGTATTTTATTTATTAACCAGGATGAGAAACATATATACATAATGACATCTCCCATCAAGTGACCCCCTTGAAAATATCCACTTGATTCAGTGTTTCTTAGAAAGATTTCCTCAAATTATGCAGACAAGTTGGCCCAATTAATTACCATAATGACATCTGACATGAATAACTAGTTCATACATCTATGGTATGTTACATCATTCTTAGAAAACTATTTATTTAACTTGACAGACACAGATGTGTCATATTCTTCAAACATGAGACAAGTGTTTCAAATTCTAACCTCTAACCTTACTGTAAGAGGACTTCTAGACTTGTTGAGGCTGTCTGTGTGTCCTAATACATGACTAGTTTTCAAGAAAGTCCCATAACCTTGTGGGAAGAATATTTGTTTGGGTGTAATATTATATAGATATCTATTGGATCCTTCTGATTTGTGATCTCATTTAGTCATAGTGTTTCCCTATTTCTTTTTTTGTCCAGATGATCTGTATATTGGTAAGAATTGGGTAATGAAGTCACCCAATATCACTGTGTGTGGATTAATTTGTGCCTCTATATCTGCCAGTATTGTTTCATGAAAATTGTGCCTGTGCTTAAAGAGTATATGTTTAAAATCATCTCATCTTGATGGAATGTTATATTGATGAGAATGAAGAAATCTTCTTCAGCTCTTCTGACTTCTTAGTTTGGAGTTGATTTTGCCAAGTATTAGAATAACTATCTATGTCTGCTTGCTTCTTAGTTTCATTTTCTTACAATTCCTTTTTTCACCCTTTTACTTTAAAGTGGTGTTTACCATTGTTGGTTAGTTTTGTTTCTTGAGATCAACAAAAAAGAAAATTCCTGTTTTCTAATATAATCTACTCATCTGTATCTTTTTATTAGAGAAAAGGGATTACTAATATTCATAGTTATTAATGAACGTTCTGTATTGGTTACTGTCATTTTAAAGATTTTATGGTTTTCTTATACTTTTTTCTGATTAATTGCCCTTTTATTATTTATTTATTCTTGATGGGAGGTGTCATTCTGTAAATATGTTTATTTTATTGGTTAATGAATAAAGCACTGTTGGCCAATAGGAAAGCAAGATAGGTGGCACTAGGAGACTAGGAGGAGAGAGGAAGTAGTAGGATGGAGATCCAAGATGGAGGACAGAGAGTAAAACGCCAGCCCCTCTCTCTGGTAAGATGAGACCACGTGGAAATACTTAGAATAATAGAAATGGGTTAATAATTAAGACACAGCCAGCCAATAAGAAACATTAAAAATAGGCCCCCAACTTTATATCAAATACAGTACCTCTGTGTGTATTATTTGGGACTGGCATGGCAGAGGGACCAGGCCAGCAGAGAAAAACCTACTCCTAACATACTCTCATGGTACCATGGTAAATTTATCTTTCTTTTCATGCCTAGGTATACTCTACCACTAGCTTGTAGGTGACAAGTTTCTTTAGTCTATTTTTGTCAGGGAAAGCTTTACTCTTCAATTTTAACAGATAGTTTTCCTGGGTATAATACTCTGGGTTTGCAGTTGTGGCCTTTCAGCACTTGTAATACATCTTTCAAGGCCCTTCCAAATTTAGGTGCTTCTATCAAATAATCGGGAATTATTCTAGTAACCCTGTACATAAAGATGGCTTAACCATTCTCTTTGCAACTTTCAATACACTTCCTTTTCTTAAAGTTTTTAATGTTCTAACTATAATATACTATGGAGCTTTTTATTTCTCATGCTACTGATTACGTGTTCTGTAGACTTCTTGTGCCTTGGTAGGCATTCTCAATATGTGGGATATTTTTTTTCTACGATTTGATTGAAAATATTTCTGTCTTTATAATGGCCACACTCCCCCTTATTCTCTGTCTCTTCTCTTTTTCTTCCTTTTTCTATGTTTGAAACCTATTATTTGAAGGTTAGATCTTTTCATGATATCCCAAAGCTCTCACAAGTTTTGACCATAGTTTTATAATTTGTAATTGACTGTCACTGAATAATCCCATTCCTCTGTCTACTGTTCCAGCCTTGATCATTTATTTTCCATATGATCTTTTCTTTTAATAATGCTTTCACTGAGCTTTTAATTTTACTTATTAAGTTTTTCATGACTAGGATCACAGCTTTGTTTCTCTTCAGCAAGTCCTCTTATTCATGCCTTAAAAAATTCATTATTTCATTCACTCTTTGTTTTTGTTCACTTGGTGTTCTTTTGTGTCTTCTTAAAAATGTTTGAGCACAGAGTCCTTCTTAGATGATTTCTCTGTAAGGTTTTTAAATCATTTTCACCAGTGAGGATTATTATAGAATTAGGAGGTTTGGTGGAAGACCTGTTGCTTTAGCATGTTGTTTTTGTTTATAGACTAGGATTTGTACATCTGGAATTTTGTACATCTGGCATGAGGTTGTTGGTTCTCTCTCTCTCTCTCTCTCTCTCTCTCTCCGTGTGTGTGTGTATGTGTGTGTGTGTGTGTGTGTGTGTGTGTGTGTGTGTGTGTGTTGGCATTTGCAGTGCGTAGTAGAGATCTAAGTTATAGTATGGCTAATATATCATTGCTCCCTCTGGAAGTAACATTTATGGCCAGAGACTCCATCTCTGGTCTTATTAATGTCAAGTGTTGCCCTATGTCAGTTCAGGCCTCACTCCTGGCTCTACAGTTCTAGCAGAAGATACTCCAAGAGGTGGAACTTCTCAAACTAGTGACTCAGTTCAGAGTCAGGTCCCACCAATATCCTGGGTTCACAGCTTCTGCTATTAGAGACAAGTCTAAATTTTCCACATGAAAAACACAAAAAATCCTAAAATAGTATGACATAAAAGAAAATAAGATTAAACTAAGACCACTAGTCATTGCAAAGCTCCTATAATCAAAGCATTATGGTGTTGTATAATTATAATAGGAAGACACATACATTAATGACACAAAATTTATACAGCCTGTAAGTAGAACCAAGTAGAGAGCCTTTACTGAGATAATATAAACAATCTATAACTTGTGGCTTATCCATCTTTGTTGCTATTGTTTGTTTTGTTTTTTTCAAAACCATGTTTCTCTGCATAGCACTGGCTGTCATGGAACTTGATCTGTAGACCAGACTGGCCTAGACCTGAGACATCGACCTGCCTCTGCCTCCCTGGTGCTGGGATTAAAGGCATGCACTACCATGCCCAGCTAGTTCACCCAAATTTAACTGTATTATTAAATTATTTTAGAAGAATAAAAAGGAGACATTAAAACAATATTAGAACATTTTGATCATCACCTAATAAATTCCATACTATAAATGTTCCCTCCCTGCCCCTTCTGCCTACATTATTCTCAGGACACTGTCTACATTATGTTTCTGAGAATTGCATCTTTTGTACATTTCTTAAATAGAATCATACAATATGAGTTCTTTATTGACAGTTTTTCTCACCTTGAATAAAAATTAATCTTAATCCTTTTTGATAGCTGAATACTATTCCATACCAATGCCTTTACTTTGTTTTTCTATGCTTTCTAATGGTCTATTTTAGAGTGGTAGACTATAAACAAAACTAGAGTTTCTTATACACATAAGCAGCATTGATATTATCATTTCTGTAAAATGTTTTTTACAGATAGCGAACCACTAGCTGAAGAGTTGTTCATTTTTATTATTTGTAATCCCAAGGTAATGTATGCAACCATAGATTCTTCATATACATTTTCTATTTGAAAATTCTGATTTAAATAAGTCAACATGGTTACATTTGTCATCTTCCGGACCCTGGAAACACAATACCTCTGATTCCTTTGTTCTGGGTAGGTACGATCATGTTGTGGCTGTTCTGTGAAATGCTCTCTCTTCTGACCTGAGCCAGAGCTTGGAGCAGAGACTGGGTTTGTCAGGGTCTGTGGAGCAGGAACAACAGAGAAGGCTTTCCCTCTACTACAGCAGCTCCAGTATTTACTCTTTTCCACATGTCTGAGCTAATGACTACTGATCTGGAGCAGAGGATTACACTAAGCCACTCTTTGTAATGCTCGCTTGGCTGGGGATGAACTCGGGATGAAATGATGTTTGTAATGTTCTCTCAGGAACTGCAAGGCTTTGAATTTGTCAAATATTTATATTCCACTATTAGGAACACCCAGAAACTACCTGTCTCCTTCTGTACCTATACAATTCTGCTTTTTTGTCCCATACTGTTTCTGGTGGCTTGCAGATATTAGACAGGAGGTGATTATTGACAGAATTTAATCTCAAAACATGTGAATAGATTCCAAATAAGGATGCTAATGTGATATACTGAGTACACTGGCTTATAGTCAGTGATTTAAGCTGAAGTTTAGATAGGGTTCAAATTGCTAACCACTCAACTTTCTTCCTTGTTTTCTTCTTTACTCCTTTAAACCTCCTAACTTAACTTGGAAGCTACTATCTACAACTGAAATTGATATATTCTTCCTGTCTACATTTTGAGATGGCAACAGCTGATCATGAGTGGGATGAATCTTTAATCTCTCTATTTGCTAGTAAGAATCATTCTGCATAGAAGTCAGGGCATCTGTTATAAGCACTTGCCTGCCAGCCTTATTTCCCACGCAATAGGCGTCCACTATTCTAGCAACCCCCTTCTCCATAAGAAAAGATGCATCAAGTTATAAAAGAAAGCAGAAGATCACACCTTCCCACATCTCCATTAATAGTCATTGAATTAGTCAGTTTGTCATTATAACAATAAATCCAAGACAATTAACTTTATAAGGATTTATTTTGCTTCATGGTTCTTGTTTCTAGTATAAGATTGGGTGACCCCAGGGCTTTCAGACTGTGGTGAAGTCTGCACATCATAACTTGGAATGCTCTATGAAGTAAACTACTCCTCTTACGATACTTGAGTCAAAGAAACATTAAAAAAAAAGACTAAGGGACACACAATATCCTTCAAGCATGTATTCTGATGACTAAAGAGCCTCCTAGTATGCCTGTCTCCTAATGTTGCATGACCATACAACATTTGGAGCCAAGCCTTCAGTTGATTAGAAAAGACCAAAACAAGAACATCTGTGAAACTACAGTGTCAGTAATATACATGGTGATCTGAAGCCAGGGTCACTATATAAATTCGATTGCAAAAATTAGAGCAAATTTTTAAATTTGGCAGTAATGTCCATAAAGATTCTATTGGTATAAACCAGAGGGTATTTTACTATAATCATGAGTATTTTTTCAATTTCTTATTATTCCTCATTTTATAGCTCAAAGCCCAGGACTTACACTACTTACACTACATTCTCTATACAGAAAAGTGAACAATTGGCAATTTATGGTCAGGGAAATAAGCTACTTGAGAGACATTCAGAAAGTGGAAATTCTGGGTATTGTTAATTCTGACCCTGTGGCCAGGAAGATCTGTTATGTCATCCTAGTCCTAAACAATTTTTGCAGCCCAAAACTGAAAGGCAATATCTTATAGATCAGGGCCCAGCTATCTCTTGATAACCTGGACACTTTGAAATGAGCCCTGAGACCTGGTTTGATAAACTGAGCTCTCTGTCCTGAGCATACAGAGTAGGTGACATGCTCAAGAACTGTTAAGTCAGCAAAATGACACTTCTTGCTTTCTTTACGATTAAATGTATTAAACCTTTCCTGTTAGCATTGCATGGGGGAATAAATAAAAGCAGTGACAATAGTAAAAGAAAGAACACATACAAAAGTCTAAGTAATCATCTATGAAAGCAAGAACTTTGCTAGAATGCCACTTTGTTCTTGCAAACTCATACATAAACAATTGGATAAATTTGCTTTTAAAAACGTTGTGTAAGGTCAGTGTTTTCACCAAGATAATGAAAGTGACAAGCAACATGCTCTTTTATTAAGCAATGCTAGCAGGGCAAGCACACAGTAATTATAAAGAAGAAAATGTTACAAGGTAGTGATCGATTCAGAATTGAGATGTGGTTATCAACTTACATAGAAATGACATGGGGATGGAAATGCAGAGAAACTAGGTAAGTAAGCAATCACATATCTACTCCTAGAGTCCATAGTATAAGTTCACCTCTCCTCTCAATGAATTGGTTTATTTGAGCATGGAAATGAGACATCTGTTAAAGTGCTTGCCATGCAAGGACAATGACCTGAGCTCTTATCACACTCATATAAAAATCTAGGGGTAGTGGTGCCTATATATAATGCCAGGACTAGAAGGTGGAGAGGGTCATGTAGAGTCTTGAACCTCTCTGGCAACAGGTCTATCAATAAATGAAATAGTTTGGTAAGAGACTCTATCTTTAAAATATAAGGTGGATATCAATCAACAAAAGCATTCAATATCAATCTCTGACTTCTGTGGATACATGCACACATGTGTAAAAATGTATGTATACCCATGTGCACACATGCACACAGGAACATGGATGCACACACAAACATAATTGACATTATTTCACTCAGTTTTATTTAAAGGATGATAGTTATTATTTTTTCTTTTACTGAATATAATGTGTATGTGTATACATATGTGTATATGTATTCATGTATATGTGTATTCATGACCCATGATTTGTGATTATGTTGCCATTCTATGGGACAAAAGAAGACATTTACAGTACTAGAAATGAAGCATTCAGGATAATCAAGATTTTGATTCACTAAGATGACCCACTTTTTTTTTTTTTAATTGTTATATAAGTGGTCATAATGATGATCATGAAGAAGCAAAATCCTGTTTCTCAGCCAATACTTTCATTTTTAAAATTTAGGTATTTTCTGAGGATTTCATGCGTGACTACTATATTTTGATAATATCTAGCCTTTCTTCACTCCCTTCCTACTCCCTTAGCACCCCTATACACTCTTAAGTTAATAACTTCTTTTTAAGTAATTATTGTTAATCTATATATATATATTATATATATGTACATATATGCATGTAAACATAAAAGCAGCTTGCTGTGTTCATTTAGTGTTGCACATATGTACATGTGCTTTGGGTTGATCACTTGGTTTAGAAAAACTGTCAAGGATCTTGTCCCTGGAGAAAACTGATTTTTTTTTTTTGTCTCAGAAATCATTGCCTATAGTTTTACATTTAGTTGTGGAACCTTATAAAAATTTCCCCATACTCATTGGCAAGCCAACTAATGTTACCTTTAAAAGTTTTTGTTTAGGAAGCCATATTGTTGAGCTTTCATGGCTGCAACTGCAACTTTCCAGTCATCTCTAGAAGACACTAGCAGCATGAGTTTTGTTTCTCGGTTTTTATTGTAGCAGGTCTTTCTTTGGACCACCAGCTCCTGAATAATGACATAAAACATTTTATTAATTATGAAAGCTTGACCTTAGCTTAGGATTGTTCTCAAATAGTTTATAAAACTTAAATTAACTTGTTTGTATCAACCTACATTTTGCCACAAGGCTCGCTAAATCTTCTCAGTACTGCATCTTACTTGTGAATCACCTGCACCTTTCATTCTTTCCAAGAGATCCAATCTCTCTCCAGAAATCTATCTATCCTCCTCATGCCTAGCTATTGACCATTCAGCTCTTTATTAAACCAATCAGAAAGTATCATAAGCAGGCAAGGCAGACAGTATAGAAAATATTATCCCAACATCTAACAATCTCTCTACCTCCCCTTCTAAAACTTTTTTCCTGAGCTTTACATTGCACTGTAGATGTATCATTTGGGTTTGTTGAGTCTGGCACACCATAATCACTTATTCTGTTCATTTTGACCTTTCCTGGATTTCTGTAATTGTTTACATCTGCTTTAAAAAGCAGCATCTTTGATGAAGCATGATAGCTATGCTTTTCTGTGGGTCTAACAATAAATACATTATGTATAACACACACACACACACACACACACACACACACACACACACACACACATATATATCCTCTCCAGCCCCACAGGTAGTGAAATATGAAATATGTTTGTGGTACCAGGCAAAAATTCCTTTGTATTAAATAGACCTTAAATCCAATTAGGAAGATGTTAGTTACCCTAGGATACAAGTAGCACTATTGAACCTTTAGAAAACTGTTCTAGGTGACTATTGTTATAGTTCACAGCCTTCACGACTGGGTAGGCCTATTGATTTATTCTCTCCATTTGCTGTTTGCACTGCACTTTCCAATCCAGTACTATGAGAACATGTCCTCAGAGAGAAGGTTTCAAGATCAGTTCTGGTTCAATTTCTCCAAATTCTGTTTCCACAGAGTATGGTATCTTCAGCAATAGGGTCTCCCTTTCAACTTTTAAGAGACAACCAAGGAAAATATCAATATTTTATGTTATTTTGGAAGTCTAATGGAATATATATTCATAAACATAATATATCTGTGCATTATATATTTATACATATATTTACATGTATGAAATATTTGTGTATATATAATATATATTTGTATTATAACATTTTATGTATAAGTTTGTATTATATATTGAACAATACATTGAATGTGTATTTTTATATTCTTTCCATATAGCTTATATATGTAAATATCCTTTAATCATATATATAGAGATAGATAGATAGATAGATAGATAGATAGATAGATAGATTGTGTGTGTGTATGCATATGGATTTGTTAAGCAAACACATAGTAATGGTTCTCCATGCCTTTTTCAAACATCCTGAGCCACTTCTTAGCAATAAGTTGTTAAAAATCCATTTGTTCTATTGTCTCATCTCATTATTAATTTCTACTTTTTTCAAGTCAGTTTCTACTTCCAAGTATTCAGAATCAAATGGATACAGGACATGACCCTGGGGTAGGGGAATATATTTTAGCATTCTTACCTTAAGTAAGTTGACCAAACAAAAAGGGGATGGGAAAAGGATGTCATTGTACATTCTAATCCTTGTCACAGTAAAAAGAAAGAACATCATTGAACTCTACTTTTTCCTCTTTGTCCACACTCCCATGGTTCTTTGCTTTCTACTTGAATAAAAGCTTTTCTTCCAGTGGCTGGCTCATTCTTGATGACTGATTATATTATCTTGATTGTGTTCCTCAATAAAAATAAAATCATCCCCATAGATGGCATCAGTACCATTTCAAAAGATATTTAAATTATTTCCAAGTAACATATTAATTACAGTAGTTCAAAACACAGAAAAACTTTACAAAGAGTTACATCAGCTGTATGTATTTGTACAGAATATTTAAAATGGCATGAAAAGATGATGCCAAGAATAAAAAAGGAACAAGCAGTCTACTCACTTCCCACTCAAAGATCTTATTATTATTTATTTATTTCCCCATCCATATGTTGAGAGGATACTTAAGGTGTTTTGCTATACATAAGGCAAAGAACAACACAATATAAGATACATTTGCAAGGATTAATATATGAAAGGCCTTTTATCTACAAGAAGGGTGGTCTTTAGCTTAGGGCATGAAACTAATAAACAGTGGATTTCTTGGTATAATTCAACTAAAAAACCATTCCCTAAAGAGTATACAGAGACCATATTACCAGAGGCTACTAGAATACACATACTATCTTTAATTATATATGTATTTACTAACATTAGCCCAAAACAAGGCCATCAGTAATAACTAAAGTTGAAAACCTTTGAGAGATCTTTTATAAATCATGTGATAGATATTTTTTTTTTACATTAGGCACTATGATGTTTTTATCTTTGGAGAGTCATCTCATTCACAAGGGAAATGATATGCTCTATTTAATACAACAGCAACAGGATTGGTTTCTATAAAATGAATAATGCTCTCTAAAGATGCTTATATGTTAGTCCCTGGGACCTGTGAGTATGCTATGTTATGCACTAGGCAGAATCTGAAGTTCCAGGTAAAATTAAGATTGTTTTGCACTGACATTAAAATAATTAAATTATCCTGGATTGTATGGGTGTGCCTAGTATAATAACGAGTGTTGTTAAATATATTAAAGAAAGAAAAATCCCATGCCACAATGATGCAGTATCAAACTGGCCCAACCATTGCTTCTCTTAAAGAAAAAATGGGCCATGGGCAAATGAAGGTAAACAGAAGTTACAAGTTGGAAAGGTAAATCAATGAATACTGTCTTCAAGGATCATGCTTTAACTATAATGGAGAACGATGCTAGTTTGTGACCTCCAAATTATATAATAACAAATTTTTAGTGTTTGTGTTACAGGGTCTATGGTAAGTTTTTTCAGAATGATAAATAACTAGTCTGTACAAACTAGCTACTCTCAAACAAAACTCATGTTTTCTCTGTTTTTTCTTTCTCTACCAACACCCCAGAATCTGGAAAAGCTTTTAGGTTGACCTGCCTTCTTAGTATGCTTTAACACCACCTTTCTCTAATTTTACACATTTTTTCTGTTTTACAACAATATTGCTAATACTTTGTTATTAATTGATAGAACTTGCATGTTCTTCGCAATTCTCTTAGCAGTAATCTTAGTTGAAATAGTAACATATAAAACTAAGATAAAAAAAAGATCAAATGTACATCCATTTTAGTAATAAGATGCTTCATTCAGTGTTTTCTTAGCTTCTTGTAGAGCTTTCTACTTGCACGGATGTGACTATACTGTGACTAATTCCTTAATTCCGTATTTCAGTGGAATCTTTCAATTAAACCTTCTGTTGTATAAATAAACTGAGGTGACTATTAGAAAAAAAATCAAATGTTTCTTAATCTGAAAAAGGTAAGAATCCACAAATATCAATATTTATTTATTTCTATGAATATTTGTCTCTTTCATGAATATAAGTATTCTGAAGAACAAAATGACAATTAATCCTTTTTCAGTAGGATCATATAAAGAATGTCAAATTCACAAGTACCTCCTAATCACACATGGGGCACTCACAACTGTATCAGCTAATTAAAAATATCTGAAACTGTTAATATTGATTTCATTTCAGATCAAATACCTTCAAATTTACACTGAGGACCCTTATTAGAAGTTATTTCCATTCACCATGAAAGAAGATGCACAATAAAGAATAATAATAAGAAAAAAACTAAAGGATTTAAAACTCATTTCTGTTTTGTAAATAATGCATCTTGACTATTCTTGAATTAGGCATTCACATGAGTTTATCAGAGTGAAGTATTCAGTTAAGCTGAAAACTAATCCTGTTTCAAGCATGGCTCAATGTGTGTTAAAGAAAAGAATGCGATGACTGGCTGTGTGGCACCCATCTGAATATGCATTCAATATGAACGAAGAGCAGCTGGGGAAATAAAATGCTTTTCATGCAGATGAGCAAGTGTTCTACAGAAAGCATTTCCACCGTTTTTTAATAAAAAGATTTTTCTCATTTTTAATGCAAACATGATCATAAAGGAAAAAAAAATCTTAAAAGAATTCACTGTAAAGTTTGTACTTAGAAAAGCACACCAGGCTTTAAAATTCCCTCTGACTGTGCATGTGTGTTTCCAAAGACAACATACATATCCAATATAAACAGAATATCATGGGAAAGTTTACTTTCAAGTAGTCATGTAATACTGGTAAGATCAAGATCATTCCCTGTAGCCTGATTACTTAGCAGGAAAACTAAAAGTTTATTTATGCAGAAACACTAGAGTATATCTGAAGAAATAAAAAGAATGGCTGGTGTCTCCCAACCACTGTCCTCACCTCAGCACAAAGCTAATCCATAGCCTGACACTCATTACCACAAATGAGTTTTGCTTGTTTTAGAACTGATGTGAATGAAATGGTATCATCTTTTATGTTTTGTTTCCTTATTTTAACACCACTTTTTGGAATCACCTCTTAAAGTTAAGATAATAACAATCCTAAGTACAAAATGCAATTGAATGTAATTCTTTTGCTTATCATATTTTACCCTTTCATAATTCTGTGTGCATTTTACTCTCATATCCCCTCATTTCCCCTGAACCACATCTTCTTCTCAATAAGCTGTACTATTACTTCACTTTTTTACCTACCTAATTACCTAAGGGTAATTAGGGTTGCTCCAGTGAATTTGGTTGTGGAGTTAGTTCCTGGAGCATAGACCACTAAGCACTGACTAAGCACAGAAGAAGAATGCCCCCACACCAGTAAATTTAAATAATATATAACTGAGATGAGATAAAAACACTAAAAAATGAAAACTGCCTACAAACCCAATTTTTTAACACATTTTCCATGAAACACAAATGTTACTGAGTATTTGCTCACCCAAGAAGAGAAATTTGAGGCACAGATAAACTTTCAAATGCACTACTTTCCTCCCACAGAAATAATGATATGCTATATGCAAAAGTATTTAGATAAGGCCCTTTCAAAATACATACTATACCATGTCAGCTATCCCTAGTGTCATAATTAAATTAAGATTACTTTATAATATTCAGGTTTATTGGTTTCACTATTTTAGATACATCATTGTACTGTCTGCTAGTAGGTCTGTTCACATGAGTGTCTGGAGCCCTCAGAGTTCAGAAGAGGGCAAAAGATGCCCTGTGGCTGAAGTTACAAATGATTGTGAGCCAAAATGTGGGTTCTAGGAACCAAAACTTGGTCTTCTGGAAGAATGGTTAGTTCTCTTAAACTCTGAGCCAACTCTTTAGTGGCTAACTTACATTTTTGAAATAAAGTGCTAGGGATCATGTCAGTCCCGGTGTACCACAGTAGCAGATAACTTGTGTTTATGTGCACTATAACTAGTTAAGCACATTTAAATGAATTTGTTTTTTATTTATTTAAATTATAAACCAAGCTTGTTTTACATGTCAGTCCCAACCTCTCCCTCCCCTCCCCCCCAAGGCCCCCTAGCAATCCCCTATCCCATCCTTTTTTTTTGCTCTCAGGGTGGGTGAGGCTTTCCATGGGGGATCTTAAAGGATTTGTTAAAGGGCGGTCCATTTTCTCCACTAGACATCTACCAATTTCCCCTTTTCAATTAGTCAGCAGCCTGTGAGGACTTGCCTTCATCAAGAATTTAAGTATTTAATGTGTGATGGTGACTTTCATCTGAATTAATCATAACTATAGTGCCTACAAATTACATCATTAAGTGTCTTTCCATTGCAAGGTCCACTAAACTCTGGAGCTAGGCCACCATTAGAAGTGTGAGAAGTCTCTGGTTCTTGTCTGTGCCTCCTTGAATTCCTCCTTCTCATCTTCGTATAGCTCAGCTTCAGTCCCAGCAGAAGGGAACATCTCTGGGAAAGGAGATTTGGAATTCTAGTTCACAGCAAACACAGTTTGTCCTTCTTATCCATCTTGTTCTGGTCCCAGAAAATTTCACATTTTCTTTGTAGCTTTATGCTCCTGTAAGTTTCCTTTAGGTGAATTGTTGCCTCAGAGATCCTGCCCCAAGTCTTATTTTTGTTTTAAGGGTTTTGTGCAAGTTATATTTCTCTTCAGAAAATGAAATCTGGATATCTGATTTTGAAGTCAATATGTACCCTTGACTCTAGAAGCCAAATAGCTTTAGTAACTTGTTTCTGGAGTCAGCCTCAGAAAGAGTTGTTCGTAAATGCTGTTGCAATGGATTTGATTGAGGCAGAGATATAGACAGACTAGATTCTTTACTTGAAATCTTTGATTCTGGGTTTCTTAGCCTTGACTTGATCCTGAGTCTCATGAAGCTTTGCTATTTTCTGCGACAGAAGCCTCCCCTTTTAGATCTAAAATTAAACATGTACTCTTGCTCTCAGTAGTGATATCACAGTATAACTTGCACAACAGAGGTACAACAATTGGCTGCAGAAGAGGGATGCTCAGTTGAGTTTGCTCAGTTTCCTGTGAGTTTGCTGCTATTGCAGCTTTAATTTGCAGTGATAGTCTTCTTTGGAGACTTGTCCCTGACTCATCTATGTTGGAAGAGTGTCCTGGTGCCTACATATTTAATTAGAAGAGTTCAGTTTACTTCTTGTCTGGGTGCAGCTACATGTATGCATGAGGTACTGAACCTTGACAGCATCTATGAGACAAGATTAACTTTCTCAGGAATTGTTGTGGATGTCATAGAAAGACATGATGGGTTCACATGAAAATTGTCAATTTAGCAAGAACACAATTTAGAGAGGAAAAACTTGCCTTGCTCACTGACGCATGTGCAAGATGAAATGCTGGCAGTAGCATTGTGTATTTATGATAATTTTGCTATAGCAGGGCAATGGAGGCCATCTACCAGGGAATTGCAGTAATTAGATGGGGAAAGTGATTGTTCCATAAAACTCAGCTCAAATGTTACAGTGAAGCAGAGAGAAATGAAGAATAAAGAGTATTTCCCAAATCAGAAAAGATTGTTTTATTGTCTATTTTACAAGCATAGTTAGGATGTTAAATTGGAAACAAATCTAGCTGGAAAGCAGTAACATACCAGATTTGGTCATCAAATTAATTCCGTTGTAATGGAATGTGAAATTTGACTGAAATGAAGAGGAATTGGATTTAGGCTGCCTGTGCTGGTGGCTTTCAATTATAACGTAATACAATCCACATCCCTTTGTTAAACATAAAAATAAATGCTGAGCAAACAGAGGCAAACACTAAACAAGAAACATAAATGCATTGGCAATCCTGACACTCCCAAAGCTTGCCTAGGAGATCATCTGAAAGGAGAAATTTGAATAGAATTTGAATAGATAATTTAAAACTCCTCTATAGCTCCACGGTAAATGACTATAGCTATAAGTTAGAACTTGGAAAAAAACAACATGTCATGATACACAGTGAAAGAATAAAATTGGTAGACAGTTCACATCTTCTTAAACAGATTTAGGGGGACCTCCTGAACAATGCTGTGTATGCTGTCTATGTTGTTTTTAAATGTAAAGAAATAATGGAAGTGTAGTCAGTGCTATTTTAATCTATGCTACCATGGGCTCTTCTGGAATAGCATGATCTTGGAAAACATGATAAACTTACATCATATTTACTTCGAGAACATAGCAAAAACACATTCCAACCCCCTTTTTCTAGATCTCTTCTCTATACCTTTTTCAATTTTGTTACTTAAGAGATAACTGGGTATGCCCAATCTATTTTGATTTCTCTGCAATCTGTAATAGATGAAGACAGGCTTCCCTACCTCAGCTGAAGTTTGCTCCTTAAACACAGTACCATGGTAAACAAGAAATCAGTCATGATTTCTGTCATAGACATCTTTTAATAACGTTAACAACTTTTAAAAGGAAAAGAATGCATAGATGCAGATGCTCAGAGAGGTCAGAAGCAGGAATTGAATCTGTTGGAGCTGGAGTTACAGGCAGCTGTGAGGTACTTACATGCATCCTGGGTACCAACTTGTGCTCTCTGAAAGAGCAGCAGTTGCTCTTAACTGCTGAATTATCTTTCCAGACCCATGTTCACAGCATTTATACTGAAACCATGTTACAATGATAGTATTTCAGACAGGTTTAGTTAAAAATAAAATGTACTATAAATAATTTTGCCTATTTCTCTTTGTATAATGTGGGTACTAAAAAGTTTTAAATTATATGTGTGGTTTGCATATATTTCTATGAAGTAGTGCAGAGCTAGATTATGTACAAAGTAGGACATAGAACCACTATTTGGGAGTCTGTAACTGTGAATTTTTCATTAAGTTTATGATGTTCTTGGGAATCCAGGGTGAGAAGACCTTCTGGCATATTCTCTTTATTGTAAAAGTCATGTTTATGCAGCTAGCACCACATATCCACACATTGTAAGACAGTTGTGTCATATTTCCTGAGAAGGTGTGAACAAATGTCTATTCATTTCAAGTAAAACACCAAAGTAATAATCTGAAAAATCCAACTTGGAAAACCAGTGTTTTTATTAGGAATACCTTACAGGAGTATATGTGACAGGTTTTTACAGGAGCATGGATGATTAGAAGGCAGCTAAAGCACCAATATATCCACCCCAAAATGCATGACAACTTACTGTACCTGTAACTCTAGAGTTAATTGCATGTCTTGTAAGCAGCTTAGCAGGTAAGAATGTCTCCTCTCCCTCTTACCATATATAACCTTGGGAAGGGAGAGGGCTCATATATCTCATTGCAGGGACTTCTTGAGACTTATGAGTTGGCCTTCCTAGTCCTAACAATCCTCCCTTTAGAATCCTCCCTTTAGTATATCAAGTTTGAAAAACCTGTTTTTTAAGAGATGTCATCCAAGATGGACTTGTTTCAACTCAGAGAATACCTTGCATGAAAGATGGAAGGCCTTTGTTTTACATTTAAAAATACTGTCCTGATGAGTTTATTGGATGGCAGAAAGCTTATTTGTTTTTAAGTGATCCAAAGGCAAAAAACTATTTCATATTTGGGTTAATCTGAAGCAGAATTCCTATGTAGCTAATCAGTTCACCAAAGATATGCACATGGGTGGTTTGAAGTTAAATAAGAATATTTGACCAACTTACTCTAGCTGACATTTGATACCTTAGCCAGATTCTCAGCATGGGCTGCATGCTCTAATACCATGGTGCTGCATACTCCAGACTGCTGTTCTGGGATGAATGGGAACTCTGTTTTTCAGGAAGCTAAAACTCATATAGAGAACGGCCAGCTAACCAAAACTTACTGATACAGGGCAATAAGACTCACATCTCTCATGCTTAGTACAATTGATAGTCCAGGGATCCCTGTAATGATTCCTTCATCTTTTTCTCCCTAAAGGACTCTTCGAAATATATTCTAGAATCTCAGAATATTTGCAATATTTAATATTTAAAATACACACCATCCCATCATTTAGAAATTTAGGAGTTTATTGAGAGAAGATTGGTGTGACGAAAGTACCCTTCAGCTGATTAACTGCAGCCACAGTTTCACATTTCTCATAGATATGTACAGAAAAACTAGGCAAAGCACCCATCCATGCAGGTAAGAACAGAAGATGAAAGATCTGGAACAGGAGATTGAAAAGAGCCATGCTGAGCACCATTTAGTCTACATGAAATTGCTATTGTCTTATACTTTTAATATTATCGGTACTAGAAGAGAACAGTAGTGCTAACTGCGAAGACATTTCAGGGACACAGTGTTAAAACTGGCTACATACAGCAGCAGGAGTTGAGAAGATGAAAGAAAAGAGGCAATGGGAATCTGATGGCCCAAAGCCTGGGGAATAAGGATGTGTGCTGGTTCCTTCTCCTGTAGCAACTTGGAGTAAGACTTAGCATTGTGTCACACAGTGTTTGGATTTGGAGTTAACAGCATGAAGCCTTCTTAATCAAGAGAAATAAGCTGAATGATCTCTTTGCCTTTCAAGCATAAGCAACATCAAGCCTTTTAACTGTCCTTTCACTACTGTTTGGTTAAGTTCTTGCCCTGTTGAGTCTTTATGATTGTGCTACACATGGCCAGATACTCATTAATTTCTTATTAAGCTAAAATTTAAGATACTATATTACTACTGGTGACTCTAAATTCATTTCCAGTTCTAACTTGAACTATCTGTTTAAAATCCCCACTGCCAACTTGACATTTCTACTGGAATGTTTAGTAAGTACTCACTTGTTGAATGGATGACTAATCATTTTCTGGATCATGTGTTCATAGTCCTGTATCTTGACACATAGTAAGAACTCAACAAAATCAAATATTTTTAAAAATTACTACAAAAGGCAAAAGAAAATCTATGGAGTTGGTAAGTAAAACCACCTCGAATGAAAAGAAATTCTTTTGAAATTAGAAACTTTAAAATAAAGTCTGATGAAGTAAACTCACCTCTATTTAAAAATAAATACTTTATTTATGAAAAAATGAAATAAGTATATTTTTCTTTTATTCCCTTGCTTAGTATATTTTTAAAGAAACTGGACACTGTGAATAGGAAATACAATCACTAATGTAGATTCTGGTCCTTAGATACAACATTACAATGACACAGAGGCTGATGGAGAAGGTTTAGAAAGTAGACATGTACATAAAAGTTGTAAAACTCACTTCAGAAAGACAAGGCAGAACAAAATCAAAAGGATGCATATGAAAATTTACAAAAAATATTAATAAGACTTGTCCACTGTGTCCTTTGCTATACAGAAGATTCTAAGTTTGGGGAGGTTCCATTTATTAATTATTGCTCTCAGTGTTTGTGCACCTGGAGTTATGTTCAGCAAGCAGTCTCCTATGCCAATTTGTTCAAGAGGACCTCCTACTTTCTCTTCTAAGAGGTTCAATGTGGCTGGATGGATGTTGAGGTCTTTGATCAATTTGGATTTGAATTTGTGCATGGCGACAGACATAGGTCTATCTACAGTCTTCTACACAACATCATCCAATTGTGCCAGCACCATTTGTTGAAGATGCTGTCCTCGCCCCATTGTATTCTTTTATCTGTTTTGTTGAAAATCAGGTGTTCATAGGTGTGTGGCTTAATATCAGGATTTTCAAATCTATTCCATTGGTCTACCTGTCTATTTTTGTGCCAATACCAGGCTGTTTGCAGAACTATAGCTCTGTAGTAGAGCTTAAAGTCAGGAATGGTGATGCCTCCTGAAGTTTTTTTTATTGTACAGAGTTGTTTTGGCTATCCTGTGTCTTTTGTTTTTCCATATAAAGTTGATTATTATCCTTTCAAGGTCAGTGAAGAATTGTGGTGGGATTTTAATGGGGATTGCATTGAATCTGTTGATTGCTTTTGGCAAGATTGCCATTTTTACTATGTTTGTCCTACCCATCCAAGATCTTTCCATTTTCTGGTATCTTCTTTAATGTCTTTCTTTAGAGCCACAAAGTTCTGATTATATAGGTATTTCACTTGTTTAGTAAGCATTACTCCAAGATACCTTATGTTGTTTGTGGCTGTTGTAAAGGGTGTTGTTTCTCTGATTTCTTTCTTGGCCTCTTTGTCACCTAAAAAAAGAAGGGCTATATTGCGGTAAATAAGGATCAGGATAAACAAATAAGCCAAATAGATGTTTATTCAGGGAGAAATAACTTACAACCTAGACAGATGAACACCAGGAAATTCAACCCGATCCTCTCCTGTCCGAGTCACGCCAGAAAGAGAGCGCCTTCCTCGCCCCCTCCGACCTCCTTCCTCAGGTCACCTCCGCCCATAGCTCCACCCCCCAATGGGCGTGGTCAGTGCTACAGAAGAACTACCTCACTACAATTCCCCTTTTAGTCTAAAGAAAAGATTTAGGCTTAATACAAAACTATATACAAAACAGTGAATAACAAGTGTGCTCTAAGAAAAGGAAAATCGAGAACAAAATGACCTACATATCTAGTCCTAGGGTGAGGGCATAATGGAGTTTACAATAGAGTTGTCCTAAGCTGGAAAACGTAAGTCTAGTACCTAATATATCTAACTAGGAAGAGAGAATAATAGTTGTGATAGTTTAATCTTCAACCTCATTAAGACCTGAGAAGGAAAATAACAATACTAGAGTAGACAGGAAATGCGGATGGACAACTTCCAAAACAGTGCAGCAAGGACAGAAACAGCAAGCCACCTGAACAGTCACCCTAGGTCTCACAGCGACGTTGGTACACCCAGATTTGGCTAAGGCCAAGAGAACTTGACAGACCACAACAACAGCAGGGAAATAGAATGGCTGTCTTACCCTGACTTGGCAAGGTCAAGCAGTCTTCTATATTTGTCTCCTGCAAGCACATAGGACTGCATGTCCAAATCAGTGGTCAAGGTGGGGGCAATTCTATGCCCAACAGGCCATTAGCTGAGGCGAGATTGAACTCCAGCAGGAGCAACAACAGTGTCCAACATATTTTCGGGAAAATGCACGGTGCTGTCAGGAGCAACAGTGTCTCATGTCAATGGAGTACTAATATTAAAACATTTAAATGCCATGTTCTGCATGTCTATGAAGGATTGAAGATTAAGCATCTATATCTGACTAATCTCATAGGTACAGGAAATGTGAGTGAAGATAATCTGTAATACTCGGGAACTTAGCTAAAAAGACTGATTAAAACTTTCCTGAGTAAAGCAGGAACAAATACTTAAACAATATAACTATTTACATATACCTACATGTAAATCCCTAAAATAGAGGTAGAGTATAAGTGTCAAGACAAGAGGTAGAACTATAAAGGGCAGCAAGATAAATATCCCAAATTGTATCAATATACAAAATGTCTTGAACACAAGAAAAGTATACATACATAGAATATGGTAAAAAATAATGTGCATAAATATTATAAGTGGAAACATTTAACACAATATAACAAAATATAAACTTAATTTTACATAGCTTACCACATAGGAATACATAACAATGTAAGCTGTAAAATACTATCTCATTCATACTCAAATTCTCAAGGAAATAGGCTAATCTACTTATATCCCATCTAAACCATACCTTTACCCACCATTCCCTATTCCTGTCTAAAAGATAAACCCGAGTGTAAGCATCACCCAATCCCAAATAACTAAAACCAACCCAAAGACGATGACTATTATCCCAAATTTCCAAGGGTAGGGAAAGGGGGCGTAGTCATATTAAGATTACTTCCTGCTGAAATGGGACGATGATTGCTCCAATGGATCCTGTAGGAAGAAAATTTTTAGCAACCAAATTTCTCAACAGAACTGGCTGTGACATATGTAGTTAGTCACTGTGTGGCAGAAAATTCTTGACTGTAGTTCTATTTGAAACTGGCCAGGGTGTAATAAAAAGGTGCACCATTACAGCTAGCTAGTCATGAGTTGTCTCGAGCAAAACAGTCTCAAACTGGTTTTAGGGTGATGTTTGTAGTTCCGATGCATCAGGTTGAGTCAAGTGGAAATGATGATGTGGGGCCCCATCTTCTTTCCGGAAAGTTCAAAGACTGCTGTTAAGAATCGTTATTATTCCTTGTGGAAAAGTTACACATCAATATTAAAGTAAAATGTTCAAGTTTTAAGGTATGCATTAGGGAAAGACAACAATAAGCATTAAAAGTACGTGAGAAAATTAGGATTTCAGAGAGAAAATTGCATAAGATATGAGTCCCCAGATTTTGTTTCTTCTGCCTTATACCAATTGGCTTCTTGATTTAAGGCAGAAACCACGAATTTAATCTTAACAACATGCTTGAATTTAGAGAAGGAAAGCCAAATCCAACTCCAAAGCCAGCATTGGTTTACAAAATTTGGGACTTCAGGAATACTAGATAGTAGAGAGAAATAGATTTCTATATAGAAATAGTTTACTACAATTAAATTATAATTTTTTTTTTTTTTTTTTACCATATATCAGATTCTGCTTCCTTAAGTGATTGTTTCTGAAGAGCTGTCTTCTCTTCTGTAGGCACCTACATGTTCAGTGTCTTTTGGCTGTTTGATCATAGGTTTTCTCTGTTTTCCTGTAAAAACAAGAACAGAACACTTCCCCTACCTTTGAGAGGCCTCCGCACATCTCATAGGACCTAGTTTGTTGGATGACTTGTCATTTCTCTTCATTAAGATGTTTCTCTTGTTCAACTCGGATCTTGATTAACTTAGATGGTATCCATAGTTTTTCTTCTCCTGTAGATACAAATGCAAAACCCCTACCCCAATGTAACACATATCCTGCTTTCCATTCTGAGGTCAGTACATCCTTGAAATACACTGGCTGATTTAGTTCAGAATTTTTTTCTATCGTCCAGTGTCTTTCTGCAGCTGTTTTTCCTTTTTCATCAGCATTAAGAAAGTTTAATGTTAATAAAGCATTATGTAATCTGTGTTTGGGTGTTTTGGTTCCTCCTGCCTGTTTATGGAGCATTTCTTTTAAAGTACGATTGGATCTCTCAACCACTGCTTGTCCTGTAGGATTGTGTGGTATACCAGTTATGTGCTTTATCTTGTAATACTCAAAAAACTCTTTCAATTTGCTGGAGACATATGCTGGAGCATTATCAGTTTTTATTTGTGCAGGTATGCCCATAATGGCCATTACCTCTAAAAGGTGTGTTATAACAGAATCAGCCTTTTCAGAGCTCAGAGCAGTAGCCCACTGAAACCCTGAAAATGTATCTATAGTGTGATGTACATATTTTAATTTTCCAAATTCTGCAAAATGAAACACATCCATTTGCCATATTTCATTCCTATTTATACCTTTAGGGTTACTGCCTGGTGGTAAAGGAGTTTGGTTATAGAATGAGCAAGTAGGACATTTCCTTACTATTTCCTTGGCTTGTTCCCAAGTGATAGAAAAATCCTTTTTTTAAACCTCTACTGTTCACGTGGTGTTTCTTATGAAACTCTGAGGCTTCTAGCACACTTCCTATCAATAAACGATCAATTTCATCATTGCCTTGTGCTAGAGGACCTGGCAGACCCGTATGGGATCTGATGTGTGTTATATATATAGGATGAGTCCTCTTTCTGATAGTATCTTGTAACTGTATAAACAATGAAGTTAATTCTGTATTGTCAGGAATAAATTCTGCAGTCTCAATGTGTAAAACGACTCTCTCTGCGTATTGAGAGTCAGTAACTATATTGAGGGGTTCTTTAAAATCCATAAGTACCATGAGAATGGCATACAATTCTGCCTTTTGTACAGAATTGTAAGGGCTTTGAACCACTTTGCTAATATTTCCTGATTTATATCCTGCCTTACCTGATTTATTTGCATCAGTGTAGAATGTATGAACTCCAGAAATAGGTGTTTTTCTTACAATGCGTGGAAGAATCCAAATCGTTTTCTTTATGAATTTGATTCTCTCAGTTTTGGGATAGTTGTTGCTAATTGTTCCCAAAAAGTTACTGCAAGCTCTCTGCCAATATTCGTTATCTTTCCATAAGGAAGAAATTTCCTCATTAGTTAAAGGTACTATAATTTCTGCTGGGTCCCTTCCTATTAGCTGACGAAGTCTTAATTTACCTTTTATAATCAAGTCAGAGATCTTTTCTATATATGTTTTCAGTTTTTTATTCTGTTTATGTGGTAGGAATATCCATTCTAATATGATATCTTCTCTCTGCATCAAAATCCCTGAAGGATATTCTCTAGATGGTAATATAACCAGAATACAGTCTAGGTTTGGATCCACACGGTCCACATGTGCTTCTAGTATCCTCTTTTCTACCCATTCTAATTCCTTCTCAGCTTCAGCTGATAGTATTCATGGACTATTCAAGTCCTTATCTCCTTTTAGGGCCATTTTCAAGTTTTTCAAATCATGCCCTTCTACTCCAATTATGGTTTGCAGTTGAGAAATCTCTCCTAGTAATTTTTGAAGATCATTAAGAGTCTGGTAGCGATCTCTTCTGATCTGTACTTTTTGTGGTCTAATTTTCTGTAGACCTATTTTATATCCTAAGTAGTTGATAGACTCTCCTTTTTGTATTTTTTCAGGTGCAATTTGTAATCCCCAGCGAGGTAAAACTTCCTTTACTTTCTCAAACATTTTTTCTAATATTTCTCCTTTAGAGTCAGCTAACAATATATCATCCATGTAATGATAGATTATGGATTGTGGAAACTGTTTACGAATTATTTCTAACGGTTTTTGTACGAAATATTGGCACAGGGTGGGGCTATTTAGCATTCCCTGTGGCAAAACCTTCCATTGATATCTCTTCACCGGTTGAGAATTGTTATAATTAGGTACCGTGAAGGCAAATTTCTCTTTGTCTTGTTCTTGTAAAGGTATAGTGAAGAAGCAATCCTTTAAATCAATAACTATAATAGGCCATTCTTTGGGTATCAAAGAAGGCAAGGGCATTCCAGGCTGTAGAGAGCCCATTGGCTGGATAACTTTATTGATGGCTCTCAGGTCTGTAAGCATTCTCCATTTACCAGATTTCTTTTTGATCACAAATACAGGAGAATTCCAAGGGCTGGTTGATTCCTCAATATGTCCAGCATTTAGCTGTTCCTGAACCAGGCTTTCTAAAGCTTCTAACTTCTCAGAGGTCATAGGCCATTGTCCTACCCAGACAGGTTCCTCTGTTAGCCATTTTAAAGGTAGGGCTTTTGGTTCCTCTGTTTGTTCAGCATTTGTATTTTGTTTTTGTACTGCCTGGATATTTGGTCTCTGTCTTGTATAGTACTTAACAGTATTCTTTCCACAATCATGAGGTCGTCTATGGTTCCTATCTAATACAGGAGGAATGTTAATCTGTGTATTCCATTGCTGTAATAGATCACGACCCCATAAATTTATCACTACATCAGCCACATATGGTCTCAACCTCCCTCTCTGTCCTTCTGGTCCTATACAGTCAATCCATCTCGTGCTTTGTTTTACCTGAGCCAGGGTTCCAATCCCTAAGAATTGAACATTTACCTCATGCAGGGGCCATCTTTGAGGCCAAGATTTATTAGATATGATAGTTACATCAGCTCCTGTGTCCACCAGACCCTCAAACAGTCTATTATTCATCTTAACTATCAATCTAGGCCTATGACTATTTATAGCAGTTTGCCAAAATATACGTTTTTCATTTCCTTCTGTCATGTTTGATTCAACTTCCGTCACTAGTTCATCATCCAGAGCAGTATGAGTTTTTATAATAGGCACAGAGTTTTCTAATTGTCCTGTGGGAGATTGTCTTCCACTGTGACTGGGAATGTTCGAACCACCTGTGACGTGGGGGCCTTCGAGAGGCCCCCCAAGGAGTTTCCCGATGGTAAAGGGTTTCCTTGCTTGTCTCTGGTCGATCTACACTCATTTGTCCAGTGTCTGCCTTTGCCACACCTTCTACATAACCCAGGAGGCTGAGGCCTTCTGTTTGATTCATTCCTGGGGGTGTTACTTCTAGGGAAGCTTTGCCTACAATTTCTTTTTAGATGTCCTATCTTACCACAGTTATAACATCTGACATTATGATATCTTTTCAAACCTTTGGGGATGGCTTCTCCTACCCAAGCTTCTAAGTCACCATAGTAAGGAACTCTGTTATCTTGATATCTTCTCTGACCTTTAGATATGGCTTCTCCTATCCATGCTTCAGTCTTATTGTCATTATACTCAATGTTGCCTGTATATAGGACCCATTCATCCAAGGGTGCTGATCGCATTTTTAAAGGCCAAAGCACCTGTTTGCATTGAGGATTCGCATTCGTATAAGCTAAAGATTCTATGAGTATTCGCCTAGCATCTATGTCTGCTATCTCTAATTGTACTGCCCTAGATAATCTTTCTAGAAAGATACTAAAACGTTCTCTAGGTCCTTGCTTTATCTTGGTATAGGGTTCTATCCTCTCTCCTAATTCATGAACCTTATCCCAAGCATTCAAAGCTGCTGTACTGCATAGAGACAAGATGTGTTCATCATAGGCAGCTTGGGTTTCTGGGTCAGCATAGAGACCCTCACCAAGAATTTTATCTTGGGGAGCTTTATACCCTTTCTTTAAGCCCTGAAGTTCAAGAGCTTTTGCTTCCTCTCTCCATAAAGCCCTCCATTCTATTTGAGAGGCGCTTTCAAGGACAGCTGATATTAATTGATCCCAATCCTTAGGGGTTACCTTGTTATTCCATGCCCATGATTCTACTAATTGCTTCACATAAGGTGAGTGCATGCCATAAGAGACTACTGCTTCCTTTATACCTTTTAAATCTTTCATACGTATTGGTTCCCACTGATATGCAACGACACCTTTTGGATGTTTCTTCGTTGCTGGCTTTTCATGAATAGATACAGGGAAACCTCCCCTGACCCTAAATGGTGTGGAAAATTTTAAATCTTTTTCATGCCCTGTTACCTGTAGTTCTTCTTCTGATGTATCAGACTGAAGGTCTTCTAAAGCCTGAAATCTATTCACCATTGTTTCTTTGAGTGTCTGAACTTCTTGAATCAAATAACTTTCTAGAGACTTCATTGTATCAGTCAGTTTCTTACTTTCTCCAACTACAAATGATTCCATGTTTTTAATCTTATCATCCTTAGATATTATCTGAATGGCATGTAAACTGCCTTCCAGAAACAATGTTCTATCTGCTAGCTTGCCATTATCCTCAGACATGGAAGAGATTCTGTCATCTAGTCTTTCTATCTGATGTTCCAGTTTTTTAAACTTATTAGTAGCTTCCTCCGACCAGGAGTGGGCTGTTTCTGCTAGTTTGTTAATGCATTGCATTGTTTCTGTTCTGGTTATTGAAGTATCTGACATTAAACAAATTATACCTTTCAGCTCGCCAACGCCATCTTCAATATTCTGAATCTTTCATTCTATATTTTCTATGCTTTGAATTCTATCATTTTCAATGTTTCGAATCTTTGTCTCTATGTTTTGAATTCCATCATTTTCAATGTTTTGAATCCTTGTCTCTATGCTTTGAATTCTATCATTTTCAATGTTTCGAATCTTTGTCTCTATGTTTTGAATTCCATCATTTTCGATGTTTTGAATCCTTGTCTCTATGCTTTGAATTCTATCATTTTCAATGTTTTGAATCCTTGTCTCTATGCTTTGAATTCTATCATTTTCAATGTTTCGAATCTTTGTTACTAAGTCTCCCATGGTTTGTACAAGTTCCTTATTGTTTGCTGTAATCTCAAACCATTTCTTTAAGAATATCATGTTAATGATGAAACCCATTGCTATTACAAAATAAAAGTATATATTGGTCCAGTCATAAGTTTCTTCTGCTAAAATCCCTTCTACATATGAAGTAAAATAATTCCTAAAGTTCTGCATAGTAAAATTATCTGCCATAGTTATAGAACAATTTATCTCAGATTTTATATCAGCTTAAATTGCAAAGGATGTTACAATTACCTTAGGTGTAATTCTGCTGTCCTGGAACTTTGATGCTTTTAGTTGTATATCTCAGCTTGTGGTAGCTACGCCTGGAGGTGTGTCATCAAATAGCGCCTAGCCGCCCAGGCTCGTCTGATCCCGGTTCCTGTAAAAAGTTCTTAACAAACTATGGCAAGCAGAATTTTGTTAAAAGGGGACTTTTGGAGTTACTTGTAACACAAGACGAAACGCGTGCAAGCCGGGCGGGTGCCGCCGGGTGGGTGCCGCCGGGCGGGTGCCGCCAAGAGGCTCTGCGCGAATGCAAAGTCCCGTGCGGAAATGGGCAAAAAATGTTAAGCGGTAAGTGCCTTCTCAGGTCTGCTTTAGCAGCAAAGATCTCCTTTGCAGTAAGGAAGAGGCAAATGTCCCAAAGCTGTGGTGAGTCCACCTGGTTAAATCCTGCCCGTTGGGGAAGGTGGGGGAGGGGGGTGGCTTCTGCCGCCTGGGGGCAAAACCCAGGTAAATCCCACTTCTGACACCAGATATTGCGGTAAATAAGGATCAGGATAAACAAATAAGCCGAATAGATGTTTATTCAGGGAGAAATAACTTACAACCTAGACAGATGAACACCAGGAAATTCAACCCGATCCTCTCCTGTCCGAGTCACGCCAGAAAGAGAGCACCTTCCTCGCCCCCTCCGACCTCCTTCCTCAGGTCACCTCCGCCCATAGCTCCACCCCCCAATGGGCGTGGTCAGTGCTACAGAAGGACTACCTCACTACAGGGCTACTGATTTTTTTGAGTTTATCTTGTATCCTGCTATTTTGCTGAAGGTGTTTATCAGCTATACAAGTTCCATGGTAGAGTTTATTGGGTCGCTTAAGTAAACTATCATAAGATTATCACCAATCCTACATCTGACAAAGGGCTGATCTCCAAAATATACAAAGAACTTAAAGAAACTAGTCAACAAAACATCAAACAACCCTATTAAAAATAGGGTACAGAACTGAAGAAAAAATTCTCAATAGAGGAAATCAAAAAGGCTGAAAGACACTTAAGAAAGTGCTCAACATCCTTAGCCATGGGGGAAATGCAAATCAAAACAACTTTGAGATACCATCTTCCCCCTGCCAGAATGGCTAAAATTAGAAACACCAATGACAACTCATGCTGGAGAGGAAGTGGAGAAAGGGGAACACTCCTCCACTGCTGGTGGAAGTGCAAACTCATATATTTTGGAGATCAGTATGGAGGTTCTTCAGGAAAATGGGAATTAGTTTACCACAGGACCTGGCAATCCCCCTCTTAGGCATATACATAAATGATCCATGCAACAAAGACATCTGCTTAACTATGTTCATAGCAGCATTATTTATAATAGCAAGAACCTGGAAGCAACCTAGATGCCCCTCAATTGAAGAATGGATAAAGAAGATGTGGCACATCTACACAATGGAATACTACTCTGTAGAAAAAAAATGATGGAATCTTGAAATTTGCAGGCAAGTGGTTAGCAATTGAAGAAACCATCCTGAATGAGGTAACCCAGTCACAAAAAAGAGGAACATGGTATGTACTCGCTCATATATGGATTCTAGACCTAGAGCAAAGGATCACCAGCCTATAATTCATACCACCAGAGGAACTAGAATACAAGGTGTATTCTAAGAGATTTATATAAAGTTCCTCACAGAAGGGAGAAGGGACAAGTACCCCAGAGTACAGGGGAAGTGGGGGGACAGTGAATGGAGAAAGAATTAGGAGAAAGAGAGGGCAAGGAGAGGAAAACATGTACAACTAGGAAGATTGAGTCGGGGTAGGAATAGAAGACAAGAGAGACAGAGAGAGACAGAGAGAGAGAGAGAGAGAGAGAGAGAGAGAGAGAGAGAGAGGAGGGAGCCATTATTGGTTTGAAGAGAAAACTGAACCTAAAGAATGGGCTAGAGACCTACAAGACTGCTGCCAACTAACAATTTGAGCTTCCGTGGAAAGGCTATCATAAATGCCCTTCCTGGAGAGTGAGATCAACAACTAACTAATCCATGGAACCCTCATCTAATACCTGTTGGAAACAGAAGTAAACACCCTTACCTAAACACTGAGTCAAACTAAAATCCAGATGCAGATAGAGAGGACAAGAACAGGTTGCAGAAACACATACAGACAGCTGACCTGAACAAGGAGGAGCTAATGGACCCCAGACTGATCACTGGGAATCCAGTATGGGACTTACTCAGGCCACCCTGAACATCGGTCTCAGCCAGAAGGACTGAGCAGTCTAAGGGACCTCAGACAGTGGAACAAGAAGGTATCCCTGGTGCATAAAAGGACCTTGTGAACACATCCCCCATGGAGGGATACTGCCTTAATCTAGAGACAGGAGATAAGGCCTAGACCCTACTTCAAATGACCTGTCAGATCTATGTGTCCCCACCTGGATGGAATTGGAGTGGGGGAGATGGGAGGGAAGGGTGGTCAGGGTGCATGTGAGGAGGTAGAGAGGGTAAAAGGGACAGAGGGAGGGAGCAAGAAAGGGAGAAGGAACTGTGATCGATATGTAAAATAATAAATTAAATAAAAAATAGGAAGCAGTAGTTATATTAATATCAAATAAATTGGATTACAGAGGAATCTAGTCCAAACAGAGAAACACAGTATAAAGCATAAAAGTATCCATTTAAGAAGTCATAGCAACCTAGATGTCTATACATCTATCAAATCTGAAAATAGGTGATGCAGAAAGAGTTAAGAGTGTAAACTGTAAAGAATTGACCAATTCACAATAGAATAAAAGACTTCCTAATCTTCCTGTCAATGATTTATCCGATATATGTGCAGGAGACTACTAACACTATCACGATCCCACAGGTTGTACTTTACAGATAACAGTCCACTTCAGGTCAGGATCATATTATTCTATTCAGGTTTATATAAAATATATTACATAGTAGATCATATTCTGGATCCCAAAAATGTAAACCAGCAGAATTATGCAGAGTATGTTCTTTGAGGTCTGTGGAGTCTAACTAGGAGTCAATAATGAGAAATAACAGGGAATTTCCTAATATTTTAAAGCCATTTCCAGTATAGTCTTTACAAAGATGATGGGCAATATTACACAAACATTACACATAAATTTAACAGCAGATATATGCATATTTCTCTCAAGAAACAGCACTATAGCACACCCTAACCCTTGATCTGAAACAGACCATTTCCAAATCTTCATTAATCATTAAAATGTTGTATATGTAATTATGAACACC